>NW_019392639.1:1826006-2325345 GCF_000648675.2 Cimex lectularius
CTCTCTCTCTCTCTCTCTCTCTCTCTCTCTCTCTCTCTTTCTCTTTCTCTTTCTCTTTCTCTTTCTCTGCTACGTATCTCATAAAAGTCGTCTAATTGGTTGAGATATCTTGGGGGGGGGGGGAATTATGTATAACCTAGAAGAAAAGAATAAGGTCGCCCCAGTTTCCCATCGCTTCCAGGCCCTATCCGAAACGTAACACATTAGCACAATTCCCCTTCCGATAGCCTTTTTCCCGCGTTTCAAACGATAATTGCCTCTTATTCTGGCATTCATTTCCACAAGAAACAATTAGTTGAAATTGTACTTTCGTACAACATCAAGAAAGGAATGAGATGAAACAATAGGAATGTCGGCACAATGTAGGTGAAATATTGGTCGAGTTAATTATTTAACAACTTGTGATAAGTTCTTATCTGTACTGCTGTTGAGCGTAAACTGCTTAATTATTAACCAAGTTGTAATGGGATCCAGTGCTTGAATAGCCGATGCTTTTTTCCACTGTTAACTCTATAAAGTTTATTGTTATTTATTTATTTTAAAGAAATCACTGATAAAATTTTATGTTCATTACGATCAAATGAATTATCTTGAACTATCAATAAATCAATCAATGAATCAAATGAACTATCTTTATTTAGTTTAATTTTATTTACGTCAGTTAAGTCTGTTCTTTGAAGACCTTGGATGTGTAACTTGACAACGATTAGATCGACGAGAATTTTTGCAGCTTGAAGTCAAGGTTTTGACCTTTTTTGATTTTAAGACTGTCAAACAGGAGGTTTTTCTCATATCGTGAAGTTTTCATCTTGACAGAGAGCACTGAGCTGGAGCGGTTGGAAAAACTGATAGCGGCACTAAAATGGAACAAATATCGGGCCTAACCTGTTTGACTAACGATTCTGTCATGTTTCACGACTCTTTTTAAAAAAAATTAATTTAAATTATAGACTTTTTAATATAATCGTTTCATCTGATGAAAATATATTCAAATGAATTAATTTAGGACATGCCTCGTGCGGATTTTAACTTTCGTTCTCGAACAGGTTTTAAATTTATTACCATCAACTCGATAGAAACTACTAGAAAAAGGAAATTCCAGAGCCAGGAATGAGTCGAAAATTAGACAACATTCGAAAAACTAATGAAAATAAGTTTCATTCAAATCGATCCAGATTGAATTTTAGTCTATCTGTAGAATTAAAATTTTGATACTACAAGACTAGTTTCTTATTCTAACTTATAGTTTATTATTTTAAAAACATTTTTTCTGTTTGAAAAAAAGGTAGATAGTTTCCTCTTCGTGTTTCGTATTTATATTAAAGGTTTACTCTTATATAAAATTAATATTTTCCAATTAATTAAAGGTTTTTAGTGGAGATAAAAAAAGACAATGGCACGAGCGGGATTCGAACCCACTATCTTCGGCTTGATACGCCGATGCTCTACCACTTGAGCTATCGTGACTTCGATCCACTCGGACACTAACTTCCCATCTCAACCCCACCTTTTGAATTTTCCCTCCTTTTTGCCATTTTTCAATTTTTTTATCTAAACTAAAAACCTTAATTAATTGTAATATATTAATTGGTCAAGCGGACCACGAAATTAGTGAAATTAATATTTTCTCTTAAATTTGTGTAATTAACGTGGCTTAATTCAAGTTTACACGAACGCTTACGCTATTTAATTGTTACTTGTAATTTTCTACTTTTCGTTCGTTGTTTATTTATTTTTTTTTAAAAGAGGGTTCGCAACAGCAACCCTCGGGGTGACGGTGTTTTTGAAAAAAAAGCCCATTTGTAAGTATGTCGGGGCCGCTGGATTCGAACCCGGGACCTTCAGCTTACAGTGATGAGCGACGTGTCAACGCCTAAACCGTTGCGGCCACCGACGCCCCTTCGTTGTTTATTGTCGATCATTTAATTAGTTAACCAAATTTAAATATCAAGTACTTCGATTGAATTTATTTATAGAACGAAAGCTTTTAATGAAGAAAGACGGGTGAAAGAATGAGAGAATGTCAAAACTCGGACCGCAAATTTCTTTTCACTAACCCTTGACACCGTTTGGTCAATGTAATCGTGGTGCTACCGGCTGCGGCCGGTTAGAAGTGAAATTGAAATCGATTTATTTTGTTTTGACTTTTTTCTACCCGTCTAGCCATATTATGAAAGCGGGCTTTTGTTTGTACTCTTCAGGAGCAAGATCTTGTATTTTCTTGTATTATTTCGATTGGAAAAATCTATATAGGATATTTGCTATTTTTATTTTTTAGAGGATTTCTTGGTGGAAACAGGCCGGTTCTGAAGCAGGTTATCGACACTAGGCCATTTGAATACTTTCAATCTTGAAATCCAACGAATACAACACAAAAACTCTCCTAGCGAATATTTTCTAGAAAGCATACTCCTTCAAGTAACTAGTAGAACTAGGGAATTTATACAAATTATACAAGATCGAGAAGCAAATAACAATGGATTCAGGTGGTCTCACTTAAAAAATTATTAAAACAGACCCTCTACCAACAAGATTCTTAATCGAGTCCTAGAATGATATATTGGGTTGATGCAAAAATAACGTTTTATGATGTACATTTGGGCTCCCGTACTCGGTCATCCTAAAAAGGACTCTGAGGATCTTTAACGTCCGCACCTAGCCTATTCGGCCTTATCGGACGTTTTGATTCTCAAGATGAGAGCTGACGCACCTCCGCATACGACAGGGTTGTGTTACTGCTGCTGCCTTGGTGTAGAGGTAGCCCAGCCCCGAAGGGCGAAGACAACCTCGCTCCCCGCTTGTCCATTCCAAGTGGCCGGGTCTGCGTTAAGCATCAGTCATGCCGCGCGCAAAGGGCTACCTAAGCCGAAGTTCATCAGCCTGGTCTCCCGCGCACTCCCTAGATAGAGAAGGCGACTCTATCTCCCAGAGTGCTGGGGCTACTCAAGCGTCGAAACTTCCGGATCCGCTCCGGCCGCGGTTTCGTTTAAAGTGGAATTTCTAACTACCCCCTAGAAGAGCACCGCCTACGGTAAATCCTCCCATCGAGGTCAGCCTACACCTGCCATGCGCATTCGATGCCATAGGCTTCCCTAGGTGGTCCGATCCTTCGCTGCCACACAAGGTAACAACGACGGTCATACGCACAGCTGTGCAAAGCATACTCGAGCAGGAGCAACCGATTCACTACCCGTTCCCAACCGCTACTACTAACGCATACGAGGGACTAATCAGCACAATCATCGAGTCCTCAACGCCTATACGCTGCCGACCGATCCACCGTATCCCGTGAGGCCGGGTGTTGACGGTGGCCATACGCAAGTTTCGCGCGAAGATCACAGGCAGAAGACAGCCTCTTCTCTAAGTTCCCGCCAGGAGCGTCACCACAAGCCACCACGAATCCATTCCCTAAAACAACCTATAATTTAACTTCAACAAAATATTTTTAATCGACATAACTTCCATTACTATCTATATATTTTTTGCCAACGCAGAACCAATTCATTGATCCAAGAAGTGTGGAAACTGGGGTCTCTGGAATCGACGACCTCCCGAAATGCATTTTCAATGTCATTCAGGCTTCTGAACCGTTTCTCGCACAAAACGTTGTTGAGATGGTTAAAAAATTGATAATCTGTAGGGGAAAGGTGTGAGTGTGGTGGATGTGATAAAGCATCGTGACCCAATGAAGTCGGACCAGAGTCCGTTGTGCGACGAGTGCGTTGCCTTGAAGGAGGACAGGCCCCTGCCAATCGATTAATACCATAAATGTCGCAGTTTTCGTTCCATCTCGTTAATTTCATGACAGTACTTTTCAGCAGTGATGGTTTCACCCGGATTGAGGAAGCTGTAATGAAGTCCTGCAGATGACCACCAGACAGTGAATAAATGAAGTTGGTTTTTCACTCTTATACAGCCACTGACTACTGTTATAATATCCATTTTTCGTCACACGATACGAGTGAGAAATGGATCATTTTTGTTGCGTACGGAAAACATTGCGCAGATTTCATACCTGCGGTCCTTTTATCGGTCGTTCTGCTCATGCGGAACCCACATGGCGAGCTTCTTTGTTTTTCCAATAGCTTCCAGATGGCGAACGACTGTGAGTTGTCAACACCAAGTTCTTCCGCTACTTCTCGAGTAGTTTTTGTGGGGTCAGGTTCAGCTGTAGCCTTTAACTGGTCGTTGTCATCCGCCACCACCTTTATTGCTCGTGAGGTCATAATCTCCATTACGAAATTTTTGAAACCAACGCTGCAATGTGGATTGATTTATGGTTCTTTGCCCCCAAGTGTCAATAATGTTTCGAACAGTTTGCGCTGCACTTCGCCCAAGTTTAAATTCATAGAAATAAATTTGCCAAAAATCGCTCTTAGTCATCACTTTGTTTGAAGGCCCTGAACAGACTGAATTAAATAAAAACATTTACACTTGTAAGAGAAAGAAAGCGAGATAAACAGGCTTTAAAATGATGTGTATCCCTTAGCATAATGTTTTATAGTTTTATTTACCCAATTATTAAAAATGAAGCGAAAAGGAAAACCTGCATTTATTTTGCATCAATACAATTTATACATTAAGTCCTGGGGTCCGCGTCCGGCTTGTATTTTCCATTCAGTTCTAGGTTCGAATCCCTTCGTAAACTATGGATTTTTTTATTGTATGTTATTATTAGTATGAAAAAAGTATTGTAAAGTGGTTTGCCCCTTTCATGCACGACACCCAATGGGCAGTTGGACTTGAAACCTTCCGTCGGATTGCCTAATGGTCCTAGAAAAACACATGGTTATCCTAATGTGGGATTCAGGACATGAAGGTATACAAGAAAAAGAACAATGGGCCAAAAAAGGGCCAACCTTCCTCCTCTAGTCAATGTGACCGGAACCACAACTAGGCGGAGTATGATTTAAATTTTGAACAAAAAAAAATGGCTTGAGAAAGAAAAAAACACAAGAACAGGACAAAGGCCAAGGGATCGTGGATAAAAGAAATCTTTAGAACAAAGGCAGTCCCGAATTTCTAGAAGGAGCCTTAATATGATCAAAGATGAAACAGGGATTAGGTTTAAGGGTAAAAGGGCCTAATTGTACCCTAGCGAAATCCTTTGGGTTAATCTCAACAATCTTCAAGGCTGAAGTCCATGCTAAGAAAAATAACCACAGATATACATTCTACAGGCAGCTGTAAAAGCATCATGCTATAGGAAAACACGGCAACTTATTTAAAATAAGTTCTCGAACATGAAAGAAAATGAACGACCAACTAGCCAAATAAAAAGAGGCAGAATCATGACTGGAGTGTGTGCTAAAGTTGGAACTGGACAATTAGCTTGAAAAAAGAAAAACTAAAGCACTGGACAAAACATCAGGTATAAGGCAAGCTAAGAGTTATAAATCTCTGAAAAAAAGAAAGCAAAAGTTCTTTCTCAGCAGGAAAAGGCCACTGTCCTGTTAACCGAAAGAAAATGGGCAAAATAGAGATAAAAAGTGAATTGTTTGAAGTGCAATTGTTTGAAAAAATCTCAAAATAAACAAGAAAACTAAGTCAGACTAACAAAAGCGAAAAAAAGAAGAAATACATGGGCCACGAAATACTTGGAGTTGATCAAGAACATGGTATGCCTTAATTAGTTGATCTTTGGAAAGAGGGATCGGGAAAAAGAAGCTGCCTGGGGCCATCTACACCTCGACCTAAATAGATGTAATGTGCTCTTTTGAGAAGAGTACTACAAAGGAAATAAATAAAAATTTCTGTAGCTAGAAGAAATACCGGTCACAGGGTCAAATATCAACTGTAACCTGTACTTAACTGTAAAGATTGAGAAAGAAAAAGCTTTTGATACAATGCGTTTAGTATTCGCTTATGGTACACTACAATCTAAGAACTAAACACAATGCAGCTCAGATCGGCACAACGGGCTCTGGAGATAGGCCTGGAATTGGGCTAAGAGAAAAAGTCATCAAGGGAAAACAATAGTCAACGTCGTGATGACACTAAGAAGATTAAATTTGAACCGAGGGGGGCCAATAGACTCCAGTTCAAATGTTCCGGTTCATCTGGATCAAAGAGTGTGCCAAAAAGGCACAGAATAGAAGTCGTGGAATGTGACAAAAAAGGATGAATGAAATAGCAAAATATGCAGAAGCCAGTTGGAGAAGGAAAGCCCTTAAGTAAAACAAGTAAGAAATGGAAGAGGCCATTGCTTAAATGGGTCTTTCACAAGTCAAATTATTAGAATTTTAAGGGATTTTGACTTGAGTTAAACTAACCGAGCTTTCACAGAGTTGAATAATTTCACAAGTGCCGAGTTTGATACATGGTTTTACAGGAGGGGAAAAAGAAATGTTAATGATGTTTTGTATGAACAGATTTCTTTTCACAAGTTCGTCCTTGCCTCGAGTGAGTTCCTAATTGGAATTATAGTGTGTCGAAGGATCAAATGACCCTTTGAAACAATTCCTTGTTAATATCGCCGCCTAGGCGAAATAACGAGGTGAAGGTTTTTCGACGTTAGAAAAAAATCCCCACGCGTTTCATTTCGTCAGATCTAGCTATAATTTCTAAAGTGCGTTTAAAAAATATTAAAATTTAAATAAAAAGTGTTTATTAGACTGGGTATGCCTTTCGCTGCTGAGTTACGGAGGCCTCAATTTAACTGCGTCGGTCTGATGTCACTCCTATATAATTCCTTCTCCCACTTGATTTCCGTCCCACGTATTAAATAGAATTGGAATTTGAAGGTTTTTAAAAAATAAAATTCCAATAAAATTGGAACGTTTTATATGTGGAGGGACAGATAAATCAACGGGCAATCAAAGGAAGAAGACAGCAAATTCAGTTGTTACTGCCAAGGTTTCGACCTATTTTAAAGTCATCATCAGATCCTATATTAATTTCACGTTATTACTATAAAGAACTTATAAAACAATCTTAAATATGTCTACAGATTGAGATATTTAAGTTTTTTTCTTGTCAACAATATAGGTCCTGATGATGACCTTAAAATAGGTCGAAACCTTAGCAGTAATATCGCCCAAACTTATATAGAAAATATATCTCTATTTTTAAACTTGACGATACTGTGATAAAGAGTGTAAAGACTAGTGGCAACAAATTAAAAAGAGTTAAGGGTACGATCAAAATAGGTCGAAACCTTGGCAGTAATAATTGAATTTGCTTTCTTCCTCAAGATGAAAAAGTGGTCGATATTTCTAATACTGAAAACCTACTTATTGTTAGACCACATTCGGTAAGAATAATATCACCCAAACTTATGTAGAAAATATATCTATATTTTTATCTTGACAACACTGTGATAAAGAATGTAATGTTAACCGGTCCGCAGTAGCCGAGTGGTTAAGGCGTCAGACTCGGCTAGTAGAAAGGTCGTGGGTTCGATCCCCACCGTCTCCTCTGGACTTTTTCTGACGCCTAAGGGGACCGGTGGCCGCAATTGAAAGAAATTGACACGGCACTCATCAATGGAAGGGGCAGGATAGGATCTCACCTACCCTGAATGACCACCAACCCCATTCAAAAATGAGTTTCTTCGATGGAAGAACACCGGCACCCCGGGGGCTCAAGTTCACATTTGTGTTGCGAGCCCTCCACCAAAATATGGAGCGAGGGATAAAGTACAATAAGCTGTACAGCTCAGCTGGAGTGCTCAGGAGGGAACTCCTCCAGTCCCTGGTATCAAAAACAAAAAAACAAAAAAAATGTAAAGACTAGGGGCAACAAATTAAAAAGAGTTAAGGGTACGATCAAAATTTGGAATACATCACCTGAACTGTACCGATTACGTATCGTTAGAAGACGACTATTTTCAATATATTACTTACTTATTTGTAGATTGTATACTATACCATTTATGATTTAGTGGTCAATTGACCAAGTTACTTCTTTCAATTAATTGTTCTTTTTACGTAAGGTCTTGGTTGAGATAAAAAAGTCAGAGTCACGAGCGGGATTCGAACCCCGATTTCGAAGTCACGATAGCTCAAGTGGTAGAGAGCGGCGTTTTACCCGAAGGTCGTGAGTTCGAATCCCGCTCGTGGCACCAATTTTTTCATTTCAACCAAAACCGCAGCGCCCCAAGTCAAAGTCTCAGCGTGAACTTTATGATAATTAATCTTTTATATAGGTTTTGGTTGAAATGTATAAGCTAGTGCCACGAGCGGGATTCGAACCCACGACCTTCGGCTAAATACGCCGCTACTCCTTCACTTGAGCTATCTTGACTTCGATCCTCTCGGACACCAACTCTCCATCACAACCTAGTGATAGAGCGACGGCATATTTAGCCGAAGGTCCTGGGTTCGAATCCCGCTCGTTACACTTACTTTTTTATCTCAACCAAGACTTTACATAAAAAGAATAATTAATTGAAATTGTATATTATAGTTTTAACGATGAAGAGGCATGAGCTATATGCGCCCAGTGGTAGTCCATACTGATGGCTAAAATTCTGCCATTTTATTTGATGTATTTAGAACCCACTCCCCTGTAGCAAATAAGTTTGATGAAATTTACAAAGTCAATAGTATAAATTGTCGAGAATTTAAATCGAAATTACATCCCAATGAGAAAGTGAAACAACATATTTATGATTGAAAAAACAACAAAATCCTACAGCACTAGCTACCCACCATTTTGAACACCAACACAATTTCGATTTCAACAATCCAAAAATTTTAAACACGAAAAACAAATACAAACGTAACTTTTTAGAAACGGTTTACATCAACAGAGATAAACACAGCATCAATAACAGAACAGCCGCAGCTACACTAATATCGCAAATCAAATTCGTTATCAGTAACATACATATAACACACAAAACATATAGTACAACATATAAAACAATCATTACACTCCATACATCAAACAATTCTAAATAGTTTAAATCGAGAATTTGTCTCTTCTTTCCCTAATAATCCCGTCTTTAATAATCCTGAAAGGCTAATTATGCCCGAACGAAAAACCATTACCATTTTTTTCCATTGTCGTTCACTTTCACCTCAAAGATGCCGAATCCTCATAGAAAAATGAATTTCTATCCCTACTTCCTTCACACTTCTTCAAAATAAAACATGTATGAACCAAAAAACCCATTAATATCTCACTAACACTTTCAACACGACACTCTGACACATCTACACAGAAAAACACACTTTGAGCAGAAATACTTTGATTACACCTAAAATTTCAGTATTGTGTACATCATTGTATAAATTCGTTTTCACATCTTTCGTGTATTTGTATAGTTTAAACGATGTTTATGAAACCCAGGGGCTGAAGATGATCTCAATAAAGGTCGAAACGTTGGAATGATAAAAAAATCTTTTTTCTGAACCTACATCACACCAGACCTCTAAATCATCATTAATATTTGACGCACAATACTAAATTTGCGGAATGGAATCAGTTATCACTATCGAGAAAATCCGCGCGTCTTAGTCGTTTGAAGGATTCTCTTGTGTTAGGTGTCAGCCATGGTGAGAGTGAGCTAAAAATGGAATTGGAAAAATGACTCTAGAAGGAAAAAAATAAAGCATAAGGTATGAGGCAGGCAAAGAGATATAAATCTCTGAGAGAAAAAAAGGCAAAAGTGCTATAATAAAAAAGGCCCCAAGACGCTGCCTTGGGGAACTCCAGCGTTTATTCGTTCGTGACCTAGAAAATGCATCGCTGTACCTTTCAGAAAACGTTCAACATACAACTTTCAAACGATTGACATGAAATAATTGAATAAATAAAAAAAATACGATGCTAATTCGAAACATGATCCGGTTTTTCGGCGTACACTGATGAAGCAGACGTGATGTTTTACAGGCAAATTTATAAACTCTCTTTTTTTTTCTCGTCATTTGTATATGTCAAACACCTTTCTCTTTATACAAACAAGAAGACAGTTTGGTAGATATCGATAAAAAAAGAGTCTAGAATTTGAACTTTCTCGACGCGGTCTTGGAATTGAATCAATTGGCCCTTGGCCTCAATAAACCCAATTCTCCGTGTACCTCTACAGCGTTTATAAATGCGAAATCCTCGCCAAGAACTGTCCGATGACTGGCCCAGAATCTCGATCGTACTTCGTTGTGCAACAACCGTTCTGGGCAAACAGTCGATCTCCCACGTTCTTCCTATTGCACTCGGCTCTCCGATTAAATGTTAAATTTCAAATGGAAGCGAGATTGGAATCAGGAATTTCAGACCTCTCAGGCGCTTCTAGAACGGCTTTCAAGTATGCATAGCTTTGACGAAACTTCAAGTTAATAGGATAAAGTTCTCTTTGGAACTCTATTTACCGCAATCTTGATTATTTAACAGGCCGCTCTAATCGAATAAGTATTTTTATCTCGACGTTTAATCGAGTATATTATCTTCAATATGTTGTAAAAATTTTATATTAACATATTTGCTGATCTTTTCTAAAGTGCTTGGAATATTTTTGAAACAAACATAGCCACTCATATTTTAACGATTCAACTCGTCCTTAGCTCTTTAATTGACTTTTACGACCCACAACCTTCAAATTGTCTTAAAAGTTTGTATTGGTTATATATTTTGTTAATATCCCTAATAAAAAACCAAGGTAGTGGCACTGGGTTATTTATTTGAATTTTCTCTCATACTATTTTTCAATTAACTAATTTGCTAACGGCCTTTTTGTATATTTAAACGCGTAGACTTTTGCATGACTCCTATTAATTAAATTAATTAATTTGTTAATAGTGCAGCTTCAATCTAGATTTTGCTGTTTGCACATTTTTCCATTTCATTAGTAAATAATTGTTGAAATTGCAGACTGGTTTTTTGGTTACATTGTAATGGTTAAATTTCAAAATATTTTTAAAGAATTATTTCCCGAATTTCACACGTTAACTTTTTTAATCTAGGCTAAAAACATAACGGTGTCAAACAGAATTTTTGTTCGTCAGTGAAATAATTTTGCCAAATTTTCATTTATATTACAATCTATGTACATCAATTTTTTCCTTATAAATAATTAATTAATAAATAATCCATTATATTTAGTGGTTTATTGACCGAATTACTTCTTTCAATTAATTAATCTTTTTAAGTAAGGTTTTGGTCGAAATGAAAAAGCTAGTGCCACGAGCGGGATTCGAACCCACGACCTTCGGCTCAACACGCCGATGTTCGACCACTTGAGCTATCGTGACTTCGAAATCGGTGTTCGAATCCCGCTCGTGGCACTGGCTTTTTCATTTCATCCAAAACCTTACATAAAAAGATTAATTAATTAATTAATAATCCATTATATTTAGTGGTTTATTGACCAAATTACTTCTTTCAATTAATTGATCTTTTTATGTAAGGTTTTGGTTGAAATGAAAAAGTAAGTGCCACGAGCGGGATTAGAACCCACGACCTTCGGCTCAACACGCTGCTGTTCCACCACTTGAGCTATGGTGACTTCGAAATCGGGGTTCGAATCCCGCTCGTAGCACTTACTTTTTCATTTCGACCAAAACCTTACATAAAACGATTAATTAATTAATTAATAATCCATTATATTTAGTGGCTTATTGACCAAATTATTTCTTTCAATTATTAATCTTTTTATGTAAGGTTTTGGCCGAAATGAAAAAGCTAGTGCCACGAGCGGGTTTCGAACCCACGACCTTCGGCTAATTACGCCGCTGCTCTACCACTTGAGCTATCGTGACTTCCAAATCGGAGTTCGAATCCCGCTCGCGGCACTGGCTTTTTCATTTTAACCAAAACCTTGCATAAAAATATTAATTAATTAATAATGTTATTCCCCCTTTTACAATCCTCTGGCATGTTTGAAGGTTCAACAGGCGTCAAGGGAAATTATATTAAATATTAAATTTCATCATCTTTTTCTTGAAATTTTAACACGGCAAACTTGATTTAAGTTGAAATTTGTGTGCCTTCCTTCTTGGCTCTTTCACACCCTCGTCAGTGTCGTATACTTAGCGATCAATCCTTTAATAATTTCTCAGATGGCTAGTTTTTTTAGTAATCACAATGCATTACTAAATCTAATGCATAAATCATATGTTTTTCCCCTTAGGCACCGGCCCCGAAAAATTCCAATTTTAATATGCATTTACTCCTGACGTAAAATTGGATAAAAACAACCATGTTTTTTTCCAAAAACTTTGTCTATCAATCCCTCTTAATCAATAATTCATCTTGATTTTCGCATTATTTACGAAATCAAACCGATCCTTTTTAAATTTAGTCATAGATTTGGATAATTTAAATGTGTCTCTTTTAAACGTTTCTTTAAATATTTAGAAGAATCTTCAGTCAAAACATGAAAAATTAGGTTATAAATTAGGAACTTCTTCTGCAATCGTATATTTTAATAATTTCTTCCTTTTGTGGCAGTTCTTGATAAATGCATTTACTCAGAGCTACAAAGATATAAATGCCAAGGTTTTCGCATGTTTTATTAACAACCATAAAACATTTGATTGTGTAAAATCATTAAATGATCGATTTCTTTAAAAAAAACTGGAGTAGACGAGCCGAATATTCAATTTCGTATCCTTACTGGAACCAAATAGCAGAAAAAGGATTGAAGATTGAGTCAGAAAGTTTTTTCAAGGGAGTCCGTCAAGGCTTTCTACTGTCACCTTTTCTTTTATTTATATTCAGAAGCACTTGACGATACACCGGGCGGCAGAGCCGATAGACTCCCTGATAAGTCCTTGAAATACGATGACAATGTCCTTTCAGGCCCGGAATAATGATATCTATATAGAATAGTGTATAATGGCTTAAGTGAGTTTTTTTGAGGAGTTTTTTGAATCAGTCATTTTTGTTTCTTTTGGTATTCGCATAACTATTCTCAACCTGTACACTGACATATTCGACATTTTTGTGGGTAGAAAACATCTAGGAATTGTGAAAGAGAAAAAGCATGTACTTACGACACTCTTAAGTGCGGGGAACAATGCAAACTCTTAAAAGGTAAAAAAAGAAGGAAAAATATCGATTAATGGGCGACAGAACTCATGGTTGAAGGATTTAAAAAGTTGGTTCGGGAGCTCATCAGTTAGCCTGTTTCGTACTGCACTTTAAAAAGTCATTACAGCTGTGACCAAAACTGATAACTGTTTTGCCTTTGCTGTTGTTATGGAATCTCATATGAAAACTGAAGATGAAAAACCAAAAACCTTTAAATGACTCAATGCAGTTACATAATGTAGATAGATGTATTAGTCAGAGTATTAACTGCGCCCTTTATGAGCTATTCACTATTGCATCCCCGTTTTGGACTTAAAGCACACCGATAAGTCCTGGTTCATCAAAGGACTTGATTAGTAGGCCCGGTTTCCGTGGTTGAATCTTTTCTACGGTTACGTTTTATGCCACAAAACACTTCTTCCTGCCGTCAAGTCTAGCACTACAGTCTGTTAATAGGTATCTTGGTGTCTTCTCTGCTTTTTGCAGAATCTGCACCGTGTTGGGTTATGCCAATCTTCTTCAGATGTCCATTTAGTTTGCAGTGCCTTGTTAAGAATCCTGTTAGTATTTGCACATTTTTCCTGCTTCCTTTAATACATCCTGTTGCTTCTTTCCTTCGAAAGTTTTTTAGGAGGTTCTTGGATGGTTTGTGTCAATGAGTGAGTCCCGTTGTTATCTGATTTTCTTTTTGTCCTTCTGTCTGAAGTGCTCATTAATATTCCTAGGCCACAGAAGGGCTCGGGTCCTATCAGCCGTATAGCGCCCTTCTTCTTACAAGGACATCCGCTTTCTCGTTGCCGTTTACTCCATTTCCTGGTACCCAGCACAGGCTGACTTTGTTTTGCAATTCAGCGCCATCTTTGAACTAATGATGTTTGAACTTAGCGCTTAGCTGTATGCTTGTTTTTGTCCCTTTTGTTCAGATTGAATTGATTACATCTTTCAATTCACACCTCAGCTTGAAAGATACTGGGTTATTTTCCCATGGGTTCTGAGTATTTGGTTTCCAGACTTTCTAGCGTTCTAGATCCGACTGTCTACCGATAGTGCCATCCTTAAAGGTGTTTTTATAAACAATGTAGAATATACATAGAATTTTGTTGTGGTTTATAATATTGTTTTATGTCATTTATCACGTCAGCATCATTCAGAATACACCGGGGATTTTTGTCCATTCTGCAACGATTTCTTTGTGGCCTTTGCCCAACGTCGAAGGGGAAATGCAAGCTGGTAAATTCTGCTGGTTTTATGCATGAGCGGGTTTCGCTAATGACACCGGTTCTTGACAGTAAACCCGGAACGAAGTCTAATGCTTCGGTTCGACGGTTGGCTTAGATCCGATGCATTGCGACGTTAAGAAGCACAAGATACTAGGAAAGAAGGGTTTTTTCCTTCTGGAAGAAAGATCAAACCTGTTTTCTTCGATAATTTAACGATTTATATGTTGTTGTTTTTTTCCGCCAGTAAATTATTGCGTTTTTATGGTGGCTTTACTTCGTGCAAAAAAGTAAAATGTTTTTACTCACCCAGCAATAGGAAAGAGCTCCTGAAGGCAAGGTCGTCCATTTATCTTTGTGATTAATTAGTGCCCCAGGAGCTTCAGAAACAACAATGAACTAAGGTATAAACAATTCGAGTCGCACCCCGTTTGACTTTTAAGAAAAGGTCGAATCTCGTTTTTAACTGCCTCAAGGCCTTATGTGAATCACCCCGTGGTGAAATTAATTGAACACGTCACCACGTTTGTGACCTGTGAGTAAGAGACCGGAATAGGAAGATTATGGATTTTGAAAGGAAGACGAAACGCATCAACCGGCCACCTACGTGAATCGGGTTCGGAGACGTGTGGCCGTACCGTTGGAAAGGAAGCAAAAGTCCTTTTTACGTTTTCATAAACAGAGCGTCGAAGGGGAAACGGGATGTGCCGGGTCTCCCTCAGCGCGTTGTAAATCACCACTTCTATGCCCAGACACGTTCCTCTTTGTTTATGAAATGCATTTCTTGTCAAATAAGATAAACACTCGTAAAAGAAGACCTCCGCCCAATTGAGATGGCATTGAAGGGTAAAAAGTGGTACTCCAAACTCCACAACAGCGAAACTAGGCGGACCTGTAATGATATTTTTACTTCTTAGCGAAATATATGAACTGTATGATATTTTACATATTCCCCATGTTGCTATTTTATTACATAAGTAAAAATGTTCGTATATATTGAATTTGCATTTTAGCCTCTTGTAGAAGTTTACACTCCTTTTTTAAAATTATTATTATTATTATTTACCTGGAACTTTAGTTATAGTAAGTAGATTGGGTAATTCATCGAAATCAAGGTCGAAAGGCTTGACTAGCTAAAGGAAGACGCCCGACAATATAGTTTTTGCTCAAGACAAGCGACAATATAGTCACCACACGGTGCTCAAGGTTGGTAGTCATTTTTAGTTTCTCATCCGAATTCTCAACTTTAGATAACAGATCTTCCTTTAGTCCTCGAGATCTAATTGGATTTGTTGAGAAAAAGTTGCCGGATCGAAAACATGCCCAACTTCGTATAAAAAATGCATTTTTTGTTAAAGGCTGTTAAAAAAAACAGCGCCTTTTATAAAATGCAATTTTTAATGTCTTAAACAAATTACAGCACCTTTAAAAAAAAGCACCTTAAAAGACCAACACTGTTTTTTAAATAAATTTTTTTGATGCTGTTAAAAAAACATTTTTGTTAAATGCTCTAAAAAAACAATAGCACCTTTAATGAAATGCATTTTTTTAATGCTGTTAAAAAAATACCAACACTATGAAATAAATTTTTTTATGCTGTTAAAAAAACATTTTTGTTAAATACTCAAAAAAAAAAAAAAGACAATAGCACCTGTAATGAAATGCATTTTTTTTAATGCTGTTAAAAAAATACCAACTGAAATAATTTTTTTTATGCTGTTAAAAAAACAAAACATTTTTGTTAAATGTTCTTTAAAAAAAAAAATAGCAGCTTTAATAGCTTTAATAAAATGCATTTTTTTAATGCTGTTAAAAAAAAGGCCAACACAGTTTTTGAAATAAATTTTTTTATGCTGTTAAAAAAAACATTTTTGTTAAATGCTCTTAAAAAAAAAAAACAATAGCACCTTTAATGAAATGCATGTTTTTTTAATGCTGTTAAAAAAAGACCAACACTCTTTTTGAAATAAATTTTTTTATGCTGTGAAAAAAAAAACATTTTTGTTAAATGCTCTTTAAAAAAAACAATAGCACCTTTAATAAAATGCCTTTTTTAATGCTGTTAAAAAAAGACCAACACTTTTTGAAATAAATTTTTTTATGCTGTGAAAAAAAAACATTTTTGTTAAATGCTCTTTAAAAAAAACAATAGCACCTTTAATAAAATGCATTTTTTTAATGCTGTTAAAAAAAAGCAACTGTTTTTTTAAATAAATTTTTTTTATGCTGTTAAAAAAACATTTTTATTAAATGCTCTTTTTAAAAAAACAAAAAAACAATAGCACCTTTAATGAATTGCATTTTTTTAATGCTGTTAAAAAACCAACTCTTTTTGAAATAAATTTTTTTATGCTGTTAAAAAAAACATTTTTGTTAAATGCTCTTTAAAAAAAAAACAATAGCACCTTTAATGAAATGCATTTTTTTAATGCTGTTAAAAAAGACCAACACTTTTGTCAAAATACATTTTTTAATGCTATTAAAAAACATTTTTTGTTAAATGATGTTAAAAAAAGTTCAGCATCGATTATAAAATGCATTTTTTGTTACATCCTGTTTAAAAAAAAATAAAAAAAAATAATTTTAAAAAACATCAATTGCATTTTTTTAATGCTGTTAAAAAAAGAACAGCGCCGTTTTAAAATGCATTTTTTTGTTAAATGCGGTTAAAAAACACCTTTTATGAAATGCATTTTTTGTTAAATAATTTAAAAAAGAAGGAAAAAGAACAGCACCGTTTATAACATGCATTTTTGTTAAAGGCTGTTTATAAAATAACAAACACCACCGTTTATATTATGAATGTTTTGTTAGATTCTGTTTTTAAAAAAAAGTACAGCACCCAATAGAGATGGGGTTGATTCTACTCCACGCAAACTGCGAAACTAGGCGGACCTATAATTCCTCAGGGTTAGTAGTCATTCGTGGTAAGTGCAACAACCGAGAGAGACCTTCCCTTCGTCCTTGGAGGTAATTGAGATTGTCTGACAGATCCTGTCAGAGATCGATCCTAACAAAAATGTTTCCCTGTTTGTTTATAAAATTCGCGTTTTGTTAAATATCACATATTTGTAAAAAAAAGACCCGGGCCCAGTCAACATGGCGTGTAATCGTGAAACATGTGTTCACCTTTTATCGATATACTGCCACCAAAATAATTTTTCCTTTGACATTATATATATAGTAATATTACCTAATAACCTCAGTTTCTATCTTAGAATCGCCAAAAATAAGCTGAATGAACAATTTTTTTAATATTTCTATCATTACATTAATTTAAATAGTACCTCTGCGGTTAAAATGTTCATAAATCACACTTGTTCAACATAACACGTAACTTTTGCATTTTACATAATAATTCGTTGAAAAGTGTTTCCAGCATGGCTATGATTTTCCATGCTGTCGAACTTTACCAAGTCGAGAAAACTAGATTTGCGTAATCTTAACAACCCCAACCATTTCCTCCAACTGATTGCAACAGCTCCCTGATAAATAATAAATAAACAGCCGAGATTTTCGTCATTGGATAGTTGAATTAGACCCTGCGGGTTTATATGATTCAATGCTATGACAGAATTCCCTAACATTAATGTATGATATACTGAAAAACGGTCGGGATGAGGCCAGTTAGTAAGAAAACACTCAGTTCCTTAACCGAGCTTTTGAAGGAATCCCCTTGTCAAGCTGTGAAACTTTTATTAAAAATTTGGAAGGTTGAATATAATTTATTGGCAATTTTGAAATCTTTGGTTTCAAGTGCAATAAAAAAGTAAGGTCACTTAGCATCACATTCTTCTGTTCAGATATTTTAAAATCTTCTAAAACCTGAGTGTTTTCTTTCTAATTGGCATCATCCCTGATCGTTTTATAATAACTAATTATAATTTGTAGTAGATTATCCTAAAAATTGTCATATTTTTAAAGAAATCGTCAATCAAAAGTATTCCGAATATCTAAAAATGTATATTCATACTGAGAGCGTTGATCCTAGTTTTTATGACGTCCATTAAACGCCATACGGATATGTTTATCAGTGAAACTTACGCTTATCGCGGACAATATTTACACAAATCAACTCCGATAACTATAACGCTTATTTAATTGTAAAATTTAAAAGTCTCCCTTCGAACCTTGCTCGACCTTCTGAAACATACAATATTTTACATTCCTCTTCGATAACGCGAGTCAGATTCCTTTTATGTGGTAAGTAATCCCCCCACGACCGTTTACTGACCTCAAGCTCGTACGAGCTTTGGAACTTGGCATAACGGTGACACGCCATAGGGATCGACAGGGGAGAAGTGTTGAAACATTTCCGCCAGTGCGGTTATACGCCCTATAAACGAAGCTCCGATAACCGATTGCGTCCAATTTTTGGCTTAAACTATTCGCGAACACTGTTTTTCATTAAGGCCAAAATTGTTTGATGATTTATTAATTTAAATTTTCTACTTATAAACAATATTTGACTCATTTTCTTAATTTTTTTCTTTTTTAAATTTTGCCATATTTATGACCTTAATTTTCATCTTGCTGAGACCTAGCTGACCAATATAAATATAATGGTTATTGGTTTTTGTAAGAGGAGAAATAATATACTATGGTATTAAATTCACTACTTTTCGTGGTCCGCTTGACCAATTAATATATTACAATTAATTAAGGTTTTTAGTTGAGATAAAAAAGTCAGTGTCACGAGCGGGATTCGAACCCACGATTTTCGGCTAGATACGCCGCTGCTCTACCGCTTGAGTAGCGTAACTTCGACCCACTCGGACACTAACTTCCCAACTCAACCCCACCCCAATTTTTCCTCCTTTTTGCCATTTTTCAAATGTCGTGTAATCTATTTGATTCTCGGCGACAAATGAAATGGTCACAGAGAGCTTTAGTGAAGGTATACTTCATTTTATCTTATTAAATTCACTAGTTTTGGTGGTTCGCTTTAATATCTTTCAATTAATTAAGGTTTTTAGTTGAGATAAAAAAGTCAGTGTCACGAGCGGGATTCGAACCCACGATTTTCGGCTAGATAGGCCGCTGCTCTACCACTTGAACTATCGTGACTTCGATCCACTCGGACACTAACTTCCCATCTCAACCCCACCTTTTGAATACTTTTAAAACCTGGCAAATAGGAGGGAAAATTCAAGGATAAAATTTCCTTATGTTTTTTATTTTTTATTATTATTAATCTATTCCACGTTACCAATCCTCCAACCACGGTTTTTTCTTTTCCTTCATCAATTTCTTCACCTTTGGGGGGGAAAAATGAAAAAAGCAATTGCACCACTAAAAAGTATATTTAATGGAGTATGTTTTCTGAAATTTGCTGGCCGCTAGGTTTGGAAATAGTAGTTCAGAATCACCGTAGTAAGTTTTTCAACTTTGAAAAAAAATATTTTTTCAAAGTTCTCTCTACTAGAACGCTTATTTAACCAACGGTTACAAGTTTACTATTGATCACATCATACTGGAATTTAACGTAAATTTCAATTTTCGTGGTGGGGTTGAGATGGGAAGTTGGTGTCCGAGTGGATCGAAGTCACGTAGCTCAAGTGTTAGAGTAGCGCGTATGTAGCCGAAGGTCATGGGTTCGAATCCCGCTCGTGCCATTGACTTTTTTATCTCAACTAAAACCTTAATTAATTGAAAGATATTAATTGGTCAAGCGGACCACGAAAACTTGGAATTAGGATCATAGTTAATTAGGGCTTTTTGGTTTCATTTTGAATGTAGAATCTTTTGGCAAAATTTGTAACACGAGTAGCCGAACACCTTGTATATACTGATGGAAGGAAGTCAGAGGATTGTGTAGGTAGCGCTTTTGTCTGTTTGGTAGAAAGTTTATTAAGTACAGTTAAGAAATAATATATTCTTATCAAAAGACGAAAAAGATATAATCCTTGCCCACTACAAATTAATTATAAAAAACCCAACTGGATATCTAGGTCTACGGTCAACTAAACACCCCATATGACTCAAATTTGCCCTGTACTGATCGACGTCGTATCCCTCTTGTTTGAAAGATCTTGCTTGCCATTGATCAATGAGCAAAAGTTCAACACCCCAAAAAAGACCAAAACAGCGAAGACTTGACTACTAAATAAATCTATAATTTGGTCGTTGCAGATAATTTTGGCTTGCTGTCCATCAGTCTGACTGCACCTGGACTTGGTCATGCCGTTTGATCGAGATGCAGTTAAATCGTGAAATTTCCTGTTTGTGTCTACAGCACAATTAAATAACTGAAGATTATTAAAATTTTGTTATATGATGTGACAAAAATAGAGACTATATTTATTGTCTTCGTTAGGTTTTGCCTGGGCTATTGCCGGCACCTCATATTTCTTCCACCTCACGTTTTAAAAATTTTTTATTTTTTATTTTATTTTTTAACGTTTTCTTATATTCGACCTCAACAGTTAATCTTATGATTTTTCCTTCTTGAAGGTGGGATAATAAGTCATCTCAAAAAAATCACAACCAGTTTTTATCCACAACGTTTCGGATTTATTTTAATCCTTCCTCAGCTGAGTTAACGCAATGGTTAAAAAAGTGGTCGTCAGTCATTAATATTTTATAACAGTTTATTTTTAAAAAATATTAATGACTGACGACCACTTTTTTAACCATTGCGTTAACTCACCTGCGGAAGGATTAAAATAAATCCGAAACGTTGTGGATAAAAACTGGTTGTGGTTTTTTTTTGAAGTTAGCTTTTCTGTAGGAAGTCTGGCGATCTTTCTGGTTGTGTTCTGGGACGTTATTTCTACAATTTTATCCCTCCCACACGTGGTGAAAAGGCTCTGGAACTATCTCATTCACTAACATTCAATCCTAGCCTAGCCTATATGCGGGTTTCCGAGTACTCAATATTCCTCTGAAGATCCGCCCTCGTTCACGCTAATAAATACATCCATACATTATGTACAATTAAAATTACAATTAATTTAAAATATTAACCTAGGTTGGTGGGTTTATGGAGTATTTGATATTCCACCATAGACCCACCCATGCATACTATCGCACTAATAAATACATTCACACAAACAGTAACCAATCATTCTGTATTTACAAATTTAAAAAATGCGGAGCCGCTGGCGCATTTAATATTACAATAGTGCCTCCGCCCATTCATTCTAAAAGATATTATAGCCTAATACTAACCTAAATCGTTGGGTCTGTGGAGTTCTCTCACTTTCGCGCCAATAAATACATTCATTCTACCCAAAACACACATAGAGATATCTATCCTAGTTTGGTGAGTCTGTGGTGTACTCGATATTCCGACCACTACCCACCCATACATTCAACATTCTCGCCGATAAATACACTCACTTCAGGAAGGGAAAACGAAACCCCGTGTGGAGAAGCATTAAAGGCGACCATATGCATGTATTTGCTTCAGATATTCGATTACTTTCTTGCTTTTGACATTGCTGTGTAAAACCTCTTTCAAACTCGAGGAAAGGCCACACTTTGTTCTGTGCGGCGCCAATAGTTCGCATTCGGTTAGTAAATGCTTGTTATTTGTGCGCCTCATAGTGGGTATCTCCGTGGGCTTTTTCTCACCAAGAGATGACCATGCGTCAGTCTAGCGTGGCCTATTCGTAGTCGGGTCAACCTCATTCTTTCTGTTTTGCTCATACCATGGCCCATGGTTTGGCCGACTGTTTAGTTCTTTTAATTTGTCGGTCATTTTGTCCCAGCGGTTCATATATTTTTTGACGTCCGATGGGCTCACGGAGTTTCCGGGTCATGTGGCATTATCACACTCACTTTCGCGCCAATAAATACATTCATTCTACTCAAAACATACAAAGAGATATCTATCCTAGTTTGGTGGGTCTGTGGTGTACTCGATATTCCGACCACTACCCACCCATACACTCACACATTCTCGCCAATAAATACTCTCACTTCAGGAAGGGAAAACCACGTGTGGAGAAGCATTTCATTCTTCATTAGTATTTCATTGTTTTAGTATATTTATAAAATGTTTTCGTTTTTAAAGCGTCGATTGCGTAAATGAGATCCTCAAGACAAATAATTTTGAAAAAAAAATAGCGTATTTCTGTTCCAAAACTTGCCACTAGTCAGCTTTATCTTTAAAACTAGAAACTAGAGCCTGACAAGGATTACGTAAACGGCCATCTTTTTATAATGGAATAAAATGCGTGGCCGTTTAGAGATTTTTTGACGCCGTGAAGTTACGGACTTCTCAAAAGAGCTGTGACGCAACAGAATTGAGGAAGTTCAATCCTCGTTACGGCCGTGAGGTGAAAGTCGCCCTTTTGTGAGGCCAAACGGATGTTCGAGGGGTGGCGAAGAGCCGTGGAAAAAAAGGCGTTCATTCGCCAATAAGACGGTGCCCGTCGTCATCATACGGCTATTCGGCCTTTAGCCGCTCCTAGGATAATCGCGGAAAAAATGGAACGCGATGATCAACACTCGGATTAGCATTTGATTGGCACTTAAATTTGAATTTTTGCCCGGTTTGGGAGGATTGCGTGTTTTTCACTCTCAGACTAGCCGACTGCTACATCCTGTTTCGACTCTTGAAAGCATAAATTGCAATTTGACAAAAACTCCTCATTTGCAATCGTTAAGATAATAAAAAAATGTGTCCTCTTTCCTGTTGCCAGCT
Organism: Cimex lectularius; assembly: GCF_000648675.2. Lineage (NCBI taxonomy): Eukaryota > Metazoa > Arthropoda > Insecta > Hemiptera > Cimicidae > Cimex > Cimex lectularius. The sequence continues at coordinate 1,848,846 of NW_019392639.1, forward strand.
CATGGGGCAGTGACAGAGTTCTTGATAACGTCCATTTCTCTAGATTATTGTTCATTTGTAATTTTTCCCAACTTGTCTGAATCTTTTGTTGCTACCATGTTTTTTATCTTTAGTTTCTGCTGTATAAAAATAACAATTTCTCCTTTGCAAAGTGGAAAACAAGCAACCACGGCCATATCAGGATAAGATTAGAAAGATTGATGGTCAACAACAAAAAAATTGCGTATCAACGTTCTGTTTCCTCATTAAAGTTAATCAGTTAACGGTTTTGTATATCAGTTTTCCTAAAGGGTAAAATAAGAGACTAGGTCATGATTGATCATGCAGTCGTAAGTTCTTGAAATTTTCTAACCCCCCAACCACGAATCCCTGAAAGGAGGAGCTATTTAAAAAAACGTTCGGTGAAGCCTAAGACCTGGCAGTAGGAAAGAGATGTAACATAAATACCGCCATTTTGAAAAGACAAATGGTCATATAAGAAATAACTCAAATTCTCTAAAGGCATATACATTCCATCGTATAACAAGATTTCGTGGTCCGATGGGCCAAATAACTACTTTCAATTTATTCATGTTTACGTAAGGTATTGGTTCAGATAAAAAAGTCATTGCCACGAGCGGGATTCGAACCCACGACTTCCGGGGTCTGCAGTTTCCGGCCAGTAGTCTTACTATTATTCTAGTCCTAAGGCTTTCGGCCTTTGTAAGACCATCATCTATGATCATAGATGTCGTAGCAGTTGCCTTGGCAGTGATCACTCGCCAAGCTTTCGGCCTTTGTAAGACCATCATCTATGATCATAGATGGTCTTAGCAGTTGGCTTGGCAGTGATCACTTACCAAGCTTTCGGCCTTTGTAAGACCTCGCAGTAGGAAAGAGATGTAATGTAAATACCGCCATTTTGAAAAGACAAATGGGCATATAAGAAATAACTCAAATTCTCTAAAGGCGTGTACATTCCACCGTATAACACAAAATACATTAGGTATCGTGATCCGATGGGCCAAATAACTACTTTCAATTTATTCATGTTTACGTAAGGTATTGGTTCAGAAAAGTCATTGTCGAGCGGGATTCGAACCCACGACTTTCTGGGGTCTGCAGTTTCCGGTCAGTAGTCCTACTATTATTCTAGTCCTAACACGCTTTTTTTAACCAGGCTTCGCAACAGCAGAGGTCATGTAAACCCTCAGGGTGCCGGTGTTTCTGAAAAAAGCCCATTTGTCGGGTTCGAATGCAGGGCCGCTGGATTCGAACCCGGGACCTTTACCTTACAGTGATGAGCGCCGTGCCAACGCCAAAACGTTGCGGTCACCGACCCCCGTAACACTCCTTAGATTTAACAGTTCTGCCGTTAGCTTCTGAGTGTACTTTGACTATGGGGATAGAAGCTCGGTTAATAGACTTCGGTTTTTCAAGGTATTTAAGCTGTCACAGACTAGTTTTGGGTTGATTTTGAAGGTTTCAGAGCTAGGCTATCTGATGATATTATGATTTTTACACCTTGAGATGTTTGTTATTTATTCTCATGTTTCTATGGTTTGTAATTTGGCTTGAAAGATGGTTGTGGTCGAACCGAGGGCTATGTGGTGCTCGTAGTTAGGGGATTCCCTATCTACCAATTTCTCATTTTTTATGCATATGACCATAAAAGAGCTGTTCGTTTGTTTTGTATTTCCATCGCGTAATTTGTGTTTTGTTCTTTGTTTTCGAAAGTATTCAAGTATTTCATCCAATTCGTCAGAGATAGTATGGGCAGCTTTTAGTTGGTGCTTTCTTTCAACTGAACGAAGAATTCTCAGTTCCTCAGTTGCGGTCATCCTTTGCGTAGTTTTTCCCAGTCTGTCTTCACTTCTTCGATCTGCCAAAATTGCCTGAAGAATAAGGAACGTCAACTTTGGGATTGATGTTCGACGCAGATCACTTTACAGTTAGAAACAGTACCAAAAATTCTCAAATTTAAATGTTTGAGTTTTATGAATTATGACTGATTTGTTGAATGGTAGTTGTGACCTCTATTGATCATCAACTCGAAGGTTGCGGGATGTGACACAGATTGCTCATGGGTTTTTTTTAGCCATTCTGTTAGGAACGGAATTCCAAGCTGTAGATTCCTCTGTTCTTAGGAAATGGGGATTCGAGGTAAGTGCAATAAACCGAGAGGGATGTCTGCTATTCCCTTTGTCCTTGGTGGGACTTAATTGGGATTGTTCCTCGCCTCGGGCAAATTGCCTAAGACGACGGTCCCGTCCCGGCAGAAGTTCCCGGAGTTGGAAAACGGCGAAAATACGTCCGTGAAATGCAAACCCGGTCGATCACGAATCCCGGTTTCGGGCCGGGCCGGTCGTGATCTCGCCTCCTCTTCAATTTTGAACCCGCGCCGCGTAACTGCCGCTGAAAGTGAACGTCTCTCGGATTTGAGGTCGTGAAATATCTAGGTGAAACTAGCCCGCATTCCACCGAAATCGTAAACTTTTCAAAAAATTATTTTATCACGAAAAAATCATCCAAAACTGACTTTTTTTTTAAGTGAACTGCTTTTTCGATTTAAATTTCTTGTAACGTTACGCTTGCGGTGTGAGCCCTGACCTGAGGGCAATCATCGGAGATGAAAACCGTAAACTCGCTAAATGATGATGCGGTTTTACGCGATTCAGTTCTGATCGACTCGCGATCCAATCTGCAGCGGTTTCCGACGGCAAATCGGATCGCAATGTCAAAAGAACAAAGAACGGAAGAAACTAATCGCCGTCATTAATGGTTTTGTTTGCATTGACCTTCTTCAAATTGTTTCACTTGTTTCCGTACTCAGGGATTCTATTGAAAGAAACAAGTAGGGTGAGAGCCAACACGGAAAAAACAAACGATTGTACTTGACCGTCGAATGCTAAAAGTTTTGAGCAAATCTTTAAACAAAAAATAAAAACAAGATACTAAATTAATGGTGTTTACAAAGTAGTTTCAGCTTATGCTTTAACCACCTGACTAGATCATGAATTTCTCCTTAAATACAAATGCCTTGTAGTGTTCGGGGTGGAATATACTGCGCCCTTTAAGAGCTATTGTATCCCCTAAGCACACCGGTGAGTCCTATTTCATCAAGAAACTTGATTAAAAGTCCCGGTTTCAGTGGTCGAAGGTCTTATATGGTCACATTGTACAACCCAAAACACTTCCTCCTGCGGGAAAGTGTAGCACCGCATTGATGTTGGTGTCCCCTCTGCCTCTTTGCAGAATCTGCATGTGCGGTCTTGGATTATTCCAATCTTCCTTAAGTGTCCATTTAGTTAGCAGTGTCCTGTTAAGAATCCTATGGTCACGTTGTGCATCCCAAAGCACTTCCTCCTGTGGGCAAGTGTAGCACCGCATTAGTAGATGTGCTGGTGTCTCCTCTGCCTCTTTGCAGAATCTGCATGTGCGGCCTTGGATTATTCCAATCTTCCTTAAGTGTCCATTTAGCTTGCAGTGTCCTGTTAAGAATCCTATAAGGATTCGCAGTTTATTCCTGCATCCCTTGACACATTCTGTAATTTCTGAAATTGGTTAAGACTGGTCTTAGCAGTTGGCTTGGCAGTGATCACTCGCCAAGCTTTCAGCCTTTATAAGACCATCATCTATGATCATAGATGGTCTTAGCAGTTGGCTTGATGATCACAGAGTCTACTTCTTTCTCTACCTGACCAGAAACCAGATCCCAAACACATAAATTATTAATGTAGATCGTCAATACTGGAAAAAATAATTTTTGGAAATGACCCCCTTTGGATCGAACAGAGTATTGATGACTGCTGAGCCACTCCTTGCTGCTTTTTGTGGGAATTGCTTTTATTATCAGTTAGATTGTTGATTGTTTTTTTTCCTGCAGGCCATGCTCTCCAACATTGACCACAATTTTTTAGTCCAAAAAATTAAGATCTAGGCTAGCAGAAGTCCTTCTTCAGTTGATAAATTTAGGAAGGTTCATTCTTAACAAGGCCCTGGGTTGCAACTTGATCTGAATCATGTTAGAATATCTAATGTACTTCTTTAAAAACCATTTTAACAATGCATAAAAAAAAAATTAAAAATAAAAACAGATAAATAATATTGCAGTCTGCATCAGGGTGCAAAAATTGTGGCAGAACTTACGATTAGGGTAGGTAATAAACGCACGGCTTAAGAGAAGTACTTGCGCTGGGACTTCGCCCTGAAGTTTTTTTATAATAAAATCCTAGCGGAGGCGTCACACTATAATTGAGTAATTAAGTTCTCATTTGCATACTAACTTGAAATCGACTATTAGCATAATTTTTCTTTCTTCATCAGAGTTTCTTGACTCTGTTTCTACATGCGATTTTTTTAATGGAATATTTAAAAATTTCCAACATATTATTCCATGTGGGGAAAGAGTTGTATGACGTATTTCGAATTTTGAAAAATGGTGATGTTTTAGAAACTTAGAAAGTTAAATAGCCGTTATAAAACTTTAATTCCTTGCTCATTTAACTTTATCCCCTGAGCTCGAGGAGAGGAAAAAAATGAATTCCTCTTTCAAAGGGGGTTTCCAAGTTCATTAAGCATAATTTCCCTTTCTCGATACGATTACCCGACGACGGGATGAAAGTCAGCAGCTCCTGTGTGGGATATGAAACTTCTTCATCCGGGAGAATTTTTCACGCACGAGGAGTCAAAAGTTCAGCCCACTTTAAAATGATTTGCATAATAAGACTTATCCGACTTAAAACAAGTCAATCAAGTCAATATAAACGCAGTTGGGGAAAATATTTACTTTGACGTGCGGAAAGGCGAGGGTAAATTTCAGTTCCGTTTCTGATTTGTTTTAAAGTAAAATTAGAAAAATCATTTTCAAAAGGAAAGTTCAATTTGATTTTTTCTACTCTCTCTAGACTCCAGCCGATAAAACAATAAAATATCATAAAGATAAACTCTTGTTTCTTGCAATTTTTTAATGATGTTTATGCAGGCAGGTAACAGAAATTGACTAATATTTTCACCGGTAATAGTCTGTTTATTTTCAGAATTAACAATCCTTTAAAATGGGAAAGACATGGTACATTACTCATTAAGCTTTTATTTATTAAGAAAAAACTTTCTAATTGATTAATTCAGTTCTTTAATTAATTAACCCATGAATATGTTATTTTTTAAAGTTTATTGTTTGTACACAATGATTATCGGTTGTTTAATTGATTTATTTCGAATATAAAATAATTAGAAATGTTGTAATATGTTTGTTTAATTTAGAAGTTTTTCCCAGGAGCCGCGATGAAGCAGTCCTTCCACTTCCTCCCTCGACTTTCTTTATCGGGTTTGTTTTTTTAATCAAACCGTTTGGCACTTAACGAAAAATTTAAAATTCAAAAAACTTTCATATCACCTCCTCGACGGCTGTTATCTGCCTCGATTGTTACCTGTTCCAAAAAATATATATTTCGCTTTCAAAGGACGTGGGATGACCGGTTTTATTGGAACTTTTTTTTGGCAATACTAGATCGAAAAATATTAGAAAGCTCAGCGTCAAAAAACAATTTTAGTAATTTTTTGAAATAGGTTTTTCTTTCTTCGTTGTGCATGTATTTCAAGGTATTATATCTCAGTCAATAAAAATATTTAAAAAATCTAGAATAAGAAAATTTTATACAGGATTGTTTTAAATTTGAACAGATAAAAATTACGAAAAACAAAAGACTTTCAGAAAAGTATGCCAATCAAAACCCTTAAATGCGAATTTTCATAAAAGTAAGAAAATTGAGATTTTTTATTGGATTTATCATCTGAGGGAAAATTTATTCTCTCCGATGTTTGGTCTTCCACTAATACCTCTGGAGTTTAGTCAAATTCAATGTTACAATCCGTACATGTATAGTAGTCGTAATTGACCACATTAATTATTTTAATTGACTGTACATTTTATCTAAGAACTCGGTCGAGATGAAAAAGCTAGTGTCAGGGGTGGGATTCGAACCAACGACTTTCGGCTCGAGTGGTTAGAGCAGGCGTATTAAGTCGTGGGTTCGAATCCCGCTCCTGACAATAGCTTTTTCATGTTAACCTAGACCTTGGATAAAAAGTCCAATTAATTAAAAAAAGTTATTACAACCGTTGGAAAGCGAATTGTCTATTCTTTCAGCCATGAACAATGTTTATGCCGTTATAAATGAAAAAGAAAATAAGAATGAAATCAACGAAAATTCTTCAAAAGTTTTTTTTTTATTTTTCCGATTCAGATTTATTTATCGAGGCGTAATTTATAAAATTCTAGACAGCTGAAAAGTTTTCGAAGAAGTTGGTAGCCGAGTGGATCGACTCTCGTCTCGTTGACACCGCGGCCATGGGTTCGATTCCCACCGTCGCCCCTGGCTCTTATTTTTCATGCACCCACAATATACAGGGTGTCCTTTTTATATGTCCCGGTAGAATTTCTCTAGAACCAATGATGTTATCAAAAAAAAAAAAAAAATACATGTTTAATATTTTTTATACTAGTTTCACTTGTTTACCTTTTTTTTGGAGAAAAATTATACGCGGTGCCTTAGGCCCAGTGCAACTTCAAAATTTCATATGCGAAGAATTTTTTTACGCCGAAAGCAATAGTGCAACTGTATGCGTCGCGAAAATCTTAATTCCTCTCTCCGAAATGTTGGAATGGTTTCAGGTTTTTCAAAAAATAAAATTAGAGATTTATTCCGGACTTACAATTTTAAGCCGGATCGCTGTCATGTTGTCCAGGGACTTCAGGACTCTGATTATGACATCCAACGTTCCTTGCTCAAATGTATTATCAACGAAACACACGAAACGCGCTTTTTCAAACTTTTTTCCATAACTTTGTTATTTTTTGACCAATTTAAAATCCGATTGAACCACTGTTTTCAGCGTAAAAAATTCCTTTAAAATGATGTCAGGATGTATTGGGTCGTATTTGAAATTTTGAAGTTGAACTGGGCCTGAGGTACCCTACATTTAACGACTAATGTGTTGTGCCGCAAGGGTTCATCTTGAGCCTCGTCTCACGTTCATTTTTAACGCTACGCTAAAAGTAAAACCTATTGAGTCTATACGCTGACGACATTGCATTATTTACTTTCTCAGGAAAGGCTTAACGAGTAAATTAAAAAAGTAATTTCATTTGTTTTCGTGGTCCGCTTGACCAATTAATATCTTTCAATTAATTAAGGTTTTTAGTTGAGATAAAAGGTCACGATAGCTCAAGTGGTAGAGCAGCGGCCTAGCCTAAGATCGTGGGTTTGAATCCCGCTCTTGACGCTGACTTTTTTATCTCAACTAAAAACCTTAATTAATTGAAAAAGTAAGTTGCTTCAGACCCAGACGGAAAGTACAGATGTCTCAAAGATACGGTTCAAATAAAACGTACAATCAGTATCAAACGATGTAACCCTTTGTCTGAAATTATACCTAGAAGTAATAATGGATAAAAAAACACTAAATTTTGGCTCTAATCTAATTGACAGGATTATCTTTCCTCATCCCTCGATAGAATCAGGTATGTCCACCAGTAACAATCGTCTGGTTTATAATGCTGTAGTAAAACCATTGATGTAGAAAAGATAAATGGTAGAATGACTGTGTGGTGATTAGTGACCTTGAATCGATATTTATTTAGAAATCGTGAGATGCGGTCTGGTGTGATGTAGGTTTCAGAAAAACATTTTCTTTGTCGTGCCAACGTTTCGATCTTTATTGAGATCATCTTCAGGGCTCAAAGTGTTTGTCTTCTGTGTAATTGTGCCATTCTTGCATGTCGTGGGCACTCTCGACACGACACGCAAGACTGGCACAATTTCACAGAAGAGAAACACTTTGAGCCCTGAAGATGATCTCAATAAAGATCGAAACGTTGGCACGATAAATAAAATGTTTTTCTGAAACCTACATCACACCAGACCGCATCTCACGATTTCTGAACAATTATCGATTAACAGTCACTAATCACCTCACATTTACAAAACTGTTTATCTGTCGACTTATAGTTTTCTTCTTATTTTGCGCTCATCTCTATTTTCAATCCCGCCATCTCTCTCATTTTCTCCCTTACTCTGTCTCCGTATTTCCAAATCCAAAGTATACAAAACAAGTTTTTAAAGCTAGTGACTTCCTGAGTCACACGGGCCAAACTTGAATCGACGTGTGTTTACGAACCGGTAAAACTTTCAGTTCTGTCAAATCTTGTCACAAGTACAAATCCCATTTGCAGATTGTCAATTGCGAACGATACATCAAGGAAACCCAAAAGAATTTAAATTTTAAGCTTAATTCTTGTTATTAGAACTTAATGTAAGGCATTGGAAAAAATAGGTTGCCACTCTTTCTCGAAAGATTCCTGTGGGTAGACTCGATAATTAACTGGACGGTTCATCGGCTCGGTTCCTACTGTAGAATTCCAGCCTGGACATGGGCCGTTTAGCCTTAGAGAGAGATTATATTAATATATTAAGATATTATCGTTTAAATTTATCGTGATCCATCCATAAACGGTTTCATTTTTAATCCGACAACGATCTGTGATCCCGCCTAGGATTTCGGTCCGGGATGTGCTCGGCACCCCCGACAACCCAGCCGCACCCGGCCCGGATGTTCGTATGTCTTATTTACCGTTCTGACCGGAATATTCTTTTGTTACAGTTGAAAGCCGAGAAGGACAAAATCGCTGAATGGAAGGACCGGCTTGAAAGGGAAAAGAACGAAGCTTACAGACAGGTAAGTAGGGTGATTTTTTTGTCCTGCTTTCCCACGTTAAAGGACGTTTTTTAAATTTTCCTCTGTAATTGTACCATCACAGCTCAGACTTCAAGCTGACGAGTCGGAAGCGACAAGAAGAAGGTTGGAGAGAGCCAGGAACGACGTAGTTAAACAAGTAACGGCCATCGTCGCTGAAAAAGACTGTTTGGAAAGAGAGGTAAAGATCGATTATTTATTCAATATATTTTTTTTAAACATTTCTGTGTATAATTTTGTTAAATGATTTTTTTTAGAATGCCAGACTTAAAGATGCTTTGAGAGATGTTGAAATCAAAGGAAGCGGAAGAAGATATTTAAGAAACATGGCCGGCCTCGAAAAAGAGGTGATGTTTGTTTAACAATATTTGAAATTTCTATTTGAAAAAGAAAAAAAAGACTATTTCATGTTATCAAACAACTTTATCTCTTTGCCTTGTTTATTTTAAGATTGCTTTTGAGTTTAATTTCCATTAAAAAAGTCCTTTTTCTCGATTTGCCACCAATCCCGTGGTATAATCGCGATCTAACTTTTCATTTAATCATCGCTTCTGATCTTGAACAAAAGGAGTACTGCTACGGTGTATTACTAGACGAGAAGCAAGCCTTCGATCGGGGCTTCTCTGCAAGCTTAAAGGAGTCCAATGATGCTAAAATCTAGCCTATCGGGCAGATACTTTCAAGTTATCAGCCGGCTAATGTCCAGATGCAGTGGTATCACAAGGAAGTATCTTAGACCCATCCTCTACGCGGTACTGCATACTCTACCTGAAACCAACCCTAAGCAGTTGATACACCATCAACCAGAAACTTGCACACCCTTGTCACATCTTTTGAGCAATGGTTCATGCGGTGAAAGATGACAAACATACAAAAATGTAAACAAGTCACTTTCACTCTTTGGAGAATAACCATGGTTCCCATCTGCTAAAACAGTACTCTCCCACCAGCATCTGTTGTAGGTTACCATGTACAACAAAAATAACAATGAAAATTCTATATGCATTTAAAAAAAGAACAGAGAAAGATAGAGAGAGTGAGTGAGTGAGGGAGAGTGAATGAGAGAGAGAGAGAGTGAGTGANTGAGAGAGTACGAGAGAATGAGTGACAGAGTGAGTGAGTGAGAGAGTACGAGAGAATGAGTGACAGAGAGAGTGAGTGAGTGAGAGAGAACGAGAGAGTGAGTGAGTGAGAGAGAACGAGAGAGTGAGTGACAGAGAGAGTGAGAGTGACAGGGAGAGTGAGAGTGACAGACAGAGAGAGAGAGAGAGAGTGAGAGAGTAAGTTAGTTAGAGTGCTCCAGTTAGTGATGTTTTCCAATCGGGGAGAAGCCAATATCATATTTCGCGAACGGTTTCCAGGCATGCTTAATCGACTTTTTTAATAAAATTATCTGTTGATTTTTCGATCATCTTCACTAATTTACTTATCCTTTAGTAAAACCTTAATTTTATCATTTGCCTCACCGAGAATTTTGCAACAGAAATGTTTTCTTGCAGAAAATTTATTGTAGTTTGTGAAATAAAGGTTAAATTTGTATTTTAATGATGCTAGAGTTGAGAAATTATCATTTTATGTTGAATAAAAATTTGATTTTAGATTAAAATCACAAAAATGTTAATATCTCAGGAAAGTGTCATGATAGAAACTGTTCTGGTGACACTAAATTACGTTTTATTAGTGAATCCATCATGGCAGTATTAACTTTTAACCTTGTAACACCCTGCATAGGAGTGACAATCAATGAGTAGTTCCTCTTTATTTTTGTTTTCTACTTTTTTTTTTTAAAGCTCTAAGATGTCATCAAAATTGTGCATTTTTTATTTCTTTTGTCTTATATTTATTTATTTTATGGGCAGGTAAGTGATTTGAAGATGGTGGCAAAGCAGAGTGCAACCCTAAACAGCCAGCTAAAGAAAGGTATGAAGCACCTGGCAAGTTGCAGGCGGCGGAAGTGCTCTGTCTGTGCATACACAAGGGCCACTTTTGGAGATTATCATAACGCGTAAGTTTTTTTTCCACCCCGGATTTTTTTTAACCTTTTTAGTTCAAACACTCATGTGAATTTTGTGAAATTTCCTTTCAGGAGGAGTGGAAAGCTTTTGTCTTGTTTCAACGGTGGACTCGGGGACAAGCGTTTGAAAACGTTTCAAAGGAACGATGACGAGGACGAAGCCGGGAGCAGCAGGTCGACACCCGCGACACCAGAACTTTCGCTCAGGCTCTCTCACCTTTCTCTGTCTTCGCCGACAGGGATGAGGGTGAACATGTCGTACATCGACGACGGCTCGTCCGACAGCGACTGCGAGGGGGAGGTCAGGTATGCGCCGACTGTAGTTTCCAACGCCAGCTCCTCCGCGCCGCACGCCTTCAGCTCCGACTCCGGCTTCTCGTCCGAGATCTGCGACCCTTCGCTCACGCCCACAAAATCATTCACGAGGGCTACCAAGTGGACGTCGTCTTTCCGCAAATTGATAAGAAGAGTCTCAAAACGCCAGCTGTCTAATACATCTTAAATTCGGTGAAATAACGGTAAACATACAAATTATGTATTTTTTATGGAATATAGGATTGATAATTTGATCTTTAAATTATTAATTATAAATGACCCAAACTCAGTCGAAAAATTTCCAAGACAGTTAAGAACTGTATTTTCATTACACAATATTAATCATAGTAAAATGAATAGCAATTCCAGTTACAAACTAATTATACATGGAATGCCAATATAATAAAATAGAAAGATGTGGAAATTTAGAAAAGTTAGAGAAAACAATAAAGATTTAGAATTTAAGCCGTTTTAAGCCCACCATTGCCTGTTCAATTTATTTATTCCAAGAATACTACCAAACAAAAATGAACTTTATTTTTAAAAAAATGTCCTAGACTTTCAGTCATTACACCAATCCCACAAAACATACGTTTTAATGGTTTATTGTCTGAAAATGCTTTATAAATTTGAAAAGTCTTCACTGTTTTTTTTCTCCTTTTTTGATTTTGTCAGGATCTTTCTGCCATATTTAATGGTAAAAAAAAGGTAATTTTCAACTTTTCTTCATCCTTTATAAACTAAACGTTCATCATAAATGAGCATTAATGAAATATTAGTTTAGTTTCAAAATTATACTGCAAAAATATGCGAAACAAATTAGATCAAATTAAAAAAAAAAAAAAGTATTAGGTGATTGTGATATCTAAATTTTGTCTCCAGTACAATTTTTTAAACAAACATTATTTTAATTAGTACGAGTAGAATGATATTAATATTAGCTCATTAAAAATTAAAATTAAATTGTCGTGTAAAAATGTGCCATTTCATTACTGAAAAAGACAAAAATTGTATTAAAAAATTTACAAAAAGTGATCAAAATAAGTTCCGGTGTGTTTTCTTTTCCCATCGAACCTAAAACATTTTTTAGATGTATTGTCGAATTAGCGTTAGGGTGATCAATGTGTTCATGTGTTTTGTCTTCGAACCGATGCGTACGGTGTGTGTACCTCGTCGAGGGATTTTAATCCGGTGTGAGCTTTGCTTTTCTGTGATGTATGCTTATGTAAGAAAGGTTTGCATTACCGATCGGCCGATGATATTATCAGTTTTATATTGTTTTCGCTTGGCGAACTGCATCAGTGTTAAAAAGGTTGAACAAGCTCAAGAGTTTAGCGAAATAAAAGAAAATTTCTCCCGATATTTTTAAATATTTCGAAAAATTCAGATTTCTATTGTTAAGGAAGTTTCGTAAAATAAAAATAATGTAATAATGTATTTATTATATTGCGTTTACAAGAGAAAACTACAAAAGTGTTGACTTTATTTCAGGTTGGAATGTACTTTAAAGTTTAAAAAAAAGCGAAAATCGTACAAAACCATGAATATTTATTGTTTGATTTCATATTCGACTAAATAAAATGTATGAATTTATTTTTAAAAAAAGGTGTCTAAAATACAATTGTACTTAAAAAAAAAATCCCAATACATAAATCAAAATGAAAAAGAGTTGTATTTTTAAAAAGAGAATAATGTATATAAGTGTTTCTTGTAAATTTATTTATTATATATAGATTTTTTTTATATGTACATTTATATTGTTTCAAGGAAAATAGGATTGTTGGTATATGATTGCAATTTCAGGTTGTGATTATGTTACTTAATATATAAAAAAATGCTTAAAAAAATTGTTTTTAAACTTTTGTACATACAACGCGTAGTTTTATGTTAAATATAAATTATTTTAAGCTTGTTAAAAAGAAATTTAATTTATAAGCCTTGTTGTTCCAGAGATATTTTGCATGTTAGCTAGGATTTAGTTTGTGTTAAAACTATCTTCAGTAGCTTTATATAATTATTAACCTGAGTTAAGGCAAAAATAGTTCCTCTTTGTTAATATAAAGCCTCGAAGGAATCACAGCAAAGTTATTTATTGAAATGAAAATGTCCATCTCTGATTTTCTCAATTCTGTTGAGTTACTCAGATGTGTGTCAATAAAAAAAAATACAAAAATTCAGTATGAAAATGTTTTTGGAACTAACTGTTCTGGTTTTTTTTAAATATCTTGCCATATTAAATATAAATATCTTTGCTATTTTGGTTTTTCCTTAGTTAAGGTTTGGGTTGGTTTTTAGCTGTAATATATTTTTCGGATAAGAGATTAGGTCATAATAAAAAAATTAGCATTCCCTCAAAAGTATAATTTGTCAAAAAAGGCAATGATAGACATGTATTAACAACAAATTTGGGTATTACATCATAGAAATAGTATAGAAATAAATTCATTGATTCTTGTTATTCTCAATTTTTGAAAAAAAGTCACTAATTAAATAAACAATTGTAAACATTAATAAATTGATGTAATTGATCTATGACTAATACGTCACATGGTCCTATACATACATTAGTATAATTTTTGACTCTAAAACTAGTTATTTACATTTAAAAATATTGTATTTACAATATTGAGTGCTACAAATAAAAATTAGTATTTTAAATTGTCTTTTTTTTTCCCACTAAAATGGAAAATTATCGCACAGTCCTTTTGATTCCTGTAATCCTAATGTTTGTGTTTCTGTTAGAGGTGGGGAAAACGGCTCTTTTAAGGATCGGCTCAATGAAATGAATCAGCTCTTTTTCATGGCTCACCCCTTGCGCTCGCCAAATTTAACTTGGTCAGGTTAGTTGAATTCCGGTGTAATAGAAATGATGAAATGTTTAACCTTTTTCTCTCTCTCTCCCTCTCCCTCTCTCTCTCTCTTTTTTCTTTTTTTTATGAGGGTTCGTAACAGCAGAGGTTATATCAACTCTTAGGGTGCCGGTGTTTTTGAAAAAAAAAAAAAAAAACATTTGTAAGTATGCCGCTGGATTCGAACCTGGGACCTTTACCTTACAGTGATTAGCGCCGGCAAGGCCTAAACCATTGCAGCGACCGACACCTCCTCATTTTTTTTATCATTGCCGATAATGAATTTCAATTTTAAAAAAATTATGCAAAGGTTAAACAATTTGTCATTTTGCCCATATAACAATTAACAATCTTATAATTGTATTAAGTTTTTCTTGTGAAAAAAAGAGTGAATAAAACAAAAGTCATAAAATATAAACTATAATACAAATAAAAGTTAATCTTTTTAGTAGACATAAAATAAAAAGAAATTAACTTGCAGAGGTTATCTGAAAACATTTTAATTTCTTTAAATTCACTAATTTTGTGGTACGCTTGACCAATTAATATCTTTCAATTAATTAAGGTTTTTAGTTGAGATAGAAAAGTCAATGGCACGAGCGGGATTCGAACCCACGATCTTCGGCTAGATACGCCGCTGCTCTACCACTTGAGCTATCGTGACCTCGATCCACTCGGACACCAACTTCCCATCTCAACCGCACCTTTTGAATTTTCCCTCCTTTTTGCCATTTTTCCAAAGGAGGGAAAATTCAAAAGGTGCGGTTGAGATGGGAAGTTGGTGTCCGAGTGGATCGAGGTCACGATAGCTCAAGTGGTAGGAAGCGGCGTATCTAGCCGAAGATCGTGGGTTCGAATCCCGCTCGTGCCATTGACTTTTTTATCTCAACTAAAAACCTTAATTAATTGTAATTTTAATTTCTTATAGCTGGAGGGCAACGGATATGCAGATGAGAATGGGGTGGTGGAAAGGGTAAAATAAATAAAAAATAAAAAAGTACAGACGAGAATGTCTCACCGTCCAGACCGAGCTACTGCGATGTAACTAAAGAACGTTGGCAGCGTCAGTGGGCCAGATTGTTCTGTGAGTTAAGAGAATGACTGAGCGATGGCGCTCTGAGACCCTGAAATCATTTTTGGTCAAAGCCCACACAACTGTCCCGTTTTTAGAGAAAGTCCATGCAAGTGGCCATTTCGTTTGTCGCCGAGAATCAAATAGGTTATACGACATTTGAAAAATGGCAAAAAGGAGGGAAAAGTCAAAAGGTGGGGTTGAGATGGGAAGTTGGTGTCTGAGTGGATTGAGGTTATGATAGCTCAAGTGGTAGAGCAGCGGCGTATCAAGCCTAAGGTCATGGGTTCGAATCCCACTCGTGACACTGACTTTTTTATCTCAACTAAAAACCTTAATTAATTGACAGATACTTTAGAGAAAGGTTGCTCACATCTGATCGAAGAGTGCCATGCCTTGGCCCCTCATAGGGAGCGAGTAGGCATGGGCCCTTCCATTTCTTAAGGGACACAGCAGTGTTTTCCTATCTGTAAATATGAATATGTGTATATAGTTATTTGGATTTATTTGTATATGTAAATGTTATATTTGTAAATATTAAATTATAGTGGTGGAAGTAATGAAAAAAATATTCGATTCAGTACGGAATATTTCATTTCTCTTTCATTGATCACCACTTACATTCAACGTGGCATCAATTTTATGAATGTAGTGCTGTTGAATATTTCCGTGCTCGTCCAACAGCACCATTTTTAAGTTCTGCAAATTCTTTGCCATCACTCGGCGACTGTTTATCCTTTTTGCCAATTCATCCCAAAGGTGTTCGATAGGGTTTAAGTAAGGATTACATGGTGGCCACTCCAAATATTGAACAACAAAACATAAAAATTATAACGATTGTAAGTATACACTAAAAATAAACAAAGGTGACCACATTTTTTGACTTTCGGTGTAGTTTGAAATAAAAAACAAAATAGTTCAGTGAACTGTTTTTTGTCTTTGAGTATATATATTCAAATTATTACAAACCACACGACACTGCTTGACGAAAATCTAGACAGTGGGACCTGAGTTGTAACATGTTGCAAGAGGCATCAGGCAAATGTGCACAGGAGAAATACCGTCCTATCGAAAAATGGGCATCAGATTGGTGTTGGGTCATGTGTTCCCTGATTAATTTTCAAAGCTACGAAGTACCATTGCAAAGCGTTCAAACTTGAATCAGGAGAAGGAAGAGCGATGAGAGTTGCTGTAGTTACAGGGTGAAGTCACTTATCAAGTCGCTGAGTGGTGGTAAAGACAAAATTCAAAATAGTGCGAAAATCGTTTAAGGATTAGTATCAGAATGGTAGAGATTTAAGATTAACTCTTTTGATCGTGAGCTGAGCCCCCATCTCTAGTTTCAACACCCTTTGAACGTAAACGGTTCTAGAAAAAAAATCAAAATATCAAATAGATATAATGAAAATTATTTGATATGTGTTTAATTAGGGAATACAGTAGATATTTATCACATCGTTAAGTACAGGCCCTTACATGAATAAAAACACTTTTATTTTTCTTTAAGAAGAATATTATTAGCTCTGGGCCCACAAGCTAGTTAGTTTGTACCTTCTGGTTGAACAAAAGAAAGAAAATGTAAATAATATACGATTCTTTGTATGACTGATATGGGTTCAGTTTTGAAACTACCATAAAAAAGAACAAAAATTTGATCTCAGTTGATCTCCATTACAACACATTTCCTCTTACTTTATATTGGACAGAATGCCACTAGGGTGGAGAGAATAAATCCTAATTTACATTCACAGGTATACTATATCTACAGGGTGAGTTTAACTTCTGTGGTAAAAAACCCCATGACATTTAAACTTTTATTTTTTGTCTTCGAAAAAGATTGATCTGCTCTCCATGATAATGGGATACGAACTATTTCAAAGTTCGGGGTTTTATGTCCCTCAAGCACTGAAGCTTTCTGGCTTACTGTACTTTGCTGGTACTTAGTTCAGTGCATTCAACTGGATCCTTCTCTTAAAAAGTGCTAGGTCAGTGACTGCCATTCCTTTTCCAAGTTATGTCTCCATTGAGTGGTTGCTTCGCATTCAAAGATGATTTGGCAGTTTGTTCCTCTTTGTTGCATAACCTACAAATCTGGTCATCATTGAATATACCCATGTTGTGTACATGTTTTCTCAGATCCTATCACTGCTTTGAGTTTAGCCCTTTGTAACTTAGCAGTGAGTTTGCCAGTCTTGATAAGGGTTGGTTGTTTTAACATAACCTTACTGTATCTAGCACCTCTAGATTTCACCCACTTTTCGTTTTTTATTTTTGTAATGCGGCTTTTCTTTCTATCCTAGGTAAATGTCTCCATTTAGAGGTTGCTTCGCATTCAAAAATGATTTGGCAGTTTCTTCCTCCTTGTTGCATAAACTACAAATCTTGTCATCATTGAATATACCCATGTTGTGTACATGTTTTCTCAGGTTCTATCACTGCTTTGAGTTTAGCCCTTTCTAACCTAGCAGTGAATTAGCCAGTCTTGATGAGGGTTGGTTGTTTTAACATAACCTTACTGTATCTAGCTCCTCTAGATTTTATCCACTTCTCCTTTTTTTTATGTGGGTTTTCTTTCTATCCTAGGTAATGTCTCCATTGAGTAGTTTCTTCATATCCAAAAATGATTTGGCAGTTTCTTTCTCCTTATTGCATAACCTACAAATGTAGTCATCATTGAATATACCCACGTTGTGTACATGTTTTCTCAGATCCTATCACTTCTTTGAGTTTAGCCCTTTCTTACTTAGCAGTGTTTACTATGTCATGCTAGAGTTTATATTCCTCTTTTCTTTTTCCCCTTTTTTTTAAAATTCTGTTTTTGTCATCTCTAGAATAGGTTAAGGGCCTTTTTGTTACCCAAAATTCCTCTGAGTCCTGATACCCTCATGTTGTGTTTCTCCAGGTTTTGGAAATTTTGGATGCATTCATTAACTAATTTTGATTTTCTTTTGGTTTTACATGCTAATATTTTAATAGCTGCTTGGCTATCCGACAAGATATTCCAAGTGTTGATGGCATATATTTTAGCTTGAAAAACAGCAGTATATGCATCAATGTACTTTTATTTAAAGGCTGTTTGATGCTGAATTCAACGGAGCAAATGGGTTTTAATTTGTGACCGAAAAAAGAAAAAATATTGAACATTGTTTCTGAGAAAAACTAAATCTTCTCCAACGTCTTCAACCAAGAATCAATTTATTTATAATTTCAATGGATAATTAATTGTCAATAAATAAAACAATAAAAAAATATAGGGGTGAATGGAGTTAAATTCACCCTGAAGGTATGTTTCATTGCTCGAACGGTGGATTTAGTAAGGGAGTAAAATTTATACACCTACAACAATTATCCTTGAGCTAAACATTAAACGTACATTTTAAAACACAGATTTGTTAACGATGAAAATTGTTGGTACTATTTTCCTTTCACTCTTGCCTTACCATTTCAATAGTGAAATCAACATGCTAAACAATCACTAAATGTTATTTCGAATACTGGTAAAGGTCCTTATTGTCTCAAAATATTTTATTGTACATTTGAGTCTTTCCTTTTCTAAATTTGACCTTTCAGAGTAGTTTGAACTAGTTCTTTAAATAACACGAAAAACCTTTATTTATTTATTTATTTTTTTAATAAAAAAGTACTCTATTTTAAAAGTAAAAATATATTTTTGGGTATTTCATATTCTTTCTGGAAAATCTAAAGTTTTGAAAATAAATGTAAAGAAATATTACTTCTTTTATAAAGTTCTAAAAATCGATCCAACTTCATAAATACCTTGTCAGAAATATATTAGCCTAAAATTTAAAATAAAAAAAACTTTCAGTTTCATTAGAACAAAAAAACATCAAGATTTGAACCTGCATCTAAGATATGTTGAAGCTTAAATTAAAAAAAGTCAAAGAAATTTATACAATCTGAAATGTAGATAGATCACAGTTGAGCATGATCCAAAGGAGGAGTTGTAGGGGGTGGTTGATAGCTGCTCAGGACAACTTTGTGCTTAAGGGCCTCTTCGTACGGCGGCGGTCCAGCTGGAAGAAGTAAGCAACGAGTGAAAGCCCTGGAATCGACTCCGTTCACCGGGCCAAAAACTGAAACGATCGATACAAAACTTTGTTAGCATTTTATATAATTTTTAAAATTATTATTTAAACTTGCAGCTTTAGTTAGAATAAATAAACTTGGTAATTCATCGTATGAAACACGATGAAATGAAACGTGATGGGACATGCCACCCACTGGTGAAACACCTTCACACTGCTCACACATGCATATCACTGAAGCAAATCCCTAGGTCATTGTCTATTCAGACAACTTGTTGGATTTCCAGGTAGGTTTTTATTAGTTTTAAAGTAATTAATTAATTTTATTGTGGTAGATACCAGGAACCCGTGAGCACTTTAGAAATTTACAGCTTATTCAACTCCTTCCTGGCTCCATTTTTGGTAGCTCGCAACACGTGAGTGAATTGAGCCCCCGGTATTCTTCCATCTAAGAAACTTATTTTCGAAGGGGATCCCGGAGCGGCCCATTTATTTGGGGACCGCGGTAGCCGAGTGGTTAGCATGAGAGACTCTCACGCCGCGGTCGTGGGTCCGCGGTCGTGGGTTCGATTCCCACCGTCGTCTCTGGCCCTTTTTTCCCGATAACCCCCAATTTGAAAAAAAAAAAAAAAACAACCATGACCGCAGGGTCTACGTGCCGAGTTTTGACGCCCTTAAACGGTTAGAGTGGAAACTTGTACGACTGGATTTGTTGCCCAGAAAGGTTATTGTGTTATTCTGATGTTTTTGTTGTGAATGAATAGAATATTGCTTCCACTCTGTAGATCCATTTAGGATAAATGAGACCCCCCCCCCAAAAAAAAAGGGGTAAGTCGTTAAAGTTTAGGTGGGATCGTTTGGTCAAGTAGTCTCAGCAAGAGTTTATAACAGCGGTTCATGTTTTGTCGTTTCAAGCAAGTGGGTCGATTGAACGTCAGATTTTTATCAATGTATAGTCACAGATATCGTACTATGGCACTGTGACTTTCTTAGTGCGAAAAAAGCTTTCGTTCACTTTGATTTGTGACACTAGTCTTCTAATAGAGTGAGGTGTCTTTGCAGGTAGGAGGTTAGAACGAATAGGTTGGAGTGAGAAGAGAGGATAGGAATTTCGGCGAACGTGGCATGGCTGTGGGAAAGTAGTTTAGTGACTGGGAGTTGTGGCCCTGAAAAAATGCCGATGTTGAGTCGAGATGCCGTGACGATGGTATGACACCGAGACCGTGCGAGTGGCGCCGTTGGTTGTGGTGTTTGACAGAGTAAACCGTTGGCTGAGGTCCGGGGGCCGTTAGTCGGTTGACTCCACAGAGGCCGAAGGTACTGGAGTGCAGCAATAGCCGAGGGGCAACAGTTGGCGTCTATAGCCAAGTCGGTTGTTTAGAAAGCGAGATCAGGCTAATGCTGCGAGTACTCTTGCTGTCGCCAACGGTGTTCCATGTAGTGCTCGTCGGGCTAACGAGTTTGGTGTCGTCGATTATTAGTGATGTATGAGGCCTTCAAAGGTCCAAGGCTGCCTGTTCCTATGTCCGTTTCCAGGCTTACACAGGATGATGTATGAGACCTCGTCGGCTGACGAGTCTGCCGTTACATTAGTGATGGTTGAGATCTCATCGGGCTGACGAGTCTGGTTCCAGCAGGGCAGTGCCTCTGCTTATATAGGGAAGAGCTCTATTCTTATTGGCTGCAAAGTGGAAGGCGAGGACATTCCATAAGTCGTAGTATCTAGTGGCCACTACAGTAGTAATGTCAGCAGTTTGTATGTAAATAGGATTGGACCATGCTTCCTTGGAGGATTCCATTTTACTGGAGTGTAAATGGAAAGGGATGTTCCCTGACACATACTGCAATGTCTGACTGGTAGGATCGAAGGATAAGATAAAAGGAACTGGAAAAATCTTCTCGAGCTTTCCTAGTAAACCGGGGTGCCACAAACGTCTAGGCAGACACCCAAGCAGTAATGTTTTCGCTCAAGATAAGCGGTAATAGCGCATCTGTTGCACAGTGTGAAGTGAGCAAGACCCATTTTATACTAAGAAAAAAAAAATACTCACCCCTGTAAGATGCGACCCACGTCGTGGACTGCGACGGCCCGACAACCGGGAGCTGCCCGTCTCCTATAGCTCTTGGGACCGTGTGTCCTCTCCTCCGCCTTCTCCAACTTTTCCCACTAAATTCGATAAACTTTTAATTCAAATAAATGAACAAACTAACGTGTTACTTGAAGACTGTAAAATTTCACCCAATATGGCTGGGTTCGATGTAAAGAAAAATTTTAACGATAGACATGTATGATCACGTTGACACTCATAGCCACGAGAGATCGAGTTAACTTTTTTTCAAACCGAATTATTTTTTAAAATCAATGTTAGTTCATACCATAAATTACAATTATAAAATTCCTCATGATGTTTGCAGTCAAGTACAATTATATGGTATACAGATGGCTCCAAGACAAGTGAAGAAACCGAGTGTCCCTACATGAGCAATCTATCTCAAGGTCTTTCAAGCTGAAATATATACTGTCAATGCTTGAGCCTTAGAGAATCTTAAAATGGTTGAACTGAGAAAAAAATATTTATAAGATAAGACGGCCAAGAAGCCCTAAAAGCATTAGCATGTTTCAAAATGAGGAAACATAACAACTGATAAGATTTTGGGTGCTAGGACGCAAAGGAGGTAATGAAAAGCAGACAAACTAACCAGAGGATGGTCGGCAACATATAGATCTAGAACCCGTCAGGGAATGACGAACGCTTCCCATATCATCGCATAATATTGTGAAAAGTCTTGTCTTCAACAGCCGCGACTTGGTATAATTAATAATTTGAACAGACTCGCCCAAAACTTTCTTAAAAGATCATTTGTTTAATAGCTAAAGCATGTCTGTGGAAAATCCAATGATTCCTGCAGCAAATTAAAAAACTTTCGTTTTCAATAAATGACAGGCAAAAAATCCCACCCTCTGGTCATATAATTTGATTTTTATATATATTTTTAGATATTATTCGTGAAGGCAATTTTCTCACTGACTAAGAGTGCGGTCAGGGGGTCAGGAGGTATTTCCGAATTTTTTGAGGTATCTTGTGGTGTGAGACAAGGATGTGTCCTAAGCCCTTTAATCTTTTCCTTATTCTTGGATGATCTCCCGTCTAGCTTGGATTGTCGAGTACACCACAGACCCACCAAACTAGGATAGATATCTCTTTGTGTGTTTTGGGTAGAATGAACGTATTTATTGGCGCGAAAGTGAGTGTATGGGTGGGTTGTGCAGAAATATCGAGTACTCCACAGACCCAACGATTTAGGTTAGTATTAGGCCATGAATCTTTTAGAGTGAATGGGCGAAGGCACTGTTGTAATATTAAATGCACCAGCGGCTCCGCATTTTTTTAATTTGTAAATACAGAATGATTGGTTACTGTTTGAGTGAATGTATTTATTAGTGCGATAGTAGNTATTACAAGGTTTTGCTCAAAATAAAACATTAAGAACAAAAGATGCGTTGCGATTGTGATAGTGATTATTGTGATAAACGCTGTGGACTGTACGCGACGTGTACTTGCATAGGATAGATGTGCACACCCCACCAAAACGTGGCAAGGCGTCGGGTAGCGTCGCATGGCGTAGCATCGGGTAAGTGTGTTTCTGGCTTAACTCAGCAACATGGAATACGAAAATTCACATAGACTTGCCAAGATGCCTATTCAGATTCATAATAATAAAGCAAGGGGGGAAACTTGCTAAAGTTCAAATAATGTAACTTTTTGATGTTATGTTTAATGTTATGTTTGTTTATGTTACTTAATAGATATATGTAGTTACAACTACTCTTACCAATTGTTGCAGAATAGTTTGAAACATAGCCATGCCGTTGCTCCGAGTGTCATCAAAATCACTGAAGGTATGATTACATCTCTTGTCGGATCGAATTTTTCACCAACATCTGCGAAAAAAGGAAACAATCGTTGAAAAGTTGAAAGAGGCAGATATATACTATGCTCACTTATGTAGGGGGTGTCTTGGTCGTAACACCGTTTCGAGACGATATCCCATATCTGCCCTCTGATGGTTAATTACATTTCCAAATAAATCAATTGTTAAAGATTGTGTATGAACTATTTCAATACCTTCTGCACATGCAAATCTTTTTCGTACCGCCGGCCATCTCTTTGAGACATATGAAGTTCAATTCCCTGTAATTACAGTCTGCATCCGTTTTGCATTCCTCGCCATAATGAGGAACTTGACAACAAAGATTCTTTTTTTTACCAATCATATTTTTTTAAAGGAAGATAGAAGCTGACTTTTAATCTAGGGGTTTAAAGAGTGTTTTAAGTACTCACTGTAACAAGGCGGATAGATTCTGCCGTGGATATCACACATGCACCTTTGGTTGTAGCAAATCGCGCCCAAGTAGTTTTGGCAATCTTGGGGCGACAAGCAGAAGAACTCGGCATAGCTGTTCACACCCGAGCCGTAATTTTGCCCTGAAACAAAAAATAATAAACAATTTTAGAAAACGGCGGTGTCTAAGGCTCCGATGACTTGGATAAGAAGTTTTCCTCCATGGACGTTAAATTGGGAAATTCGTTGTCCACAATAGCTAATATAAGAGCCTCAGGGCTACTCTTTAAGCCCATTCCTTCGATTACCTTCCTAGGAAAAGAACCTACCGGCATTCTAGAATGCACCAATCCTTAGCAAATGCAATAGGAAACATATAAACTCAAGCAAATTCGGTGGAAAACTGGAGAGTAAAATGAATATAAGTAAATCTGAAAATAAAAAATTCAAATCATGGACAATACAACCTTGATAATAAGCCGAAAAATAATATTAACTTAGGGACCACTAAGACAATGCCCGAGGAGGATTATTATCCCAATGGGTTGGTCCATTGCGGTGTGTAGGTCACAAGTAATTTTAGCTAAGCCGGATTGGAGGAGGTTAAGAAAATGTTAATTTTCTAGATACTTGGTGAGATGACATTAAACTAACTTTTCAAAGGGTTTTGACAGGTTAGACAGGATTGATATGGGTCCGTAATCATTAGGGTAAGTTGGGTTGGGAATCTCATTGGGCTTTTTTTCTTTTAGTTATAGATAGTAGTGTTGGCAGTATGACTGGGAGGCATAGTTTTAACAAATTTTATCGAGAAACCTTCAGGTCCTAAGCCTTAGTTGATATTGCTTTAGAATAATCCACGTGTCCATCAGGTCAACAAACCATTCTTGGAAACATTAACAAAAATATTGTTTTAAGAGAAGAAACTATATAATTCCAGTCCGATTTGATGATCTGATCAGAGATGATGATCAAAGTCGGGTCAAACTGTTGACAAAATTATGCTAACATCTCCGCACTGTCTTTTTCAATATTGGATTTTGATGTTGCGTTAGAATGATCCACGTGTCCATCAGGTCAACTAACCATGCTTTGGACATACAAAAGGATTGTTTTAAGAGAAATTTGATGATCTGATCTGAGTCGGATCAAACTGGTGACAAAATTATGCTAACATCTCCGCACTGACTTTTTCAATATGGGATATTGATATTGCGTTAGAACAATCCACGTGTTCATCAGGTCAACAAACCATGCTCTGGACATTAAGAAAAGGATTGTTTTAAGAGGAATTTGATGATCTGAGTCGGGTCAAACTGCTGATAAAATTATGCTAAACTCTTCACTATACGTTTTTCAATATGGGATTTTGATGTTGCGTTAGGATAATCCACGTGTCCATCAGGTCAACAAACCATGCTTTGGACATTAACAAAAAAGATTGTTTTAAGAGAAATACGTCTATATAATTCCAGCCCGATTTGATGATCTGAGTCGGGTCAAACTGCTGACAAAATTATGCTAAAGCTTTCACTCTCCGTTTTTCAATATGGGATTTTGATGTTGCGTTAAGATAATCCACGTGTCCATCAGGTCAACAAACCATGCTTTGGACATTAAGAAAAGGATTCTTTTAAGAGGAATTTGATAATCTGAGTCGGGTCAAACTGCTGACAAAATTATGCTAACATCTTCACACTGAGTTTTTCAATATGGGATTTTGATATTGCATTAGAACAATCCACGTGTCCATCAGGTCAACAAACCATGCTTTGGACATTAAGAAAAGGATTCTTTTAAGAGAAATTTGATGATCTCATCAGTGATGATGATCTGAGTCGGGTCAAACTGCTGACAAAATTATGCTAAAGTCTTCACTCTTACGTTTTTCAATATGGAATTTTGATATTGCGTTAGGATAATCCTCGTTCCATCAGGTCAACAACCCATTCTTGAAAACATTAACAAAAGTATTGTTTTAAGAGAAGAAAGTCTACATAATTCCAGTCCGATTTGATGATCTGATCAGTGATGATGATCTGAGTCGAGTCAAACTGCTGACAAAATTATGCTAAAGTCTTCACTCTACGTTTTTCAATATGGGATTTTGATATTGCGTTAGGATAATCCACGTGTCCATCAGGTCAACAACCCATTCTTGGAAACATAAACAAAAATATTGTTTTAAGAGAAGAAAGTTTATACAATTCCAGTCCGATTTGATGATCTGATCAGTGATGATGATCTGAGTCGGGTTAAACTGCTGACAAAATTATGCTAAAGTCTTCACTTTACGTTTTTGAATGTGGGATTCTGATGTTGCGTTAGGATAATCCACGTGTCCATGAGGTCAACAAACCATGGACATTAACAAAAAGATTGTTTTAAGAGAAATACGTCTATATAATTACTTCCAATCCAGTTTGATGATCTGAGTCGGTCAAACTGCTGACCAAATAATGCTAACATCTACACACTGACTTTTGCAACTGAAGGCGTCGTACTTTTATAGGTGTTATTAAACTTAATAAGCGAGCACAATATCTTGTGTCACTATGTATAATTTTATAATGCTTTTAAACTTAATAAAATACATTTCAATTAAAAATATATGTATATACATTACAATAGAATAAGATAACAGGATAAAAAACTCACGCTGTTTCGTATGCCGCTCCGAGTATACCTAGGTCAAGAAGAGACCAAAACAAATCGTAAGGTCAAGGGCTAGGCTGTATTTATTTATGTATTGAAGACAGAAGGCAATTCCTTTTTAAATCGTTTGTAAAACAAAGCATTAAACTATAGATTAAAGATTTTAAATTTCGAATCATAACTGTCAAATGAATAATTAATGACCGGTTGTTTGTGGTGTTGCTTAACTTTGTGACGGAGGGTCGATAGTTGACGGGGGGGAAGCATCTGTGGTAGCTTACCTGATGCCGTACATAGTGCGACTCCCAATTGAAAAAAGACCAAAGTTGTTCTTGATATGTGGTGAGAACACATGTCCTGGCCTCGAAGGGCCCCGTTACGTGGAGAGACTGCTTGGAGACACTCCGGCTCCCCTTTTATTGATCCGACTCACCCTCCAAGTTTGCCAACCAATCTGCACAGCATCCTGCCGGGCCGCACGCCTTGCTCGTCGGAATGGTGTGCTCCGTGTGCTCGATTGGTGCACAAATGCGATCAAATTTCATGAAGCGGAAAATTTACGTATAAGGTGTGCTGATTGAGAGAGGAGTCTAATCTATTTGAAATAAAAAGGCTATGACTTTCACACCATTTTCCTTGTAGGGTAGGGCTTTATAATACTAAAGTAATTACTTATTTATAATACTAAAGTAATAATCCGAAGTCTTCGTTTGTTCTTAGTTAAAATCACATCCATCAGCTTCAAATGGAGAGTTCAAGACTTTTAGCGAAATATTTTTTTCGTACAAACCTTGCATAATTAAATAATCACACTTGTTGCTATGTTTACTTTAATAATTAGTGTGATAGAAATGGCATTTTTAATTAGCATTTAGAGAGGCAAAGGAATTAGAATAAACAGTTAAACAGTCGACTTTACCAACGATGTAGCATTTTTCAATCAAATGAAACCTTTTTTCAACCAAATGAAACCTTTTTTTCAATCAAATGAAACCTTTTTCCTAGCAAATGAAACCTTTTTTCAGTCAAATGAAACCATTTTTCAATCAAATGAAACTTTTTTCAACCAAATGAAACTTTTTTCAATCAAATGAAACCTTTTTTCAACCAAATGAAACTTTTTTCAATCAAATGAAACCTTTTTTTCAATCAAATGAAACCTTTTTCCAAGCAAATGAACCTTTTTTTCAATCAAATGAAACCTTTTTCCAAGCAAATGAAACCTTTTTTCAATCATATGAAACTTTTTTTCAATCAATGAAACCTTTTTTCAATCCAATGAAATCTTTTTCCAAGCAAACGAAACCTTTTTTCAACCAAATGAAACTTTTTTTCAATCAAATGAAACCTTTTTCCAAGCAAATTAAACCTTTTTTCAACCAAATGAAATCTTTTTTCAAGCAAATAAAACCTTTTTTCAAGCAAATGAAACCATTTTTCAAGCAAATGAAACCTTTTTTCAAGCAAATGAAACCTAAAACCTAATGATAATAATTATGTAGAGGAATAAATAAATGACATTATAGTACTAACAATAATTTTTATGATGATTGAATATTAATATTACAATAATTGAGTCGTAAGGCTTAGGTACAAGAACATTTCTTGTGAAGATCCGTATTCATCAAACTTTTCTACATCTACCCCGTCGAAGTTGAATTAAGTAGGATAGAAAAGTGTTTTTGAGCGAGCCACAACTTTCTGTGATAGAAATTTAAAAAGATGGTTCCTACTCACAGTAAGTTTTTTCGCAACAATCCGGAAATCGAGCCTTTAGCTCATCATCAGGTTGAAGGGCATTTTCACGTTGGCGGGGGTATCAGCGGGTTCACTTTTGCAATTCATGTCGAGAGACTTGTTTGTAGAAACCTGATGATGAGCTAAAGGGCTCGAAATCCGGATTGTTGCGAAACAACTTACTGTGAGTAGGAACCATCTTTTTAAAAAGAATTGAACTCCACCCCACTCCATCATCATAAAAATTATTGTTAGTTCTATAATGTCATTTATTTATTCCTCTAAATAATTATTATCAATAGGTTTTAGGTTTCATTTGCTTGAAAAAAGATTTCATTTGCTTGAAAAAAGATTTCAATGGCCTGAAAAAAGATTTCATTTGCTTGAAAAAAGGTTTCATTTGCTTGAAAAAAGTTTCGTTTGGTTGAAAAAAGGTTTCATTTGCAATATTTTCCAGTAAATCGTCGTTAAAAAAAGAACGGGGACACTAATTTTTAGTGAGGATTATCTCCGGCTGCTTAAAAAGTGAATAGATCCATCTTAGGTTTATCTTTATACTCCACTTTGTGAACCATACTGTTAATTCATTCAGGTGTTGTTGTAACTGTTGAGTGTTAATTGAGGGGTCCGAATTGCGTGTAAGAATCGCTGTATCATCAGCGAATGCGTGTGTCGAAATATTAACATGTGTAGGAATATCTGCAGTGTATATGGAAAATAGAAAAGGGCCAAGTATGCTCCCTGAGGAACACCCGCCCTAATGCGTATATAAGGTGAGAATTCAGTTCCCTGACGGACTCGACAAAATCGATCCGACAGATAAGATCTCAGTATAAGATAGTACGAATGAGGGAGGATGTTCTCCAGTTTCCAAAGCAAGCCCGAGTGCCAGACTCGATCGAAGGCCTGTTCTAAACCAAGAAAAACACACAAACAATGTGTTTTTGTTCGGAGGGAAGAGGATATACTGTCAGCAACACGATGCAATTGGTGGGTTGTGGAGTGAAATGTGCGGAACCCAAACTGATGATCTGTTATAATATTAGAATTTTCAATTATTGGCAGTAATCGTCGGAGAAGTAGTTTTTCTAGTTATATTTTTTCTTTCCAAAAGGTAGATTGGGGATGAGGCCAGGAAGACAGAAACAACATTTATTTTCTTGTCGAGCTTTCGCCCCAATCTACCTTTTGGAAAGAAAAAAATATATTTAAACTGAGAAGGCTGATCAATCACCAAAGAAAGTTTTTCTAGTATTTTGGCAAGGATAGAAAGGAGACTGATGGGTCGATAGGAATTTTTTTAAATTCAAAAGCTAATCGTGGTGGACACCTGCGGTGTGTGTGTCATCATCAGTTCTGGAGTGGTCTCGCCTTCGACTCTGCAGCTAATTTCGCAAGCAGCCTCCCCCACTTCTGACTCGGCTACCCGACGACTGACGAGCTCTCGCCAGCTCTGTCAGACACGTCTCACCGATGGGATCTCATTGCACACCTTGAGTCTGGAGACTCGTCTACTCGACGAGCTGACGCCAAGCACAAATGAAGAACTGACAAGTCAGCAAAGGTACTCGGAAGCATTAGCGTTGATCTTGCCTTCTCAACACAGCCGATTTGGCAACTGGCCAACTGCTGCACTCGGCTACCTCCTGCACCAGAGTCCCTTCAACCGCTGCAGATTCAACCGACTCAGGGCCCCGGTCTCAGCCAACGGTCCTGGCCTCGATTTATCACCTCAACGCTACAATACAACACTGGCCCTTCTCAGAGCCACCAAATCTGCAGACAATACAACACCATACGTCTGTAATAAAAATAATAATAAACCTTTATTAGTACACTATTGAAATGAAGATTTGTTAACTTCACAAACTCAGCTTAGGATGAGGTTTAATTGTAAACTATACGAACAGGCAACAGCGTTTGAGATAGTAATCATTGCACTACACTTATAAAATTGTTGACATCCGCTTCTTTCCTTTACTTTGCAACTCTAAGCCAGTACCTCCACTAATTGCTTTATTTCCTCATCCCTTTTATATTTCGGCTGCCTTCTAATCCTTTTCTAATTTTGGTGCCCACTCGATTATCCTTTTGGTCCTTCTTCGACACGCTCGTTATAGAGCTTGCCCAGTTCCATTTCCTTTTAACTATCCTTTTAACTATGTCTGTAAAGCCGGTTTGATTTCTGGTCCGTGTAATCCTCTTGGGTCCATTCTTGGATATTCCCGAATTATTTCTGTTTCTGACCGTAGTTTTTTCCCCGCTAAAGCAGAGGAGTGTCAAAAACTGAAGTATCGCTGAAACGTATAATGAAGAGGACGGGAAACGAATTGATGAAAAGAAGTGCTTTTATATAAATCTAGGATGGTAGATGAGATTTTTCTGCTTGGGGATTTGTAAATATATATTTCTTTACTGCAGATGGCTTGAAAGTTTTGATAGCTGGGTAGAAAATAAGTGGAATATCAAGGGTTTTTCCTATGTACTGTGGATTGTGTGTACAGTGTTTACATCACGTTGAAGAGTAAATGTGTATTCAAAATTGGTTACGACTTAGGAATGAAATGTGATGTTATATTTTAGTATCTTTTTTTTTGTACAGGGGGTTTTATAACTGGTAAATCAATTTCACGTACTGCGACAAGCGGTAGGAATTGGATATGCAGCACCAAGAGATCGTGCCTCGATCTCTATCATCTCTGTTGGAGTACCCGTCCTGTACAATTTCCTTCCCTTACCTAACTCCTTATGAGAAGTCGTTCAATTTGTGTCGTATTCACGTTCTTGTCTTTACCTTTATATCATTTAAGAAAATGTGTATAAAAATTTTGGAGGGCGGGATATATAAGCCAAGTCTTAATTCTACCAAATAGATTAGTGTAACTCACTGATTACTTTTTCAAACCAGTAGTTCCGTTTTTCCGCGAAGTCGAACTTTTTGTTTACTTATTTTCTGCCCAATCATATAAACGGTTTATAAATCCTTTTATTTTCATTTTTATTTTACTCATTATTCCACATTCCACCAAATCTTTGCATTGTAAACTGCATATCCTATTTCCTCGAGCATATAGAATATTGAATGGGAACGTTTCTTGATGTGGCACTGATTCAGCTACTTGTGGTACAAGGGTTTCCCACGCAAATTAAACCATTTCCTTCTTAATCCTCCGCTGTTATCTGTAAGAGTGGTTCTTTCGGGTCTGACAAGAATCAGATTATTCCAACTTCTGAACTCTGGCGGTGGGAGTACCACATGGCAGTGGGCTTGGACCAATCCTTTATACCATAGATGTCTCCTAATTACACTTACCATTCTCCTTCCTTTATCGAGTCCTAAAGTTGGTTCAGAATGTTATATCAGATTGCTGAATGCTTCATAGAATAATGGGGAGCTGCTAAACCTTAAATAAAATAGTGAAATATTAATTTAAAAGAGACAAGGAAATTAAAACTGTTTTGAAAAACTACAGAATAAAACATTTAGGTTAGTTTATTGCTTTATTGCTATAATTAAATTCATTTAACAAGAATAAAAATACGTAAACACATTTACACCTTTGATGGTCAATCACAGTTTATATTCATTATTAATTTTATTTTATTAAATAACATTTTAATTGATTTAAAATGTTCAATTAAATTGCAACAGTGATCTACAGTATTTATAAAGTCCATAATTTTCCAATTGCATATTTATGCAAATAATGATTTATTCAACATTTAACTACCTAGAAATAGTATAACACAATACAAATTGTATAATTACAGCCTGATTGTTACAGGTAAATTTTATTACAAATTTTGGTTTAGTTCAAAAATATTGTTTTGCCTTGTCTGAATTTGGAAATCGATCCAAATACATAATGGGCATACCAGCTTAGGTTTAATTCATCGTCCTTCAAATTGAGAGTATTTAAACTGTGGTTTTAATGTATCAAGTTCTAATTTTCTTTAAATGTAATAAAGTCCATTTTTTAAATCTCCTGGGGGTTTTATTATTAATTTGGCACTTAAGCCACATTTAAGAGGGAGAAAAAATCAAACCATCTCTCAAGTAGAATTTTACATTGCTCGGAATACAGAATGAAACATTTAACCTGGAACAAAGTTAAAAAGTAGACCACTTTCCTTTATCACTACCAAACTAAAAGAGGACAAAATATTCAAAATTTAAGTCAATAATCCCCAGCTAAAAAGGAAAATGTTTCAGCCAATTTGTTATTGTCGGATTCACTTCGTTCATATTTGAATTCATGTTTTTCTTCCAGTTCTTCGTAAGTCGTCTCGTCTTGTGGTATCCTCAATAGCTCTTGAGGAGACTCAATAACCCCTTGGAGGTCGCACCAATGTCGAGGAACTAGAGGATTAATGCATTTCACAAAAATCATGCAATGCAAATGTTTCAACTTTTCATAAGTAATACGAAGAAAGCCTAAATGTGCGAGAGATTTTCTCCAGCTTTTCATTATTTTAGAATTTGCTGTTTCGTGTTTTGAATCAGGTGTGATGATTATGAGAAGACCACCGGGTGTCAATAATTTATAAGCCTTTTCACAGCATAAGTACCTTTGCTTTGCATCCGGAAGATACTCGAGTAATAGTGAAAAAACTACAACATGAAAATAACTTTCTGAAAGAAATGTACACTGATCTATATCAAGTTTTAAAAAATCACATTTCAAAACGTCTTCACACGCTGGGGCTAAATCTAAAGCAGTGACATCAAAAAATGGAAACTTTTTAAAAGGATTGTAACAACTTCCAACGTCAAGAAGTTTTATAACATTAACCTTATTTTTAGTTTCACACTCTGATTTCCTGTTGAAGAATTTCAGTTCCATTTTTATTTCTTTTTCACGAACTATGTCTTGGCCTTTTTCAAAAAAGTATAACTTACACTGTTCTCTAATCCAATAAACCCCATTCAATTTTGGATCTTGGCCGTTATTTTTCTCCCAATGTTTTGTAGCAAGATCTTTCATTGCTAAAGCATATTTCTAAAAATAAATTATTTTTAAGTTTAATATTGATAATGTATTAAAATAAAACATTTACCTCCAAAGTATCTTCATTTTTGCAATGCTGCTCCCAGGCCGCTTCTGCTCCTATTTTTCTAGCTATCAGTCTTAGGTTGATATGAACATTTTTTATGTAACCTGAAAGCTCTTGTTGATTTGACATCACTAAGAATTTTCAAAACTTCTTACAATACAGTTGACTCCTGTTAATTTGTCAAATGATAACTTTTGTATGCTTTATATGCTAAATCCAATTTTTTATTCAATTCTGTTCTGTTCTTTAACAAATTTTCTATTATATCAAGTTCCAGCTCTAATAACATTCCTGTTAAATGGCTGGCAATTTCTTTGGTGTACTGTTCACAAACTACTTGATAGAGTGTCTCACCCAGTTCCTCTTTCATTTCTTGTTGCTAAAATTGAACAAATTGTTGTACAAACAAATAAGTCCATCTCAAACAAAAACTATTTCCTTACGTGCATATAATCGGCATATTCTTTTTTTGATTTGTCCACTGCTTTCAAAAAGAGTTCATGATTAACTAATAGTTGTTTTATCGTAATTGTATCTAGCTCAAGAAGCATTCCTGTTATTTTGGAACAAAGGTCCGGTTCAACCAATGACACTTTGTCAAATAATTGTTCTCCTAGTTCCTCCTTTTCATTTGCATAACTAAAAATGAAATAAAAATAAAAATTAAAGACATAAGTAAGCCTAAAGCTAAAGGACATTGATACACACCAGTGATCTTCAAAACCCTCTAAATGTGAAAAATGTATTATAGTTTATGACTTTTCATGGGAGTTCGTTTACTTTGGGATATATATGCTATAAAAAAGGAACAGGGTTCCCCAAATGATCTTACAATAGACAAGAATACAAATTCTATAAGAATTTAAATGCGGATATGTTTTAATAGTAATATCTAGTTTGTATGTGAAGAGAAAAATAATTTTAAGAGGAATACAAGTTAAACTAAACTACTTAGAATGTGATCATTCCCAAATAGCACTTTGGGTGATTTTAACACTGAGAACAGTTTGAACTATAAAACACCAGACCTGGTGTTTAAAAAAAGTTCACATTCAATATTGTAAGTCTGAAATCTGATAACAGGTAAGAGAAATTTATTGATGCCTTGAGGGAACAGATATTATGAGGGAGGGCGATAAAAGAATACAATAAAAACAAAAATAGTGAGGATACAGATTAAAAGATCCAAAATGACCAAACTATAGGCTAAGCTAATTATTACAAAAGTCAAAAAGAAATACAACAGACCCACTAACCTGGCAGACCAAATCAGCAAGAAAAGGCAAACTAAAATGATCAGAGACTATCACTAACAGGCCTCACGTGAAAATTTCATAATTGAGGAAGGAAAGATTACAACATAAAATTTTTTTATGTCAATAACTAGAAATGTCAAGTAGTAGTACAAAAGACCTACCAATGATGATGGCGAGAAACCAAAACATTTCTGGCAGACAACTCAGTGAAAAAAGGCAAACTAAAACCGTCACTAACAAACCTCATATGAAAATCTTAATTGAAGTAGAAAAGTACAACAAAACATTGTTTTATGTTAGTTATTACAAATGTCATATTTACTTTTACTTTTAGTATTTCCATTTACTTTATTTTGGTTTATTTTATTGAATTATGTGCATTATAGGTAATCATAAATAAGTGATGTATGTATTTGCAAGTTATATTAGTGCTATTATCCTTCAATTCTGTTTTATTATTACATTACTGAAGTTTGTCATGTAAATTTTGAAGAAGGTAAATATTAATTTTGTATAAATACTTATTGCACAACAGAGAGATTTAAGTTTTTAAGGTAGACTTCCTCAGGCCGTTTTAAACCATAAGAAATGCTTTTTTTTCTTCGAACCCAGGGCCTTACAGTGATGAGCGCAGTGTCAACGTCTAAACCTTTGCGGCTACTGACACACCTTTTCTTGTATTGTAACACATATTTCTGACTTGTAAAGTTTGTACATACATTAAAGAATACAGACATATATAGTATTACAAATACCATCCTCCTAATACTAGTATAAAGATGGCGAGAAGCCAAAAAATGACTGGCACACCATAACAGCATAAAAAGGCAAATTAAAATGATCGGAATCCATCAATGGACCTCGAGCAGAAATGTCAAAATTTAGTAATGAAAAATTACAAAAAAAAAAAAAAGTTTTTATGTTAGTTAGACATATACATTTCATAGACAAATGTCATGAAAATACCTTATTCCATGTACCAGTACCATAGATGTTCTGCTGAAGATAGTGAGAACATAAACATAGCAATACTGACTAAAATTAATCCATATTTGTTTAGTGGTTACAGGTTGATAATTGCACAGCTCCAATGAGTCAATCTCACAGCCTAAGGGTTAATTAAATATGCAGAGAAAATTGGCCCAAATAATATTGAAAACTTCCGACCGTGTCGTTATAAATCCACATCTCTCTTGGGATGCACATTGTCAATTTGTAGCATCTAAACTTAGCAAAAAATTATTTTTACTAAGAAGTCTCAAATGTAATGTATCTCAAAGAGTTTTCATTAATGTTTATTTCTCTTGTTTCCAATCGTGTATTGTCTATGCCTTATTGGTCTGGCATCACTCTAGTTATGCCAAACTAATCTTCAAAAAACAACATAAAGCTATAAGAATTTTAGGGAATTTGAAGTATATAGGGAATGTTGCAGAGAAACATTTACTAAATTAAGCATATCTTATAATGTGTAATGTATTGTTATAAACAAAGTGAGACTTAAAAAAAAAAAAATTCAATTCTGTACATAAACACTATATGAGAAACTGTAGTAAAAAAGTTCCAGAACGGCTGAACCTTAAAAATTGTGAAAACTCCTGTAAATATTGGGCTATAAATTTTTTTAATAATCTACCAGATGATGACAAACTGTTAACTGAAAAAAAATTTAAAGATTATTCAAAAATCGTGAGATGCGGTCACTAATCACCACACATTTCCACACAGGAAAAAATTTAAACTTAAAGTAACAAAATTCCTCACTGTTAATGCCTTTTATGACTTTGAGGAGTTTTTTTTTCATGTGTTAATAGCCGGATAAAAATGAAATAATTTATACTATTCTTGAGGAATTAATGGCAAAACTTGTATTTTGTGTACTTAACACAATACAACTTTTATATCTTTGTGTCATTGAAGTGGGCTACCACAATCATAAAAGCGATATGTTGGTTATTGATGACATTTATGATAGGCCACTGGTGAAACCGGTGTTATCAGTTATGTTGTATAAGATGATTAATTTGTAATGGAGTTTGGCTTTAAGAATAGTTTTATTTGTAAACTAAAGTACTTTTTCATGATTATTGATTATATAGTACAAAAATCATCATCAAAATATCTTTATTTCAGAGACAAATCAGGAGAAATAAGACTCACGCGTTGGACTTGTTGACAGTGTCGTACAGAGCCTGGTCGTCCTGGAGAAGCCGGATGATGTCCTTGTTTTGGAGGTTGTTGGCGATTTCCAGGAGGATCTCCTTGGCGAGCAGCTTCGTCGAGCAGAGAGGCGTGACTTTAGCCAAAAGATTGTCCAGCAAGACTTTCCTGCTGTCTAACACAGGAAGCTCCATCCCAAGACGCGACCACGCATCTTAACATCCATCGGCCTTTGTTTAGGCGAAGTGATAAAAACGTATTTAAAACTCAATAACCTTTCGAATAGCGAGACGCCACTGCCATTGAGATCGAAACACCAACCGAACAAAATAAGTTTCCCAATAAAAAAAAACATTGATTTTTACATTTATACATAAAAACGTTAATCGATTGTACAAAAAAACTAAAAATTTGTTTAGTTATGATGTGTTTTAGCGTACAGTAAAATTTGGTAGAAAATCCGGACGGGGCGCCCATTCTCATAATGGAAAGCAGTCAGTATAATTTGACAATGGGGTATTCAATATTCCACCAACAACCCTCTCACATTACATATTCACACCAATAAATACATTCACACTCAACCCAGCTTGGACACAAAACTATCATTAATACAATAAAAAAAACCTGTTTCCTTAAAGAATCGGAACGAGGGATCCAGATACCGTCGTGCTCAAGCACAATTTTCATATCTGGTGGCGTTCCTACGCGCTCTCTATACGGAACCAAGGAATCGCTACCTTCAATTATGTGGGATACATCGAGCAACCTTTTTCTGCGTACCTTTATGCGGGATTTGGTCCATAAGTAAGTGTTCATGTATCGCATGGCGTATTATTAATTGAGTGAGGTCTAATGAATAATATTATATCTCATAATTTGAAAAAAAAATTGTACTCTTTCTTGAATTCTCTTACACACTGAAACAAAACCATTTCACGATTTTCTTGTAACAAAGCGTAACAATGTTCAATTTTATAGTTGATCTATTTCCGCTTTTTCAATTTTTAATATATTTTATAAATGTACAATTTAAGTAATTACTTGAAAAAATGCATATCAACTCTTAACAATTTTTCGTTCTCTTTATAATTCGAATTATTTTTGTGGTCCCTTTGGTTTCGATTTATGATTAATTATCAATAGTCGACTGTATATAAATAAATGAACAGAATTGAATGATATTAATTGCATTTGGTCATATTAAATATTTACTATTATTTATTTACTATTAAATATTATTTTTGTTTTGGATTACATTGTATTGCGGTGTTTAATGACCGTTAGTTAATAATTATTCGGAGATCGTGGAATGCGGTCTGGTGTGACGTAAGCTATAGCATAGCCTGAAGATGATCTCAATAAAGATCGAAACGTTGGTACGATAAAGAAAATGTTTTTCTAAAACCTACGTCACACCAGACCCCCATCTCACGATCTCCGAATAATCATTGTATTAAATTGTAATTACAGTTGTATTCAGCGTTAAATTCATTGCAATGCTCATGTAGATAGATATAGATTTTGGCGATTTTATTTGGCATGTATATGAAGAACAAATCCCCCATCCTGGAGCATGCAATTGTCCATGAGAAAAGATGTAATTAATAAATTAAAACTTAATAATTACTTTTTTTAAATTAAGGATATAATTTATTTTCATTTTTGGTTTTACTTTTATTTTTTAAAATGATAATTTTCATTTTAATCTGGATATAATTTTTAATATAAATTTTTCGGGGGTTGGAATGATTAGGAAAGAGGAAACTGTAAAAGGGGAAATTTTTCGATGTCGTTTGACGGCGGCCGGCTGGCAACCCTGGTCGGGCCACCGTGCTGCGACCTGGGACGGTTTAGTCATTCGCTCCTTTGCCAGATAGCAGAGTACAATATTTATAAAATGGCTAAACAAGTGTGTGTTGTCCTTAGCTAGTGATGTGAAGTTTCTGTGATAATCCGAGTGGTTTTTTTTTTAAAAACGTTAATCCTGCCATGTCCGAGTTCAACATTGACGTGTCGAAGCTGCCCGAAGACGTGAGGGAGAAGCTGGCAGAGCTCGACTTGGAATTGTCAGAAGGTAAATCCGTTTGATATTCACCAACCGAATGATGATCGGCCCGATCCCCGGTTTCACCCGCCTTCAAGAAAAAAAAACTTTTTTCTCCAAAAGTTTAAAAGTTTCCTTTCTTTAAATAAAAAAAGAAAAAGAAAAATTCCACCTCGACTCACACATAAACAAATATCGTTGAAAAACCGGTTCCTCCAAGAAGAGAAGAAAACCCGGGAGAAATCGTGGAAAATTCGGCCTTGACCGTGGTCTCTTCTCGGAAAACGATTTCAAACCAAGAAAACTTTTCTCATAATTTATATGCTACCTTCAATGCCCACGGGATTTTGGTTCAAAACGCGTTTCGGTTTTGTTGGACCAAAATCGCGAAATTGTTCTGCGAACCTAAAGCGAAGTTAATGAATAAACAAGCACCAAAATTTATTTGTATTGATTGCCCTGCGCGCACTGCCAGGGCTGTTTACATTTCTATCTCCGTTCTCTTCGCACTGTTTGGGTACTTTTAGAATTTTAACTTTCACGTAAGAAAGAACGAATTTTTTCTGTTTTAATTACTTAAATTTATCGATTCCAAGAAAAATTCAAAAGAAGACACCAAGAATTAGAACCTTTTTATTGTGGGTTATTAGTTTCTTTGTAACAAAAGAAGAAAGAAAGGTTTTTGATATTTGGTACATTCCACAGCTTGCTATTCCTTTTACAAAATGCTCTCTTTTCTTCACTTCACTCTCTTACAACTAATAATTTTTAAATAGTAGTAATATTTCTTAACC
Source organism: Cimex lectularius (assembly GCF_000648675.2). Taxonomy (NCBI): domain Eukaryota; kingdom Metazoa; phylum Arthropoda; class Insecta; order Hemiptera; family Cimicidae; genus Cimex; species Cimex lectularius. Next base: position 1,887,926 of record NW_019392639.1, read on the forward strand.
TTTTCATTACCCGGTTTTTAAATTATGTCGTTTGGTCCAATAATAACGCTACCAGTTAAACTAGTGTTACATCCAATCCGTCCTATCAAAACAAAATAGAACAACACAAACAAAAATAGAAAATTTGTGAAAATAATCTTAAAAACTAATTCCTTTTTATGGGAAAACTTATAAAGTTATGCAAACGTACAGCTTTCGAGCATGGGTCCGCTTGTTGAGGCTTTTTGTCCCAAGAGATTCTATCTTCCGACCAAGACATTCTAATAACAACTAAAGAAACAAGACGTATTTTCGCAATTTGGGATTTGTTTCTGGAATTATAAACAATTCGCGAAACAAAATAACATTGACAAATTTTTTGGTTCGAAATACTAATGCGATCAAGGTGCTATAGGTTATGGTTTAATTAAGGGCTGAGCGAAAGGACAAAAATGAACCTAATGTCAGACACCTTAATTATTTGAAGAAAGATAAATTATATCTCGATTACCTCGTATTAGCAACACAATCTATGAAGAACTGAATCTTTCCCAATTTCTTTAACTACCTTTACCGCCCAGGCACAATTTTGCTTCAAAACAGCTGCAAAAGTAAGTCCAAAAGGTTGTCGATACGATCCTTGACACTGTCCAAGGTTGTTCAGTTTGCTTGAGAACATGTTTAAGTGTAGAATATGAATCTATTTTGCTGTGCAGGTGACACTCAGTCGCTACCCCACAGAGCATGTGCTTTCGACAAAGTGTGGCTAACGGAAATTCTGCTCTATGTCGGATTTTACAGTCTTATCACACCGACAAAAAAAGTTCAGTCATTTTAACATCAGGGGTTCCTCAGGGATGTGCCCTTGGTCTACTGGTGTATCTTATTTGCCTCAGATATTCTTCATTCCAAAAGCCCTGGTCATTCATAATTTGTGCACGATACAATCTTTTTCTCCAAAGGAACATGCCAAAATCGCAGAATTAGTAAGTATTTGAAGAACAGGTTTCCTACTATGCCAAAAATTAGTCATATTTACAGTCGGAGCCTGCAGTCATTTGAAGAAATGTCCATCTCATTTAAAAAAAAATGTTCTGCTCAGTCTGTTATCATTTTCAAAATTCTACGAAAACTGCGACTTTCAAAACTAATTTCTAATTACCTTTACGGTCCCAACACGATTTTACTTGAAAACACCTTCAAAAACAAGTCCACGGGGATGTCGATAGGATCCTTGACCCTTTCGAAGAAGGTTTAGTTTGCTGGAGAACCTGGTTAGATGTAGAGAATGAACGTATTTTTCTGTCCTGGTGACATTCGCTTGTAATTATTTGAGAACGTGAAATTAAACCCTATCAGCCTATTGTCATCATTTTCAACAATCTATAAAAAAAAACTGCTTCTTTCTCTACTACTCTTTACTGCCTGCAAACAAATTTTCCTAGTTTCAGTTACTCCTGTAATAGCAACTTCACCGTATGAAGAAAAGCTTTGGGCAAAGTGTGCTAACAGAAATTCTGGTCAAGCTAAAAGGCAGTGACTGACAACTGCGTTTTGCTTTTACAATCTTAACACCGACAAAAAAGTGGTAGATCGAGATCAGATCTGTTCGGATGAGATAAAGCAAGGTTTCTCAGGGAAGCTTCTTTAGTTAATTCTGTATCTCGTATTTGCTTCAGTTATACGCAAACTAATCCCCTGGTCATTCCATAATTTGTGGACGATACTGTCGCTTTCTCCAAAGGCACGTGCCAAAATCGCCAAAAAAAGTGTCGGTGTAATATCTGGAAAAGGTCTATCCAAGTCTATAGTTCTTCACATTTACCCTTAAGGGAAAAGTGAAACAGTTAAATCTGAAGTCGATAACGCTAACATTATCTTCGATATAATTGGTGATCAGTTATCAGCCTCAAAATTATAATTTTTAGGTTGAAAGGAACCTTCATTCAGTTGTAGTTGAATTATTAATTAATCTAATAAATACATTAATTTAATAAATTCAACTTCCATGGAATACCTGGTTTCTTTCAACCTAAATATTCATAATTAGAAAAGGTTTTTCTATCTCACCGCGGACTCAGCATTATGAATTATAATTTTATTTTAATGTACGATCAGGGCTGAGGCCAATCTGATTAGGACTGATAAAGAGGGATACAGCATAGTATAATTAAGGGCAGAGTGAAAGAAAGAAAATGTACTTATTTTGACTGTCCAGGTGTCAGCCGGACTCTTGTAAATTATTTGAAGAAAGTTAAATTATATCCCGATCATTGACATTTTAAAAAATCCATGAAAAACTGCTACTCTCCCAACTATTATCTAATTATTTTTACTGTCCGCAACACAATTTTGCTTCAGATACAACCTGCAAAATTCCACAGAATTGTCGATACGATCCTTGACACTCTTGAAGAAGGCTTAGTTGCTTGGGAGCCTTTTTAGGCGTAGAATAATCTTTCGATATAGGTGTATGGTGATTAGTGACCGTTAATCGATAATTATTCAGAAATCGTGAGATGCGATCTGGACCACATCTCACGATTTCTGAATAATTTTCGATATAGGGCTACTCCAGGTCAACGTTGGACTCTTGGGATCTACATCGACGTCTAAAGATTTCTCACTCCAAAATTCTAAATCAAATTCGATCAGGATCAAGTCTATTGGTTTGGTTCCTCAGGGAAGTGAAACTTGGTCTATTGCTATATCTAGTAGTTGCTTACACCCAAACCAATCCCTTGGTCATTCTATAATTTGCGAATGATACAACCACTATCTACAAAAGCAGAAAATCGTATCGATAATATGTGTAGAACTAAGGTGATTCATTCCAACTCAAAATAGTCATATTTACTTTTTTTTAAATATGTAGAATTTGTTAAATCTGAAGTTGTTAATAATTAAACATTATCTCCGATTTAATTAGTGAGTAGCCTTCAAAATTATAATTTTATATTCTAATACCATCAGGGTTGAGGCCAATTTATTTACTAATTGTTAACCTTTTTAAGTCAGTAATTATCGCTTCATAATCCTGATAAGGTTTGCCTCGAAAGCTCGTCGGAGGAACTGAATATTCTTACAATTGATCTCATTCCTGATCAGTCCTGATGTGACCTAGATTGACTTTTTCCTGAGTATTAAAATATAATGCGTTATCTTAGTCATTTTGGTAGGCTTGAAGAAGAAATAAAACACTAAAATGAAACTATTGTCTCCACTGTCGAATCACGGACCGTATGATTTTGCCTATAATAAGCCTAGTCCGTAGGATAACTGTAATTTTATTCCTGTTGTTTATATTAAATGTCACGAACGGGCCATGCATTATTAACTTAACTTGCCATCTAGAAATGACATCTCAGCTCTAACAAAGTCGGACGTTTGGTCCAAGCCGTCTAAATTAATTAACGGCGTTTGCCAAACAACATCGGTAACAATACAATCGTGTCCAGGCGTTAAACAATCGCCGTGGGATTGGTTAGCCCGGTGACCGATTTAAAAAATAAAACAACGGTTCAAGTTAGCCCGTTTGAAAGGCTTTGTGCTTGAGGAGGCGAGTCGATTGTTCATTGAACTTCTGCTTTGACGGCTTATTGGGACCGAAACTGCTTGGTATACAGATCACAAGTGACTAACTGCATTCCAAAACAAGTAAGTGCCCCGCTCTCCCGATTTGGACCTAAGGGGAGATCTTTGCCAAAGAACCAGAGCTGGTTGACGCTCTTTCAGAATAAATAGAAGCTATATCGGTCTTTATTTGTCCGTTAAATTTGTCTAGTTAAAATACTTTTGTGTGTTAATATCACCAGAATTCGGTTTTTACATCCTTCCTTTTGAAAATAAAGTATAATTATAATCAAAACTGAAATTTGACATAATTCTGGCAAGAAAAAGAATCTTCCTGAATTTTTTAGTTCCATATTCATTCGATAGTTAATATATTCCGTTGTAATGATCGTGTTAATTTTGATTATTGATTGCGCACCCATAAATCTTTGTCAGTGTTTTTATCATCTTTGGCTGACTGGAGCCTGGAATCCAAAGCCGCGTCGTCAGACCGTTGAAGATGGCGACATGCCAAAACTATCCTCTTCGTCACCGTTTCATCGACTTGCAGACACAGTCGAAAAGAAACAAGATTGTTTAATTCCTATCATGTATTCTAGATAATATATTGATAGAAAGAAAACTGTTAAAAGAATAATTCGGTTCTCTTTTCTGCGCGGGTCTAGGGAAATTTTACATAACGTTAGCGTCAAAGGTAACGCCAAATGGTTTGAAGTGCGCAAATTTAAGGGAACCCTACCTGAAATAGCGTCCTACATTATTTGTCTTAGAATAGCGTGCTTGAGGGGGGCGTCGGTGGCTGCAACGGTTTAGGCGTTGACACGGTGCTCATCACTGTAAGGTAAAGGTCCCGGGTTCGAATCCAGCGGCCCTGCATTCGAACCCGACATACTTACAAATGGGCTTTTTTTCAAAAACACCGGCACCTCGAGGGTTTATATGACCTCTGCTGTTGCGAACGCTCGTAAAAAAAAAAAAAAAAAGTAGCGTGCTTGTAACGATCAAAGTAAATTTTATTGGAGATATTATCCAATTTAAAACAAAAATTATATATGTAGAAATATAATAAAATTATTTACAAACTCCACAAGAAACTTAGCGGTAGCGGTCAAAATCCATTTCAAAATAGCGTCAATGTTATTTGAAAGACGTTTAAGTAACAGTGGCCTTGAAATAGCGGACACGTTACGCAAAATCTCTCTATTCTCCATTATTTCTACGCGAAAATAAATAAACTGGCGTTCAGGGCTACTGTATATGTGCCCTTTCGAATGCATATTCAAAAGGGAAGCCAGAGCGTAAAGGTTTAACTGTGACCTCAGTAACGTCCTTACTTTCGCCTACAGGAGTAGGTATGGTCATTGGTTCAGGCCGAATCCGAAATCTGAAGAAGGACCTCACAAAATAGTATTTTTTATGTTGTAAGCAGCCTTTGGTCGAAATTCTTCAGGTACCTAGTTTCCGGCCGTGGATAACGTTTACCAGGTTGTTATTAGAGACGAAGGCTGCAAATTGTTTATGACTAAGCGCCAACGCTTTGTTGTGTATTGTCGCTTGGTTATGAGTTCTGCATGTCTGCCGCTCCTTTTCCGATGATTCATAGATAATGAATATTTTTTTCTAATTCTATTAGTTAACAATTACGTTTTGCACACTGATAATCATCCATAAAGCAGTTTTGTCATTAGTTTGATAAATTATTTTTGGTTCTTATATTCTTGTTTAGAAAAAAAGTTGATTGTTGATTTGTTGTTTGCAGTTTTTTTTTTTTTTTTTTTTTTTTTTTTTTTNTATTTTTATTTTTTTTTTTTAATTTTGGTTTCGTACTCTAGTTTAATAGTTTGTCATTTAAACCAATTTTGTTGAAATTTCTAACACTTTAAGACTTGTTTTACTGGAGCATTAGATGCTATTAAATAGTTCGGAGGTGACTGAATATCATGAATTTGCATAGTTTGAAGGTTGGACAGGACACTGCTGCCTAAGAAGGCTCATGCACCGGATAGGAGTACAAACGGAAGAAACACTGTGGAGATAACGTGTTTTTTTTTTTTCAACTTGGAGAAGAAAAAGCCTCAATTAATATCCTACACTAAGGAGTCGATGGTTATGGAGGTTAATTAACAACCGGAAGCTAGCTAGTAAGATATTAAAATAGAGGAGCACAATAGACCTACTCAGGTCTAGGTGCAGAAGGCCTTGTGGCAGCCTCTTTTATCCTTATCCTTTTTACTAGTTTGAAGTTGGGTCGTCGCGGTTAAGCCGTTGATACGACGTTCATTGGTGTAAGGTAAAGGTCCCAGGTTCGAATCCAGCTGCCTTGGATAGTATTAGAACCGCCATACAAATTGGCTTTTCATCAAACACACTGTCACCCCGAGGATTCATATAATCTCGTAGTTGAATTCGTAAAAAAATTTTTTTAAATTTATTAATTCATGTTTATGTCTGATGGTCATCATTTGTATGGAATCTTCTACGGACAATTCCATAATCATAAAATACATTTGTGTAGTATTAATGATTATTTGGAGATCGTGAGATGAGAACACTCTCAACGCGACACACAACCGTGACACACCTGCACACAAAACAACACTTTGAGCCCGAAGATGATCTAAATAAAGATCGAAACGTTGGCACAATAAAGAAAATGCTTTTCTGAATCTACATCACACAAGACCGCATCTCACATTCTCCAAATAATCATAAAATACATTACGTCTTTATATTTGGGAAGAACAAGACCGGCCTTTGGAATTAAATAATTTTTATTTCCCTTGCGATCAATATGTTCTTGTTACATTTTAATTTAATTTATTTAGTAAAAAACTGAATTTGCAGAATTTCCAGTTGTGTAAATCTTAACGATTTTATTTTTATACTGCCCACTCAGCCCACCTAAATTCCATTTCTAGACAAAATTACATTTTCACACCATTTACTCCAATTAAACATTTAATTTTGTACTGACCCGACCTGTTGTCCGTCGAGCACATGTGAATAATTACGTAATGAATATCCAGATTGATTAATAGGTTTCTTCATTCTAAAAATAAAGGTTTGAATGTACAGATTTAAAAAACGGGTGTATAACAGACCCAACAGACCCTTTGAAGTGTGAATTCAAGATAAAAAATGCAGTTGTAGATTTTATTAGGATAAAGGAAGTCGTTGTTCCTTATCACTCTTAATTTAATTTACACTTTACTAGCCGAATCAAAGTTCAGTCACCTTTCAGTATTCTTTAGTATTCTGATATTCTGGTTCAATTGTTCATGATTGCTTAATGTATTTTTAATCGATTTAAAAAGTTACATTTGAAAGTATTATTGCTAATGGGATTTTAAGATATGTTTAAACAAAAATTGTTTGTTCGTAAATAGTGAAAGGACGAGAAATAAATTTCATTTTTGTAACTTCTTGACGACATGTTTTTGGCGAGGGAATGTAGCGTGTTTTGTAAACATGTATGAAAATGAAGAAAAAAGCGGATATAAGCGACGTTGCCGTCTTTTGAAAATTTTCAATCGTGAGAATCACACGTCCTCTTGTTTTTGTCGATCGGACAGGAAATTTACGAGTAGGTGTCAAAACGAAACTTGCACCGTGTAGGAAGCCCTTTCGTTCGAAAATGCACGAGAGACGATCCTGGGTTTAGAATTTAATTTTTTTTTCTAATCTTGATTTCGCGTAATTCGGCAGGTATCAGATGTCTAAGCCGACCTTGACTCTTTCCTCAAATAACCCCGATCCAATCAGGACCTACAAAGCCTTGGTTAAAAGGTGGTCAATTTTGAAACCTTGGCGTGCATTGTCAGTTAATGGGGCTGAAGGCTTTTCATCGATTTTGAATTGATATATTACCCAATTTAAAAAAAAGGAGATGCATCTTTAAAACAGGTTTTCTATAGGACCTTCTAATTTTGCGTAATATTTCAACAGTAATCGATTCTGGACATTGAAATTGAAAAGAAAGAATACAATTCACAACATCATCTTACCTTGATTAATCATTCGCTTTAAAATTATTAAATGCTAAAGGTTAAAATATATTATTACAGTATCATTTAGTTTAGAATGTTTTTAAATTGACAGATTAGTATCATAAACCCCAATGCATGTACATTTACTAAAAGTTGTGTTGAGCTGAACTGATGAACAAAAAAAAAAAACCGTACACTCTTTTTTTGTTGATTTCAAACCAATTTTAATATAGGAAGATGTATATATATTTATATATATTACTATCAACTCGGCGTCCCCTTAAAGAAATTGTACTTTTTTACGAGGGTTCGCAACAGCAGAGGTCATATAAACCCCCAGGGTGCCGGTGTTTTTGAAAAAAAACCCATTTTTAAGTATGTCGGGTTGAAAGCAGGGATGCTGGATTCGAACCTGGGACCTTCACCTTACAGAGATGAGCGCCGTGTCAACGCCTAAACTTGCGGCCACCGACATTTAAACTGGCGTTCAGGGCTACTGTATATGTGCCCCGATTCGCTCATCATATATATATAAAATCGTTATTTTGATTACAACATACTCGTTTTAATGTAATAAATATTATTATAGGTGGATGAACAATTTTTACTTTTGAGTTGGACGTATAACACCAAATGACGTAGAATGTGTCAATGCGTTTTTCACTTCATTTGATATGATATCCCTTGCCAAGTAAAAACAAAATATATCATCCTCTTAAGAATTTCTTTGGGGTAAATCACGTGGGTCTGCCAACATTTAACGAATAGTGCAAATAAAGTATCGTTTTACCATTATACAAAGGATAATTTTTGTTTTTGTATAAAGGCTTGATTACATATTGTAAAGGGCTTTTAATGAGGAATTTTTAACAATACTTCATTGTACTACCTACATAGTTTCGAATTCTGTCAAAATCCATAACCTTTGTGCAACGTCAAGATGAGCTGAAATTTTAATTAGTCTATACTGGATTGTTCGATTCTATCTGTAATATATTAGATCAATTATTTTTAGTTATACGTTTTTGAATTGTATATCTATACTAATGAAGGAGTTTGTAAGCGGGGATGTCTTAATTTATTTAATAAGATCTATGCTAAAATTGGTAAGATTGCAGCCTAAAAATGGAACATTGAGATGTGCCTTTTTTTAGTTCGGTTTTGGAACGGTCCTATTCATAAATCGCACGTTTTAATTGTGGCAGTCGTCCTTAAATGAACCCCCTAATTGAGTGTAATTGGTGGGTCAGCTGAGAATGACACCAACTCTTTATTTCTCCATTAATTGAGCGAATTGGACAGAATTCGCCTACGAGGTTTCGACGTGAACGTTTCACAGAGTTTTGATTGAAATTTTCCCTGCAATGCCGACCCTCTTACATCACAAATGGATGGCGTCTGATGATGAGGGGTTGCATCGGGACTGGGCCCGTTCAGAGACGCCTCATTGATTGTTGCTATCCCCCAAGGGAACCGGCGGCAGTCTCGCCCCCTAAGATGTTTTCCGGCCTTCGGGTACATCTCCATGAGTTTACAACACTTGGAAATTAATTAATTATACATTACTAGAAAATAGAACAAAATATATTAAATCCTTTTAATTCTAAATGCGCATTTATTTACAATTGAAACTAAAAAATTGAAAAAAATTCAATTACAATTGAAACTAAGTATACATGAATCTACTATGAATTAGAAACTCCACTAATTTTGGAGTTGGATCATAAAAACCGACGCGTTTTAATTCGTGTTCTGTTTACTTATACTTATTAGTTCGATTGGTTTATCATTTGTCTTTTGAAAATGACAGAAACGTTTAATCTATCGACGTGATTTATTCTCGTAGATTTAGGGGTGGCGATGGCGGAGAGAGAGAGTGTGTGTGTGTGAGAGAGAGAGTGTGAGAGAGAAAACAAGTAGTTCGGAGAGTCGATCGTTCGTCAGGATTGGCTTTTCTTCCAAAAAACGTAATCCAGGTCAATGTTGATTTAACTGTTTAAAACGCACAAAGGAGGTATCTAAGCCGAAAACACTCCCCCTCAAAAGCTCGCTCAATCCATACAAATCTAACCATAAAGTTTTAAATTGATGAGGGGTGAGAGTGAGAGAGGGAGGGAGAAGAAGTATTTCGGAGAGTCGATCGTAGGTCAGAATTGGCTTTTTTCCAAAAGAATTATCCAGGTCCAGGAGGTACAGTCTTTCCCGTATTCGGTCGTCCTAAAAAGGACAGTGAGGATGTTTAACGTCCGCACCTAGCCTATTCGGCCTTATCGGACCTTTCGATCCTCAAGATGAGAGCTGACGCACCTCTACATACGACGGTGTACTGCCGCAGCATTGGTGTAGAGGCAGCTCAGCCACGAAGGGCCAAGACAACCTCGCTCCCCGCTTGCCTATTCCGAGTGGTCGGGTCTGCATTAAGCATCAGACCGTATGCCGCGCGCAAAGGGCTACCTAAGCCGAAATACATTAGCCCGATCTCCCGCGCATTCCCTAGATAGAGAAGGCTGTCGCTCCAGAGTATTGGTCCAGGAGGTACAGTTCCTTAATGAAGATGGCGCAATGCTGAAACGCGTTTGAACTCAATAAACCCGAATGGAGAAAGACCTAAGTAACCTGAGCCGATTCAACATGGACAATGGTTTAACCTATTTGTCCAACAACTGTCGCATTCAAAATCCAACTTCCAACTCATCACTGGCCACTGAGAAATGACTAACTCTAAACAGTAACCGTCTCGTAACAGGCTAAGGTTTACTCAATTCCGTTCTACCATTCCGTACCACTGACTAGTGACTACCCGTTTTGTACCATCGGCTATCTGCAAACCTCCCCAGTGGGCTCTACGTGGGGCTTTGGCTTTCTCCCTTCTCCTCTCCGGCTTAACCATTTTGCGTTTCTAGAGCTTTACTTTAGAGATGATTCTCGAACATCCAGGGAAAACGCGAAAATGCTTCAAATTTTACATATTCTCATTTAAATCGTTCATAAGTTAATACAATAAACTTTACACAATTAATTATTAATTAATTGCCCAACTAATTAGCTATAAAAAATAGTTTTCTCGCGACGTTTTGAATAACTAAACATTTACTAAATCCGTGTGGATTTACCGAAATTTAAGAATATAAAACAAATTTACGATTACAATAAAAATGAATACAATAATCTCATTTTTTTAATAACAAGCCATTCTTCCTGAAAATTTTTCTTCTTAAAAAAATCTTCGTAGGACTCCGACGAGGTTTCGAATACTTAGCTATTTTAGTTACAATTAATGATTGCTTCTTAGGCGATTTCCTACATTTTTGAAAGATGATTGAAACATATAACACGATGGTATTTTTTTGTGTAAAGAAATATGTTTTTAGGTTTTTGAATAGCATAGGTAGAGCTTTGTTTAATGTATGTTCTATATCAAGGGTATTCCAACAATGGTAGGATTGGTTCTGGCTGTATTAGCCCAACCAAATTGGTTTCTTCCTTCCACAGGGGCCATTCCCTGGAAGGCTACCGATTTGTTGTTTTTTTAAACTTTTACTGTAAATAATATTTAAAATTGTTGTAGTGTTTAATTAATTTTCTTATTGTGTCAAGTATTAACTGAAAAAAAAAAATCAAATAAAGACTTTAAGATTATTGATTAACTCGTGGAAAATTCGAAAATACACAAAGAAACTGTTTGCTAATCTCATACATTTGTTAAACCTTTTGATAATTTTGAAATTTCTTGGTTCGGGTGTGAAAGCTCTGTGGCCCGTTTGTTATTGTCGTTCATAGTTGGTCGATAACGGTAATCTACTAGTCTAAAAATACAAACATAAACCCGGGTTCGTTACGAAATAAGTGTGAGCTTTGAGGAATCGTTAGAAGGCGATAATGGTCTCGCCATTGTCGTTTTTGCACTGTGAGAGTCATAGACGTGGAGGAACGACCGTTAAGTACACAAGAGATAAATAATTATTTCTAAAATACGCTCTAGGTTATTATTTATGTAAATGATAACACCCCATTCTTGGTCAAATTGACATAAGATCCAAAGTATTTCGGACAAAAATTCGTTTTATTATTAAATTAATGTGTGAAAACATTTGAAAATAAAACACTTGGAAAATATAATAAATAAATTGTGCTGTAGGCAGTTCTTTTTTTTTGTTTGTTGATTTGAATATTAATTAGAAATTAATCGTGAATATAGCATAAAATATCCATCCCTACTAATTTAAGAGGGCGGTGATTGTTGAACCAATTTGTCCGCTCATTGAAGGTACGTCCTCTTGTATTATTGCCAAACTAAATGTCTAGTCTGTTTTAAAATTTAGTTTCAAATCGTGAGAAACAAAATTGAACAATTAATTATAAAAAATTTTATTTTATATTTATAAGTTTTTTTTAACCAAAATTTTCAACAAACATTTCCAAAGAATTCTCTCAACAATTAATAGTGTGAGCGTTTGCAATTGGAAATAAATTGGCTTGATTATCGCTAGCTATCCAACGGCTTCTGCGATATCTTCAAATAATAAAGAGAGATTCTGACTTTTATCAGACTAATGAGTAATGTTTTATGTTTTCGGTGATTATGAACAACTTTTAATTTATTTCTAGTTTCTTTTGTAATCTTCTCTTGAAATTTTCTTATCTTCTTTATTTTGCTTTTGATACAGTTAAATTGATCACCGATATAAAAAGCGCTTAACACTGTTGCATCTATTAATAATAATAATTTTTTATTTCACCATAGTGGAAAATATAAAAGATAATCCATTTTATTGGTTTCGAAGTCGAATAATGAAAAAAAATTAACAAAATTTAGCAAATAATAACAAAAGTAATATGTTATTTTTCCATTGCAGCCTGTTTTCCATAACTATAAATATGTATGCTTGTACTGGATAGCAGGAATTAACAGTCTTTTTATTATAATAAAACAAGTAAGAAATTAGTATTAATTTAGAGAAAAAAAGATTTTGAGAAATTTAATTTCTTGAGTTAAGAATGCATGAATGTATGATGAATGAGGATACTAGTATGCTGGGTTTGTTCTCCCCAGGCACTGCAGCTTCTGGCTTACCTTCTTAGTTCCCTAGATCAGTGCAGCAGTCTCAATCTTTCTTCTTAGAAGTATCAAGTCATTGACTATCGCTGCTACAATTTCATTCCTTAGATTTTTTTCATATGTTAGGTTAAATCTCCATTGGGCCTTTGCTTCGAAGATGATATGGGTGGCTGTTTCCTCCTCCTCATTGCATAATCCGCAGATGGGATCATCCTTCTATATGCCCATGATGTTTAGATGTTTTATCACATGCCAGTGACCGGTTAGTGGTCCTATCACTCCTCTGAGCCTAGCCCTTTCCATCTGCAGCTGCGAGTTTGCCAGTCTTGGTGAGGGTTGTTTCATCATAGGTTTACTGTGTCTAGCGCTAGAGTTTATCGAACACTTCTCGTTTTGTTTTGTTTGGATCCATTCTGAGATGGATTCTATATTTGGTTTTGCTAACCCAAGTACAAGTTTAGGGCCTATGTACGGTCTTCCAGATCCTCTTCTGGCCAGTGTATCTGCTTTTTAGTTACCAAAAATCCCTCTGTGCCCTGGTACCCAAGATATCATCAGGTTGTTGTGTTTACCCAGGTTTTGGAGATTTTGGGTGCATTCACTGACTAATTTTTATGTGATTTTTGTAATATGATAATGCTTTAATGGCTGATTGGCTATCAGATCTTAAGAGGATTTTTTGCCAGTGTAACCTCTTTTAAGATTTTCTAGGCCACAAGCGTATGTATGGTATGTATTTCTGCTTGAAATACCGAAGTGTACTTCCCTAATGAGTTTGATTGCCCATATTTTGGGCTTTACAGAAAATGCCCGATCTGGTTCCTTTGTTTGTTTTGGAGCCATGTGTATACCATACCATTGTATGCGATGCTCTCCGGTGTTCTTCTTCTTTATAGTCCGTTGAGACTTTATAAGTATGTTGTAAAGAATGTTTCCAGGATCATATAATCATTCCCCATTTCTAAGTTTTGGAGTCTGAGTTTGTTAATTATGGTTGTGTGCCCTAATTGTTTAGTTCCTATCCAATTTGATTGTTCTTGAAGCCTGGAGATGAATGTATAAGTTGTGTTACTATAGTTCTGAAATTACTGATATTAACTCTATTTTCATAAATTTAGTAACCCGTTATAAGAAAAATGATCGTATTTAGTTGTATTTATTTTTGGTAAATCATGGAACTAGTTCAATCTTGTGTGATAAGGATTCGTTACCGTCGGGTCGTCTGGAATTTTATTTATCCACAATGGGTTTAACACACCTCGAAAAAACCTAAAGTTTAAGTAAATATTTAAGTGTGCCTTCCGAACTGATCGAGATCTCGAGCAAACCTGAAGGGTGTGGGATAGGGTGAAATTCTGCCCTACTCTAACGATATTCTATAGATCATCTGCCAACGCGCGACGGTTTTATGAAATTAAAAAAAAAATGTTGTAAATGTAAACCATCAAATTCCTTGTTTATTAACTTTGTGTATTTAACATTATTTTTATTAAACAATTTTGAGAGACTTAGGGCGGGTGATATATTCTTAAGGCGGCTCCAGACATCTGAATGCCGATTTCCGCCGAATATTCCGGAAATGCGGCCATTTCCCGAATTGCTCGTCTTTCCATCGCCAAATAGCGTGCTTACATATACATATGCGGGTTTTGTATAACCTCCTAGTTGTTTCGGAAACAGGGAATACGTATTTTCCAAATGCCGTGGGAGTCCTCAACTTACTACACATCGTGATGGACAACAGTGAAACTGCCATTGGTGCAGCTTAATTTGTGCAGTGGCAAGAAACTAATTGAAAAAATACATTAAATTATATTTGTAATTATTGCTTTATTTATAAAACAAATTATGATTTGTAAGAGAAGCTTTCCAAATTATTGATTCTGTTTCGTAAACATCGTGGAACTCCAAAACTGTTGCATTGGGTCAATCCATTCCTATTAAGAAAAACAATTGTTATTGTGTAAATAAAAACATCTTTAATAGTTAGCAATCGTTTATTAATGAAAAATAAATAGTATTAAATAGAAGAATACGCTTACTGTTGATTTTGATAACTGTTGACAGTAGGTTAAAGGTATGTACAGTTATAATTGATTTCCGAATGTGTGGATGGTTTGAGTGCGGTTACTTCACGAATATTCGTGCCCTTTGAAGCGGACAAGAAAACCGACAAAAAGCCGAGCACGGCGAGCACCGGATGTTGTTATTCGGCGAACAGACGAGCGTCCATCCACACTAGTCGGGATTCGGCGAATACCGCATGTCTGGAGCCGCCTTTACTAGTTCCCCCCTAGAGCAAAATATGTTTTGTGCTAAGACGAAATAAACTGATTTTAGAGTATGCAAATGTAAAGTTCTTCTAAGAATTCGAAATTGGTGAAAAAGTTTTCTGATTCTCTTTACCAATGTTTCGATCTGAAAATTAATTTTAAGTGTTGGTCCAGTAATACACCTAAGTATTTTACAGTTACAAAAGGAGAGTTGTCCAGGATCAATTTAGAGTGCTTCTGCACGAATATAAAATAAATTTATGTTTGTTTAAATCTGGCATGTTATTAATTTAAATATTTTATTAGATAAAATATAATATAGGAATGATGACTATGATGATAAATTGATAATAGTAATAGCGGAATTACACTTTAAATAAATAAATATAAATGTTTTATATTTCTAGTAGATCATAATAATCGAAATTGTTTCTATAAACGGATTTGATTGCTGACAAAAATATTTTGTCCTTATCAATTGTTTTTATTTTAAGAATCTTTCAAGGTTAAATCAGTGAACTACAGGTCAAACAGATTTGTACTAGAATACTTGTGTAAATTTTGATTAGATTAGAGAAAAAAATATTAAAATTTATGAATTGCAATGAATTACAGTAATGAAATGCAATTTGAAAACTTGTTTCTTCGTTTATTTATTACAAAATTTGAAAGTAGGGGATAAGCTTTTCAGTCCTCGCTTAGGAAGGGTCATTAAATGAGCGATGAATAGTAAACCGGTTTTAGTTGCCGAGCAAGCATACAATAGGAGACAATTGACCATGATTCTCTCACTTGTTGCCTAACAGATATGAAACAGTTTGAAAAATAGTTCTTTTTTTTTTGTTAATCAATGCATTTAAGAATAACGGCATTTGAATAGAGGCATGGGGGTTAAATTGACTGAAATACATTTAACGTATTGCATTTTTTGTTTTTTACACTTTGTCAGTGTTACTACACTACTAGGGATTCCTTTTCACCTCTGACCTCCTGTAAACGAATATAAAAAAAACTTTCTTGGGCCACTTAAGCTACGGTAACGGTATAGTAAAAGGGGGATGGTTACCAGAGGAACTGGTTTGCTCATTTCAACAGGGAAGTCAGATCGGCTTCTCTGGAGGAATAAAACCTCTGCAACTAAATTTAAAACAAAGCTTCTGATAACTATTTACATATTTTTATACATTTTTTAAAGTCGAATACGGTGTAAAATAAATAATCTAATATAATATAAATTTATGAGACCGATTGGAGAGATGATCGATTGTCCTATTATTCAGATCATCAATGTAATGTCGTTTTTGTCTATTTTGCCTTGGTTTATTTTAAGTCAAAACTTTTAAATATTCTTTTTAAGAACTTGAACGTCGTTTGCCGCACCGGTTCTGGCGTTGACACGGCGCTCATCTGTGTAAGGTGAAGGTCCCAGGTTCGAATCCAGCGGCCCTGCATTCGAAACCGACATACTTACAAATGTGCTTTTTTTCAAAAGCACCGGCACCCCGAGGGTTGATATCACCTTTGCTGTTCAAACCCTCGTTAAAAAAAAGAACTTTGAGTGCTGCTACATTTTAATAGTACAAAATTTATTTTAAATACAAATATCAGTTTTATTAAATAACCATAGTGACATGGGAGACAAATTTGAGAGACCTATAGTTTAAACCCAATTTTAATTAAAAGTCTAAAATAGTGTTTAAATTTTTGAATAAATTAGAACAGTTGTAGTGCTTGGTTTCTAGTATCTCTTGTGGTTAATAGATAGTCAAACATCCGGAAGTCATTGAAATCTGCTCTATTAATCTAATTTTAAGTTTAAGATATGCATGCGCTCATCAAGTCGTCATATGACACGAATGTTTGAAACAATAACGATAAAAAAGATTAATTCAGTTTTTAATTTAACTAAACCAATAAGAACCATGTAAAGCGCTGATCACATAACTGGTGGTAATATATGACCCAATTATCTAAAATTAGTAATAGAATAATTCAAAACCATTAACTTTTTGGGGTTTAAAGTGCAATTGTGCTTAAGACGAGCTTTTAAGATTAGTATACTAATATAAAAAAAAGCCACAAAGATAAAAATCGCTGATCCTTTCAATCCTGTGGGAGAGTCAGGACAGAGGTGAGAACCAGTTTGTGACTCAAACGAGGCTGAGCCACATCTTGTGTTCCCGAGTACCAGGGATTCAGTTCAGTCACCGTAGCCACGGAAGAGTATAATGATAGCTAATTATTCATGTGAACTGAGTAAAGGCTAGCCATGAGTCATGCTTCTCATTTGTGACGAAGCAATGAAAATACTATTTTATAGAACACGATTTATTCTTTTGATAATGCCCATGCCTTTCTGTAATTTTTTTTTTAAATTATTTTTTTGCTGTAAAAGGGGTAATTAAAAAATTAAAACAAATTTTTCAATCCTGCTACAAATGAAATATAGCAGTAGGTGGCGTATGCTTTATTAAATTGTTAATTTAATTTGTATCGTGACAGTAGTAAAGTTAAAATTTAATTAATTTCTATGCCAAGGTAAATTGCACTTTCTTCGTGGGCTGAGGGGATGACCGTGAACTTGAAAATGTAATCGAACCACACCCCTGATTTTCCACGCATTGTTCAAGTCGTTCTCATCGCTCTTCTGTTTGTAATGCAGCCGAAGATCTTGAAATTATCTGTCTACTCGTGATAATAATTGATTGTCTTTGGCCTGGTCGTTAATCGGGAAGAGTCCATTGAACGGAAAAAGGAGCAAGGGTGAAAAAACGTTCTCACTATTGGGCTGATTGTCGCGGACGATCGAATCAGGACTCATGCGTGGAGAGAACTGCTTTGATGTTGATAAAGATTTGCAAAGGTTGTATCCCTGCTTCATGCCTCTTCGGATCTAAAGTTTTTTCTTTTCCCCGATCGATAATTTTGAAAAAAAGACGTCAATAGCCGAAAATCCTGGAATTGCAGCGTACACCGATTCCACAGTGGAGATTAGTTTGGTTTTAAGCATTGTGACTATCACTAAAAACTACAGTAATTTTCCATTTTCCATTTATACTTCTTCGGTTTTAAGACTGTTTTCTTCTCGTGTAACTGTTTTCTCGGTTCCACTTATGCCGGGGGGACAAATGGTGTAAGGGAACAAAAGGAATGCCACTGCCTTGACTCATCGTCAATAAAACCACTTCTCTTCTTGGGCGGAAGGTTTTTCGTCTTTCTCACGGCTAGTTGTAAGAAACCAAGAACGAAAACCATATTTTTCATGACCTGAAAATATTTTTTTTGTTACTAATAATGAATTGTGTTTTGTTGCAGGTACGTTTGAAGTTTTTCAAAAAAGCTATGTAAGTTATATCTTCCTTTAAGTAGTCTTTATTTTAAATAGACGCAATAGTAAGTTTCAGTCATCAAAATTGTACTAATAAAAAGTTCACTTTTTTATGGAACTTCATTCATTAGTGATTCAAAATGACCGAAAAATAAATTGTTTTATATATGAGTGGATACACAAAATTTTAATTCCAATCGTGCTGTCTACGGTCTTTTATAATTTTGATGAGGTCGTTTTTGTTTAAAACATTTTTATCGTTTTTCTCTGTAACAAATGTTTACGGGAGTCACACTCTGTTCCGAAATAAAATGCCCAGGTAACTGAAAATATTCTTTAAACCGTAAAACAAAAAAGTCTAGTTAGGGTGAAGTACAAGGAGATCCAGGAAGGTCGCCGGTATCTTATCTTCACCGGAGAAGTAAAGAACGTCTGGTGAAGGTTATAGCCAAGGGGTAGACACGATGCCACTTGGCGATAACTAAGGATGGGCTGTAGGCAAAGGAAATTTTCTTCGGAGAGAAATATGTACGAAGGCACTTTTCGTTTCGCGATGGAAACCTCCGGTAATGGTCTCCTTTATTCGAAATTGGCCTTAGTTTTATGCTTTATAAGTCTGAGAGGAGCGGTATTGTTCACGGGCACCTGCTTTACTTCCTGTGTGACTGACTTTCATTATCATCGCCCCCTCTCTAGTTAGCCAACCGTCGTAGGTCGAATACTTAAACCACCCACCATTCTCTTTTAATGAGCACTAACATTCGACAAGAACACCCGAAGTATTTCATAAAACGCATGGAAAAGATTTTTTTTCATATATCGTAATGCTTAGTAAGCAGAAGCTGTGATTTAGAAACCTAAACCCTCTTTAAAATGTCATCTTGACTATTCTGGTTGACAGTGGTCAGCAGATGAATATCTCCTCTTGATAATAGCTAGTATTGTTGCTACCTCAACTTTTCCACGTTGCAAAAGATACGAATATGAAAAAATGTATATGGCGTATAACAATGTGTACAGAAAAAAAATCTCACAATTTAATCCTTATATTTGTTGGCCCGATACGCCGATCAAAATTACGGCCGACCCCTCCACGGATTTCGTTCATCACGGCTTGAACGGAAGCTTTGACATCAAATTTATTTGGAAAATTATCAAAAGTATGAATCATTAATCGTGAAAATTGATAAATAAGCAATTAAAATATTATGGGTGGGGGGGGGCCGACGCCGGAATTCACACTTCGTTAATCACCGTCGGTAGTTGTGTACATCTCTCAGCCTTGCAGTTATTACTGTACTAACATAATACAAAATAAAACAGCAATATTAGTACTTGAAAGTACGGCTTTTTTTAGTTGGCCATATTTTATGAATGATATACAGAATTACAACAGCGCCTCTTATTTTGCCACAGGTAAAGAAATTCCAGAAGTTAACCTTACTACTTAAAAATACAAGGATAGATTCACCGATGCATGTCGGATTTGTTCCCAAGTGAAGATGAAGTTCCGTTATAGGCCGATTATATTTTTAACTCCTCGAAAGGTGTGGATATGCGTTTAGGAAGTCCCTGAAAATAAAAAAAACCAGACCATGCAGTTTTGACAGCCCTTTTAGCATTTTAGCTAAAAACTCAGCATACAAACATACAGGATTGCAATTGAAACAACGCAAGACGAACGTTTTAACTTGAACGTGAGTTTTGTTGATAGTGTACCGATGGATGTGCATAGATTTCACGAAACTACAGCAGAAGAAATGATTTCGGTTTTCTATTTTTCAGAAGTTCATCGACACATCGGTCCAAAGTTAATTTCGGTTTTAAGCCCTCATAGCGATCCCATGTTGTATCCACTACTGATCTGTATCTGTATTGAGCCAGGATGGGATACCAAAATGACCCATAACAGCCTAAGAAAACAAACCCGTCGTCAACGATTAATAATGTTACATTTTCCTCTATTGACTTGCTATTCACTATCCGTTTTTCCACGTTCATAAATCATGTTCCATGATTCCGACTACAGTATTGGGCTATTGCCCCAACAGGCCACTAGTTTTAATAATAAATTAACATGAAATTAATGGAATTCATTATTTAATATTAAGGTTGAAAAGATTGGTCTAATGATATAATTCTGATTATGATTTTATGATTTTCATACAAATTTATTATTATCTATTTACCTTTGCTTATTATCCACTATATAAACTGCTCAAAACTGAACAGGGAATTTTGTAATTTATTCTTATTGTATTAATTTTAATTAAATTAACCGATATATTCTTGTTAGTTGGATAAAACAAAATAGAAAATACATATCAAAAATAAACAAATGTTAATCCTCATTTTTAATTACGGTTTACTTAAGAATAGTAAACATGAAGATTACTCATTTTGTAAGCAAACAACTTTTCTCGTCTTTCTCCATTTTAATCCATTTGTGTTATCTTTAACCATGGAAAGACATCATGAACCAGAAGTTCGAAATATTATTGTGAAAATGAGTCATTAGGTCACCGGCAAGTGGATATCCCAGAGGCAGTTGGCGTTTCTTAGAGGGTGGACTCCCAGGCTTTAGTCCGATTCCGAGAGACTGGAAGTGCCAATGCCTGTTAGTGAATTTCATTCATGAAATTCATTTGGCGCTAAGGCCTCAATCAGACGAGGCGGTTTGGTTGATTAAGTTGCCCGGTTGACTTTCAACTAGTTTACTGCCGTGTGAAGACTTTCTTTGCTGGTTTCACACCAGACAACTTGTGGAATCAACCTCTCTTCCCAACTGGACATGTTAGAACCCGAGGAAGCAGGAGCACTTCTTGTGCTTGCTCTTCTGCAAAAAGAAAAGCAAAAAAGGAGGAAACCCAGTAAAGAAAAGTATTTATCCGTTGTTATAAAATTGGAAAAGGGCGCTTTTTCTCAAATCCTGTTGTGCTACTTCCTTCCAAGCTTCGTTTCTTTTAATTTTATTATTATACTCCTCACACATCATATCACTGGTCTAATAGGAATATCTGCAATGAACTGCTCCGAATTGAAACTTGCAATTACAACGCTTTCCATGGTGAACTCAGTTGACTCAACTAGGCGACTGGTGTGAAGGACGAATGCCGAGCAGTGTCTTTTGAGTTGAGTCAAGCAGTGGGGATGAGAACGTGAGCTGCACTCGTGCCTGCTGGCACCCGCCTGGCTGAACGAGTGGACTGGGGTTGGGGCGATTCCTCAACATTTTGCTACCATGTTACACTTCTTGACACCCGTCCGTTCATCTAGTTGAATCAACTAGTCTCCTCGTCTAAAGAAGCCTAAGAGAAATATTGTCATTGCTGCAAGACGAAACCCTTTCCATAGTCTCCGTCAGATGCTAAAAGGTGTATAATACTTTTTGGCAAGGCCTTTCACATCGTATACCCCTTTGAGACGACCGGCAGGAACAGCTCGCCACCAGCAACTCAGGAAAATACAGTGCAAGGAGTGCCTAGAAGAGTACAGCAATTGGAATGCCGTACTGTTTACTGATGAGTCGCCTTTCTGTCTGTAAAGTGATAGTAGGCGTCGAAATGTCTACCGAGAACAGGGGATGCGTACAATGCCCCAGTTCGTGCTGGCTTCAGTGCAGTTCGTAGGAGGCAGTGTAATGGTCTGGGCTCGGATTTACACTGGAGGGTGAACCGGACTCCATATTGCTGAAGGCCTCACCGCAGTCCGTTATGTCCAAGAAATTATCGAGGAATACACATCCCTGAGCATACATGGCAGGGATTTTTCGATTTCTGGGTGACAATGCCAGAACTGATAGAGGCAGAGGTGTTCATCAATGTTTAGAAAACCTGGGAATTTCCCATCTGCCCCTTCCCCTATTGTCTCCAGACCTTAATCATCATCGTCACCTTCCGCATCCAGTTGACCTGCAACTACAAAAGTAGTCATCTACGGAGTGAAATTCCTATTAAATTAATGACAACCTTATTAACAGTATGCCTAACAGGTGCACAGAGGTTTTAGCTAACATAGAACATTATAGACGTTATTAATTGTTTAAAAAATTATTGCGTCCAATAAACAAAATTATGGAATTAAATCCTTTCATTTTGTTAGTTTTCAATTTCCTTAATTAAATTTCTTCAGTAAAAAACATTTTAATTAAAGATGGTAGGGAACGTAAATACTGTAAAATTGGCAGTATCCCTATTTATTTTTGAGCAGTTTATATTTTTGGTTGATAATATTATTTTTCCATAAATAAATGGTAGAACAGTTTCGATGTTTTGTTATTGATTGTTAGTTATTTTTTATCTAATGGGGTAGAACCAGTCTAAGTTGCATATCGATTTTCGACTTGATGGTTGCTAGCCTTAGAAAGATTTCTATATTTAAAACAATAGAAAATCAATCATTTTCAAATGACTTAGTAATTTTTAAATACTGGATGGAGAAACATACTGGACAAATTTAAAACCTCAACAACCGATGGGTTGTCATGCGACAAGGTCCGGAAAGTGTTACAAGACTTTTAGTGTTTGTCGGGTCTCGGTTTTCATTTGTTTACAGTTGGTAGGTCTAGCCCTCCCCACGTGTATTTTGTGACATATGTCCCACATAGGCGTTAGATAATTACTACCGGGTTTCTCCGATAGACCCGCCTAAGTGCCCACCGCTGCAAAACTGAATAATAAATAAAACAGTCTTGTCGATTTACATAACAGTCAACGGTTGGCATTGAATTTCAGGAATTAGCCGGTTACTTTCATTTCAGCAAAGTAATAAATCATTCACGAGTGCTATTTCCATCTTTGGGTAGGTTATCAATTTAACTAACAGGAGTTTCGAATTATGTTTGAAGTCGAGCATCATTAAAAACTACTTTATTAGTTTTGTGATAGGAGTTGATGAGAACGAATCTCCGCTTCAAGCTATCGTCAATTTTTAATTGCCATCATCAGTGGAATTTAGGTCGGAACTTGACGTATCGAAGGCATCAATTCAGGCGTTTTAATGCTATGACTTATAGTTTTAGATTAATTTGGTTCGTCTACCTTTCCTGATTTTGTCAGTGAGTCGCATTTTTGGTTTTGCCATCTTCAGTGTTGACTTTGGGTGATTTCTGATTCAGGGTAGGCTTTAGGAGGAAATGTCACAATTTTACGTTTCGTTAAGAAATGGCAATTAAAGTACTTGCGTTTTTTCTTTTTCACACAGAAACAATTCAACACAATCTAGTATTATTTGATAGTTACCTATCATCCTGGTCTGCCTATCATCGTTGATTTTTTTAAATTCAGACGGATGTCGGCATTTCGCCATCTTAGAGAAGAAATCAACGAGGATAGGCTGATCAGGATAATTGTTAACTGTCAAACAATAGGTTTATCATGACACACACCATAGGAGGAAATCTGACCATCTAGTATTAATTGCTAATTACTTAATTTTTTGTCGGGGAACCTGAAAATCGCCAGGAGTCATGTGATGACAATGGAGTCCAGGTTCAACGTCGGTGAATAAATTGTCTTAGGGGGGTCCCTGTTGCAATTGTCACATCCCATCAATTATTTATATTCTAATTATTGGGTTGTCCGGAAAATAATGCAGGATTTTGGTATTAAACAAAAAAAAGAAACTAGTTACTTTAAAGCAATGTTCTTTAATCAAAATAATTTCCCATACTCTCAATACATTTCTCCCAACGTGTTGGTAACTTAATNCATACAAATGAGTAATCCTGTAAACGTAAACAGAATATTTTATATAGATTTTTTTTAATGAAAACTTAAAATCCTGCATTATTTTCCGGACAACCCAATAGCATGAAAATAGAGAGATGGCTGGGTTGTGTAACAGCCACTTGAAGGATCCTTTGGGGGCAGGAAATTAGCGTCGACCTTTGATGTGTACGCACCCTTCTTCAAGCTCGGTGCATGTTTTAAATCTACGTTTCAAGCCAAATACATGGATTTGCTCCACACCGAAAGGGCACTTCAAATAAATAATGTCGTTAGTATTCACTATGCGGTTAAAACCTGACCCAAATTATATTCCACTTGAGGCGTTTTCCATCTAAAATCTCGTTTATCTCTGTTTAGGGACCTTTTCAACTTCTTGATATAGGATTCGTTTTCGTTTTTTTCCCTTTATATGGAATAAATGATATTGAGTTAATTGAATTAGATTTTTTATGTCAAATTAATTTCAATTGTATCATTTTCCTTATTTATTTGTTTAATGGGCTTAAGTGCTTTTTCATACGCCCCATACGATGGACAGGTCTAACCAGTTATATTATATGTGTATATTTTTATTGAGCGCACATTCTTATCTTTTGGTATCCAACTGTGTGGATTTAATGTGATTGGCATCGAGATATATTCTCCTGACAGATTTGCAGTATCGACAGGTATCGGAATAAGTGAATTATAGTTCCGCGAATTGGAATTATAATTGTAGAAACCGTACTAATAGAACATTCGTTATAACATCTTGACATTAGATCTCTAGTGGGGTAAATTAAGGAGGTGTAACAGAAGAGAACATCAAGATATTGTCCGTCGTGGAAACCGCCCCCAACACGAATCTCGGCTTTTAAAAGGCTCCCAACAGTGACAGAGATATTGAGATTTGTTTTAACTCACTACGGTGTCTCAGGCTAAAAAGATTCGAGAATAAGGAAAGAGATAAGGGGGTGGGGTTGCGCCATGAATAATGACAGTTATTACTTGTACTCGACCCACATCCAAGTCTTGAATCTAGTCAAGGACTCCTCGTCCCCAGCCGGCGAACTTGATCTTGAAGAGTTACTATTTAGCAGGTCAAGACTGGATTTTTAATAAGATCGGACATTTTTGTACACTTTGTTATAGCTTGATTTCAATTTGATCTAAAGCAATCTTTACTTTTTCTTGGTGAAATCCGAATAAACTCAATTAGCTGTTTCTGCTTTCATCGTTAAAAAAAAATATTTTACGCAACTTCATGAAAATTGAACTCTTAAGGGCAATATATTTTTCTTTTACACAATCCATAATAGCTTACGGTATTGTTTCCTGCGGAGGTACTAATAAATGCTATACTAAGACTCTGGAGGTAACTACGTAAACCGTACAATACGAAACAATTATACATTGAATTTAAAGTAATGAATCTATATCAAATCATTCTTAAATATTAATCCATTTACGTTTTAGTGGTCAATTAACCAAACAACTTCTTTCAATGTATGAAAGGTTTTGATTGAGATTAAAAAAGTCAGAGCCACGAGCGGGATTCGAACCCACGACCTTCGGCTAAATACGCCTATACTCTACCACTGGAACTATCGTGACTTCGATCCTCTCGGGCACTCGGACACCAACTCTTTGAAAATCGCAAAATGAGGGGGGGAAAGGGTTGTAGGTTGAGTTGGAGAGTTGGTGTCCGAGTAGGATCGAAGTCACGAAAGCTCAAGTGGTAGCGTAGCGGCGTATTTAGCCGTAAATAAATTTTAAATTGTAGTTAAGATATTTTAAAGCCAAGATTTTTTTTTAATGCTACACGTTCATTCTGTATTATGTTTGTTTATTTATTTTATTTTTGTCATTATGCCTTTGTAAAGATAATTCGGATTCTCTGATGATTTCCAAAAACTCCTGCTGTCTAGTACAAGTTTTTGCTTTTTGACAGCAGGTAGGGATTTACCCAAATATTATTTGTGGTTGTAAATTTATATATATATAAATATATAATGTATGTATAATGTGCATTCTTGGAAGTAAAGATTTATTATTATTATTTAATTTATTAGAGTTCGTGGTCCGATTGACCGAATAACTTTTTTCAATTAATTAATCTTTATGCAAGGTATTGGTTGAGTTAAAAAAGGCAGCGTCACGAGCGGGATTCGAACCCACGACCCTCGGCTAAATATGCCGCTGCTCGACCACTTGAAGTATCGTGACTTCGATCCACTCGGACACCAATTTCGAGAATCGAATAGATTACACGACATTTGAAAAATGGCAAAAAAGAGGGAAAATTCGAAAGGTGGGGTTAAGATGGGAAGTTGGTGCCCGAGTGGATCGAAGTCAGCAGAGACGTATTTAGCCGAGGGTCGTGGGTTCGAATCCCGCTCGTGACACAGACTTTTTTTTCTCAACCTGTACCTTACATAAAGATTAATTAATTGAAAAAAAAATTTATTTCCTCTTGAGTGAGATTATTGGATTGCAGGGATGGGGGCTTGGGCGAGTCTATAGGGTGATGGGAGAGATTATTGTGGAACTTGGGAAATTTTTGAATAAAAGCGATTTTAAGGTTAACACACACACACACACACACACACACACACACACACACACACACACACACACACACACACACACACACACACACACACACAATAAGACATTTACAATCTAAGGACTGTGGATTGAAAGGATTAGAATTGTTGGATATTGGAAGGGTTATCGGTTCCCCACGTTCCGTATATCCAAATCGGTTGTAGTTTTGTAGACTGTTTTTCGTTGATAACTTGGATTGTTTTCCTGTAAGTTTTTTAAGTCCTGTAAGTAAGTAGAGTAGACCGGAAGTTTGCGTAGGTGTTGTCGTTTCAGTCGTGTAGCTGATTGCGCGTTAAGCGTGAGTCTAGATAGCACCTAAGGTAACAAACGCAATGATATAAAGAAATAAAATTTATTTGTATAGTATATACTCTATAGTGCCTATGGGTCTAATAATAAACTAAGTTCTCCATAAAAAAATACCAATAATTTTATTAATCGAGTAAAGATTTATTGAAGAACAAAATCAATCTGTCGACATTGTCCAAAGTTTTTACTCCAGTTTTAGTTTAGTATTTTATTTGAAAGTGTCAAAACTTTAGACAGATCACCTGCTTCGATACAAATTAATGAGACCTCGGTTCGACCTTCTTCTTTAATAATTCCTACCTCCCATATTACATACTTCCACACAATTCTTTAATTAAACACAGATTTTGTTATTATCTTTTGTATAAATACTGAGGTTTAATGTTAATTTACTTATCTTTTTTCTATCTCTGTTTGCTTTCGGCAATATTATCGAAGATATTTTATTTCTATTACCCAGCACGTATTTCGTGCTACGAATCATTACAAATTAAGTGTGAAACGTTTTCTCTAAAATTATAGCCGGTTGCATTTCCTGTATTTTCGCCGATGATTCAGGGTGAGGCTGACATTCAGAGCTATTTCTTGGTCGATGACCCCGGTGTGGGTATTTAGGTCGGCGGTGTGTAAGTTCCCCAGTAAGTGGTCAGTTATATTATATTTGTATTACTATTTTGCTCCTATTTTATTGCCTTTGTAGGTAGTAAAATCAATCAATGATGGAGTGATCAGGTATACATTAACCCAGGGGAGGGCCTCTCTAAAATGTACACTCAAGCATCTCACCTACTCGAGATCATATCCTGTAACGTTACATAGTTTAATCTGTAAATATTTACATGAAAACTTGAGTTTATTTTGCAGATACTGTTTACAGGAGATAATTTCTGAGCTAACCCTAACAAAAGTTAGAAGCGCGAGTAAACTGTGCTTATTTATGATAATTCGAATGAACTTTTTTTAAGTTTAATGTTGAGATTTTCTTAGTGTAATTTACAAACGGCTGTTTTTGTGTGGGTTTAAGTGATGTAGTAAATTAGCTCGGTCGGAACTTGGCCAAATGCGAGACCTAGCCAAACGTTTATTCACGTGCTTGAATAATTTCAAGGTTTTTGCTAATTTCTTTTATTTCCATATTTGCGGTTGTATGTCTATGCTTGTCTAAGTATGTGGAAGTATTGAATCTTTTAATAGAAAGAAATACATTTTATGTTGTGGCGTTGTCTATTTCTTATTCATTTGTCAGCAGTTTGTTCTACCTGGTTTGCTTATTCCCACTGTTTTTTTGGTCAGACCGAGGTATTTCGCCATTTCAATGGGTAATCGGAGACGATCAAACTGCTGACAAATGTTCAACAAATTGTCGAAACAACTTCATACTTCTATTGTATAAATATTGTTAAATTAACACTGATTCTGCCGTCTGGGCTTTTTATCGACTTTAATTTTAATAAAAACAGAATGAAAAGAACAAAGTGCTTTTGTTATTGACCGGATTAATAGGGAAACGTTTGAAGACAAATAACAATGGTCAGCGACATGCAATGATATTCTGCACTAGTGACAATCCTGCTGGGCTTTATAACGATGGTAAACATCGTGACGCAAATGATCGAACCTTGAACAGGGATCCCGTTTGCTTTGATGGACGTGTGTTTGAAAAGTGGCGTCTTTCCATTACTCACCGAAGTTCTAATTTCTCAAAGCTCACAAAAGCTTTTTAATAATTGAGGATCATTCCCTTTTAGATCCAATTTTAACCTTTTTCCGATATTTCAAACCATAGTATATCCTTTTCGCAAAGTTCAAAGTAAATTTATAAATGAGAAAATACTTTTCATCCTTCTAGGGATATGTTTTGAAAATAACCGGTTTATATTAATATTGACCTAACAGGACGTTTTCGATAAACTGACAATCAAAATTGTTGTCCCTTAAGCTTCCACGATGTAAAATTATTAAAGATAAAGTGAAATAAAGATAAAATGTGAGGCTTGGATTATTTCAAGGCATAAACTCTTTTGGTTGTTTTTGAATATGATTCTTTCAGCATGATTATGCAATACTTACTCAAGGATAATTTCTTTTGATCATTGTCACTTTTATCTGAATCAAACTCGCTTCATGAATGGTTATAATGTTCGGTGCATTTGTGAAACAGACCCAACGACGCCAATTTTAAGCTGATTATTTATTTAGGTAGGAATACAAAAAATCGTTAAAAGAAAACGATGTGGTAAAGCTAGGTGTATCTAAAATACTAAACATAAGGAATATGTAAATGCTGATTCGAACTTCCTCCAGGAGAACGATAAACTGCGAAATCCAATACTTTTAAGGCAGAAATCTTAACAAAGAAGTTTCATCCTTGATTTCTCTATCGCCATATGAAGGTGATAAAGAAAAAAATTGTTGTTGTACATGTAATAAATATTATCCCTGTTCAATTGTGGCTGTTTTGGAA
Source organism: Cimex lectularius (assembly GCF_000648675.2). Lineage (NCBI taxonomy): Eukaryota > Metazoa > Arthropoda > Insecta > Hemiptera > Cimicidae > Cimex > Cimex lectularius. The sequence continues at coordinate 1,917,212 of NW_019392639.1, forward strand.
AGAAAAATAAATCATTGTTGTAGTTAATTCTAAACTGGATGGTGTATTTACAACTAATCTTAACTCTCTTAGATTACGAAGGAAATAATCGTGATTTAAAAAAAAATTAATATATAAAAAAAAACTCAATCATAGCAGAATTGTCATTCGGTTGACAGAAATGCAGTAACAAGTACATAGTGTAATGTTAAATCAGACAAGATGATTATGGACAGTTTTATCAGTCTGAGTACATTGCTAATAATAAATGAAATATAATAGATTTAATAAGTAAAACTAAGTATATCTTTCCTAAAGTACACTTACCCGTTGCAACGCTACCCGACGCCTGGTCACGTTTTGGTAGGGTGTGCACATCTATGTGACGTCAAGCGCACGCCTCGTAGTCACACAGCGTCTATCACAAATCATTATCGCAATCGCAACGCCTGTTTTATTCTTAATGCATTATTTTGAACAAAACCATGTAAACAAATTGTTAGTTAAATTTTATGAGAACAACCTTGGAATAAATTGTTTGTTAAACTTAATTGTTTTAAATAAAGTTATTCCGGCGTTTTGATAAATTTTCTTCCTAACCATCATAATTAAATAATTTTTATAAAAACGTATGAATTTCTGATGTAGTTTAATTCGGTTTACATTAAAATAGGAATGTTGTAATTAATATAACAACAAAATTATGTATACTTAGTTTGAAATAAACTACAAAAAATATGAATGTCCTGTTCTGAAGTTACTCGACGAAAATGGTGTAATTTTATGAGCAAAACCATGAAATAAATTGTTAGTTAAATTTTACGTGCAAAACCGTGTAATAAATTTATAGTTAAATCCATTATGTAAAAAATGGTATTCCGGAGTTTTGATTAATTTTCTATCAAACCATTAAAATTAATTTTTTAAATAAAAACTAATGAATTTTTGATCTCGGTTAATTTGGTTTATATTGAATATTAAAATAAGTGTGATGTAATTGATATAACGACAATAATTCATATAGTTTGAATAAAAATATGAGTGTCCGGTTCTTTTGTCTTCGACTGTACTCGATGCTACCCGACGAAAATATCGACAGTCGGGATCGCAGAGCGTAGAGTAGGGTAGCGTAGCATAGCATCGGGCAAATGTGCACGGGGGTAATACAATCTTACGGAAAATTGGACTTTGGATTTGTGTCGAGTAGCATCATGTAGCGTCGCATCGGGTAAGTATGTTCCCGGCTTAAAGCTCTCCTCCATTTCATTTGTCGCCGAGAAAGGAATCCTGATTACACGTCATTTGAAAAATAACAAAAATGAGGGAAAATTCGAAAGGTATGTTGAAATGGGAAGTTGGTGTCCGAGTGGATCGAAGTCACGATAACTCAAGTGGTAAAGCAGCGGCGTATTTAGCCGAAGGTTGTGGGTTCGAATCCCGCTCGTGGCACTGACTTTTTCATTTCTACCAATACTTACATAGAATAATTAAATGAAAGAAGTAACTTGGTCAATTGACCACTAAAACGTAAAATGGATAAATGAAAATGATGAACAGTCTTCCAGTGTAGAGGTCGGCAAAGTAACATTGATCTAACACTACATTTCTTCGACGATTCGGTTTATTAGCTCTAGGCAGAATAATGACGAAGATAAGATGTTTGATCTGATCGATCGATCGGTCGACAGCTCTCCTTCACCGTTATTTTTCAAGATATGGGGGAACAGTCCACAATAAACTAATTTGTACATATTTAAAGGTAAAGAAGCTAACTGGGATGAATATGATTCTCAATGGATATCATTTTCTCGTTAACTTTTTTTTCCATTTTCATCTTAACCTTTTTTGTTTAATTTAGTTTTCGGATTTTCGATTCCCTTTGGGTTTGATGAACTGTATATAAATATGTACAAAGCAAATATATATGTTGAATTGATGTTAGGCGATTTTTAATTATCTTTTTGAAATTTCTTATACAATGGCCTTCATGCTATCATAGGGTCGATCGTCTACTCATAGAATTCCCAGGTAGGCAGGTAGGGCAGTACAACGGCAGCAAGGTTAACACAAAACTCATGTCTTTCTTTGTAGACCTTCTTTTTAGCCGTTTTTCACTTGATGTTCTTCAATAATGAATAAATGTAATGTGTTCTGCCTTTTTGCCTTGTACCTGTTATTATTTGTTCGATTAACTTTTAGTCGATGGAGCTAAATTGATCGTTAATTTCCTTTACGAATGGTTAAACTGTTTAAAAGGCCGACGCCCTGCATTATTCGCGATCCGGCTAGGTTTGTTATAATATGCAATTATCATTGGAAGAGAACCCACGAGGCAATAATTATCAGGACGAGATTACACCGGTGTAGTTTCTACAAAGAAACGTTTTTCCATTTGGGATAAATTCCTTTCTTCTCGAGTCGTTCTTTATGAGAATTGTCCCGTTTGGAAGCCTACCAAGACGAGTTCCTTCATTTTAAACCTCTGCATCATGCAAGCATCCGTGGTCTTCGAACCGAGACAATTGTGTCTTGTAAATGCACTTTAACAGAAGGAATTAGTTATTTAATTACCTTGAAATAAAGTTTTTTTAATAAGCACTTAATGTGCAATAAAAATATTGACTTTAATTTCAACATAGATTGTTTAATTAGAATTTTTTAATATAATTAGAATGTGCAGATATTCAGTACTAATGAGTTTTTGTTTTTTATGAAACATTAATATCCATTTCAATTAATTAATCTTTTTATGTAAGGTTTTGGTTAAAATGAAAAAGTTAGGGTCACTTCATAGGACTTGAAGTCACGATAGCTCAAGTGGTTAGAGCAGCGGCGTATTGAGCCGAAGGTCGTGGGTTCGAATTCCGCCCGCGACACTACATTTTTCATTTCAACCAACCTTACATAAAATGAGAAGGAATGAATTATTTATTACTTTGGAATAAAGTTTTTTTAATAAGCACTTAATGTGTAATAAAAATGTAGACTTTAATTTCTACATATATTGTTTAATTAGAATTTCAACCTGCCGCTAGAAAATTTCCCGTTTTAGAGTCTATTTATTTATTCATTTACATAGGGCAATAGCCCGTTTTATTACAATAATTAAAAAAATAAAGAAACATTAAAAAAGCACAAAAACATTGAAATATTAAACAATAATAACTTGACAATAATAAAAAATAAAAACAAAGTAAAATCCATTTATGTTTTAGCGGTCTGATTGACCTAATTACTTCTTTCAAATAATTTTTCTTTTTATGTATCGTCTTGGTTGAGATGAAAAAGTTAGTGACACGAGCGGGATTCGAACCCACGACCTTTTTTTAATTTGGGTTCGAAACCGAATATTAAATGGAGTACTTAAATTGCTGTTCTCTAGGTTTGGAAATAGTAGTTTAGAATCACCATAGTAAGTTTTTCAACTTTGAAAAAAAAATATTCTTCAATGTCCTCGCTTTTTCAATGTTCTAGCTTATTTCACGAACGTTTACAAGTTTAGTAATGATCATATCTGATTGGAAATTTAACACTGTTTTCAATGGTATCTACGGATTTGACCAAAATCTTTGTTTTGTTGTCATCATTGTTTATTTTAAGCAAGGTCGTGAAACTTTAGACAATTATAAAAAGTGGAATAACTCCGAAACTGCTGACTTACTAGGACTTTTTGGTTCTATTTTAAATTTACTGGCAAAGTTTGTAATACGAGTAGACAAACACCCTATATAAATACATACAAACATAAATATGCATATGCACATTGTTCATATGTACACCAGATATTCCCAATTATTATTGTTGTTGATTGAATGCTCCCAAATTTCTCCTTAAACTGGCTTTAGATTATTATTATCTATATTGTTGAGTAGTGGACTAGCTATTAATATCTATATTGTAGGGTGGTATATGACTATGACTAGTTGCGTAATCCTGTAAATGGGAAAGCGAGAAGGTTAGTTGGCACGGAAAAATTGAAGGTAGAATACTGTTTTACAGCGTGTGGCAGATGGGACGTGAAAATTGAGGGATGATATTTAAGGTGAATCAATGTCATTATTAAGAAGATTGTGGATAAATTTTATATAGATAGCTTATAAATTTTCTAGTTGATATTGGTATGTGCAGACCAAACGGAACTAGCATACTCTAGAACCGGTTGGACTATAGAAGAGTACTGCGGAAGTGTATCGTCAAGTGATGTAGTATTTTTTTTTTTCGAGGGTTCGCAACAGCAGAGATTATATCAACTCTAGGGGTGCCGGTGTTTTTGAAAAAAAGCCCATTTGTAAGTATGTCGGGTTCGAATGCAGGGCTGGATTCGAACCCGGGACCTTTTCCTTACAGTGATGAGCGCCGTGTCAACGCCTAAACCGTTGCGGCCACCGACGCCCCTGATATATTGGGTTGTCCGGAAAATAATGCAGGATTTTGGTATTAAACAAAAAAAAAGAAACTAGTTACTTTAAAGCAATGTTCTTTAATCAAAATAATTCCCAACGTGTTGGTAACTTATTAATTCCGTCTGAGTAGAATTCAGAATTTTTAGAATTGATAAAGTCAATAAATGCATTTTCCAGTTCCGTTTGATTTTTGAATATTATGTGTTGTAAGTAGTGGTCCAGGTGTCTAAAAAAATGGTAGTCAGTAGGCGAGAGGTCCGGAGAGTAGGGTGGGTGAGGCAAAGTTTCATAGCCAAGCTCCAATAATTTTTGTGACGTTACACGTGACACATGTGGTCGAGCGTTGTCATGCAACAAAATGGGCCCTTTCCGATTGACCAAAGAGGGCTTCATTACTGCCAATTTCTGATGCATGGTATTAATTTGGTTACAGTATGATTCAGCATTGATGGTTTCGCCAGGATTTAAGAAGCTGTAGTGTATTAAACCAAATGAAGCCCACCATACCGTAACCATTACCTTTTTTTGATGAGTTGGGGGCTTTGGAAAATGTATTGGAGCTTCTCCTTTGTCGAGCCACTGTCCAGAACGTCTAGTGTTATCGTAGAGAATCCACTTTTCGTCACATGTAACAATTCTGGCCAGAAATGGGTCATTTTTGTTTCGACAAAGAAGTGATGCACAAACATCAAAGCGCTGATTTTTTTGGCGATCGTTTAATGAGTGTGGAACCCAATTTTCGAGTTTTTTCACTTTTCCAATCGCCTTGAGGTGGTCAGCGACGGTCGTTTTACTGACTTTGAGTTGCTCTGCACCCACCACTGATCGCAGAACATCATCATTAAGAGAGGAAGGCCTTCCACGACCTTCTTCATCTTCAAGGCTGAAATCTCCCTCCCGAAATTTTTTAAACCACCTTTGCACAGTGCACTCATTAACACAACCCTCGCCCCAGACTTGGTTAATGTTTCTAGCCGTTTGGGCTCCGCTTCGGCCGAGTTTAAACTCGTAAAAGAAAATCGTACGAAATTCTCGCTTTGACATTATAAGGATGACTGAATTATTTCCAAGTAGCGGAATGCTACAGAGGTAAACAAACAATATCATTTGGAAGAGGATTAATAAGTGTTGACATTCATACAAATGAGTAATCCTGTAAACGTAAACAGAATATTTTATATAGATTTTTTTTAATGAAAACTTAAAATCCTGCATTATTTTCCGGACAACCCAATAGTAACCTCTCTACGTAATATTGTCTTTCCTTGTTACTTAAAAATTAGATGCATCATAAAGTTGCATATTCGATCGCGTGTCAAAACGGAATAAACTATATTCTCATTACCTATGCACGAAAGCAATAAACTCGAATTACGATATATTTGATCAATTGTTTCTCGATAAATACTGGATGTTCAGCAGCGCTCCCGAACGTTTGGTGAAAGAGTAGAAAGCATGCACAAACACAATTTGTTCGTTAAACAGAACGAATTCGATTTCCGGAATCTTTGAATTTTTCACGATTGTAAAGTAAACGTTCGAGAGCCCTACCGTGTTTCTTCCTTCTTAGGTCCAGGAGAGAAAGGAAAGCGCATGAATGCATGATTGAAGAACGAGGGATATTAGTCGGGCGCTGCACGTGCCTTGCTCACACGGCATACTCACATGTCGACACCCCTAATTTCACCAACTCAATCAGCAAACACGCACGTTTTCTTACGTACGAGAGCAAAAAAAATCCCTGATGTTATAACGAATGTTAAAGATTCTAAGCATTTTTGTCTAATATCCTTGGCTTCGTCTCACGTACTAGTTAATAACATGTAGGAATCCCATTCTGTTGACAGTTTGGGCGTGAAGAACGGTTGTGTGAAGGATGAAGAATCGACAATGAAACCTTATTTCGGTCCAGCCTTCTTCTGAGCCGGCTCTCAGTAATTTACCTCCTCTTCCTAAATTACTTCATGATTACTGTACTACTTCATATCCAGACATCTCTTTTTTAGATGATTTTTATTTTAGTTTACAAACCGTACTATTATATTAACATATAAGACAGTTTAGGCAAATAAAGTAAAATACTAGATGTATTGTAGCATTGAGAATAAAAACTAGCATGCTGCCATTATATCTCTAAACATTACAAGCTACTTGACGTTTTGTAAAATATTTTCGATATATCAGTGATAAGCCTTAAATTATAATTATATATTAAATCACTAATTAGAAAGAAAAAATTCCTTCGTAGTGCTTTCAAGGAATCTCTTCATAATAACCTTTACCCTTTTGCTACTAATTTATATGGTTAACAAATACGAACCTCAATGTACAATTTTGAAACCTATGGTGTCAAGTACGATGAAATTAAAATCGAGATCATTCTCAGCTCAAACCAGTGACCGATTGTATTACTCATATTCATACTATGATTCTCTTGAATGATCCATCCAATGATTCATTGGACGACAAAACAGGCTGCTACTTTTTCGACCTCAGACTGGCCAACAGAGTATTATCTTATCCGAATTTTTCAGCATATACACAGCAGAGGTTGTAACAATTAGAAAAGCGTCGGAATATATCTTTGGTTTGGATTCTTCTAAAATTTGTATTGACGGATAGTTTTAGTATAGGCAACCCCAAATCGATAATTTCCATATAAACGATAAATATGAACACTTTTTAGTGGATGTGATGGCTAGGAATACATTCCAGGAAGATAACCATTTTCTCGTATTGCCGGGTAGCTCTGAGGACCTTAGCCTTATGCGAGGCGAAGGCAAAGAGTGTTTGGAACTGCATGGAGGCCCTGACGGAAGTCAGCGATACTAATGACCTGACCCTGCCATGGTCCCTGGACATTCGGGGCATAGAGGCAACGAAAAGGTTGACATGTTGGCCAAAAACGGAGCCAACATGGACTCTCTTGGCCCAGAACCTTACTGCGGCCTAGCAGCCTGCCACAAAAGAGGATACATCTTAAAATGGATCCTTAATGAGTCCAAAACCTGGTGGAACAGCCACAGGTATGAGGCATGCGATTGATAGAAGGATCATCCGCAAAACTTACAAAAGAATTACTTACAGGATTCTGGTTGGACTCCTTACATGGCACTACCAGTTAAGAAAGCACATGCACCGGATAGGAGTACAGTTAGAAGAAACACTGTGCAGATACTGCCAGGAAGAGGAGGAGACCGCAGAACACATTTTATGTCACTGCGAAGGTCTATGTAGGTGCAGGTTCTTGCAACTAGGACAAGAAAAACCACAACCAAGATCCTACACCAAGGAACCGCTGGCAAAGCTGTGGAAGCTGGTTAATAGCCTGAAGCTGACCAGTTAGTTGTAAATAACAGAGGAGCACAATAGATCTATTCAGGTCGAGGTGCAGTTGGCCGCCTCTCTTATCCCTATCCCTATCCCTAGTGGATGTGGTTAAACGGTTTTTGGCTTGAGTTACAAGGAAAGGAAATTACTTTGTAAAAGGGCACCCTGGAATCCCTGATAACGAGAAAGTAGACAAACTACAGCTGGGGTCTCAATTGTTCGGCTTAAAATTAAGTGCTCCGACATCCAACATCCACGGATTCTTTAAAAAAAAATTCAAATAAAATTGGAGAAAGTATGTCAATTCTCTGGGCAATCACTATAGTTCCTTGTTTCCAACAGTGCAGAAAAATAATGGCTGGAATGCTAACGGAGGTAGAAACAAATCGTTCTGTAGCACAATCAGCAGGTTGAGAGTAAGTCACTACATTTGCGGTGCTTACTTTTTTAGAACAGATAAAAGAAATGTCAAAATATAACCGAATTGTGAAACCTGGAACAAACATGTAAGAGAGGAAGCCCCCGTTAGCTCCTGGATTGTCAGGAGTACGAAGATGGACATATGGCCTTGCAGAGGCCTTACAATTTTGACACACTAATATCAACAGAAAATATACAAATATACGCTGAGATAGTGGAGTTTTTAAATAAATGCGGTCTAGAGGTGTAAAGAAATACATTAGTGTACAAGTTTTATAAATGATACATAACACATATGTGCTGATGTAACTACTGACTCCAAAAAATCTTACTCTGATCGTTTTGAAATGATCTCAAAGACAATAACCGGACAATTATATTTATTTGTTGATTTACCATAATAAGTAGGTATAAAGATAGTTCACTTAAAACGAAATAACAACATTAATAACTTGTTGTTTACCTTTATAGAGTAAAATGTTTGTAAATCCTTTTATACTCCTTATATTAAAATTGAAGAAAATCACTTCATTTCGTACTTTTCAGAGCCAATTTGTCGAGTAAGTTAATTGGATTTTTAATTTTTTTTCTTTGTTGAAACAATAGATCTGTGTAATTATTAACTTTTTCTGTTAAAATCATGGTTTTAACATGCTTTGGCCAGAAGATGCTTTGGCCATCGACGGCCGTCTGTTAAATAGCCCAAGTCCTGGGTGTGCCGCGCTCTGCCTTCCACAATGGTCTGCAGCGGTTTAGAGCCACGGGAGTCTGGATCGGTCGTGGTCGGCTGCGATGTATGACGGCTAGAGACGATCGTTTTATTGCTTTGACTGCACTAAGGAACCGTCATGTAACGGCTTCCTTGATGGGTTGCCTAATTCCAGACGGTCCGTAATGTATGTGAGCTCTAAAACAATCATCATAATTTCGTGAAAGTAACCTAGTCTCTAGCTCCTCTAGCACTTAAGAGGCATCGAGTAAAAAGGCGACTATTCGCAAATCAATATCTCTTAGACACTTGAACAATGGGGGCTGTTCTCTTCACCAATGCCGGATTGGTTTGTGACAGTCAGTTGACCGGGGCCGTATGTGGAGAAGACGTGGAGAACGTTTTGCTCCGTGAGTCACGGCCTTTTCAAACTTCGAACTTATACAGAATGGATTTTTGACTGCATTAAAGTACATTTATGAAGTCCTTCTATAAGCTGTGGTCCCATCGCCCCATTAATTGGGGTCAACTTTGTGACGCATGATAATGCACGACCGCGTGTAGCTCGAGTTGTCACCCATTAATTCAAGGATGTATGGGTTACCTCAATGAACTGGCCAGCACATCCTGGTGGCAGAATCCCATAGAAAACTGAAGGGACATGATAAAAAGACGAGCCTAGACATCGTTCGCCGCCTCCAACAAGCGTTGAACAGCTTCCAAAGCTTAATGGGCTACTGTTTCTCATGATGAAATCCGATGGCTTTTTTACTCAGTGCCTGGCAGATATAAGGCCCTCCGAGAGGCAAGAGGAGCTAATACATATTATTAGGAGCGAAACTAGCTAATACATTAATAATCAATCATTAATTAATTTTCCGGTGCTTTGGTGAATTTTCTTTCAAACCGCTATAATAAAATAATTTTTATTAAAACTCATGAATTTTTGAAATCGTTTAATTTGGTTTACATTACATATTAAATATATGAGTGAGTATATTTAATATGTGCCCCTTTTTTTTGCTTTGGGTATATATACAAATTTGAAAATATAGTAAACCATGATTATCAAGGGTTGTAGAAGACATTAAATTGTGCATCGTGGATATAAAGTGGAAAATAAAATAATTAATTGCAAAGCATAACTTTTACAAAGGAAATTGAATTTGTGTTTAAAGTTAAAGGAATATCACATTTTTATTTTCAAGTCAGAATAAAGACCTTTTAAATTGAAATTGTAAACAATGGCGCTTTTTAATCTCCCTTCCGCCGAACGGTATGAAAGAACCGTAAATAGCTTCCTTGGCAGTCATTTGAAACGGGGCGGAACGGTCGATTCATTTTTCTCTTAGGGACGCAAAACGAAAATAGATCTTTGTATGGGTTGGAGGGAAGCGTAGAAATGCTCGATGAAGGAGATGATGTCCGGCGCTTTTATGTATTAATACACCCAATAAAGTCCCACATGATCCACGTGGGGACACGTGAAGTGGATCCATGCCAACGCATCGGTGCCACTGCCCTCACGTTCTCAGCTAGGCCAAATTCGGTCAATGTAGGTGGAATTACAACTTATTGTTTCATAAAAAGCATTCCTTTTTATTGACGTGGGGGCCTTTTAAACAAAATATTTTGCTTATTTAAAAAAAATTCTTATATTGATCAAGGGAATTTTCAATTCATTGACACGTTTGAAACCAAAGTAAATACCTTCTTATAATACGAATTTACAAAATAAATTTTCGGGTAAAAGTTTATTATAAAACGCTCAAGTAAATTAATTACTAATTTAAATAAATATAAACTCGTTCTAACACTAAGCTGAATAAATACATTTTATTCTTTGTGTAGATATTCAGTACTAATGAGTTTTTCTTTTTTATGAAATATTAATATCCATTTCAGTTAATTAATCTTTTTATATAAGGTTTTGGTTAAAATGAAAAAGTTAGTGTCACTTCATAGGACTTGATGTTACTATAGCTCAAGTGGTTAGAGCAGCGGCGTATTGAGCCGAAGGTCGTGGGTTCGAATCTCGCCCGCGACACTAAATTTTTCATTTCAACCAACCTTACATAAAATGATTAATTAATTGAAAGAAGTAATTTGATCAATAGACCACTAAATATAATGGAATTAATAACCATGTTTAATCATTTTCATTCCTTATAATAGTGATGAAAATAATAAGTTATTGATTTGATGGTAATAATAATAATTACCCTTGATATATTTTGCATTTTTATTGGGTTGTCCGGAAAATAATGCAGGATTTTGGTATTAAACAAAAAAAAAGAAACTAGTTACTTTAAAGCAATGTTCTTTAATCAAAATAATTTCCCATACNTAAAATCCTGCATTATTTTCCGGACAACCCAATACTTAAAACCCCTTCCCACATTTTCAAGAAATTTCATTATCAGATTATTTATTCATCATTCGGACCTAATTGCTTTTCCATGTTTATATCATCGAAAGATTCCTGCAACCCATTTTCCTACCTCTAGATAACCCCCTAAAGGTTTTAAATTGAAATAATGAAATAAAACGCTAATAATACAATTTATTCGTACAATATAATATATTTATAATAGTCAATCAACAATTAAACAATCATTTTAAAGGAAAAAAAAATGTTAATTGCGTTTTAATTTTAAATGGAAAAAGGCTACTTCCATAGGCCCAAAAAGTGTATTGTTTAAATAATTGTTCTACTTGTCAGAAAGTATCTTTCCGGCGTGTATGATCGATGAGGTACAAACGCAACAATTTTTGCCCCGTCACCCACGAAATACGAGGCCATGCTGTTGTGGGTGTTTTTTTAATGTTTTACATACTACTAGTTATATTACATCCCGTTTCGCATGTATATATCTATTTACACCCCAGACTTAATTTGATTGACTTTTAATTTAAACCCGTGGAAAAACGCGGCCCATGCATTGTCACCGAAAAAATACTCCAATGTCTGCTTTTCCTCAACACCATTAGTTTTGTACAATGAGAGACTTGTTGAAATGAGCTTTCAGCTTTTTTGAAACAGTTTGTATTATGCGTTCTTTTTTTGTGCATATTGCTTATTATACTTATAGGATTTTCCCTTATCTATTTTCTTTTCCCGTATCATTTTGAAATTAGATCGTTAGATCCTATCCCAACTACCTAAAAAAGCCATTATCTTTACAACCTACTTATTGAACGCCGTACGTACAACCCATTTCCCCACCTGTTGGAAATTTTCTTTCATCAGGATGCTACTAAAACCTAAGAAACCAAATCACCTTCCTAGCTCCTACCGACCCATCAGTCTTTTGTCCACTACTGGCAAAATGCTGGAAAAGCTCCTATCGATCCGCTTGTCCAAGGAAATTCGTACAAACACAATTCCTCATCACCAATTCGGCTTTGGGAGTTGCCACTCAACTGTACACAAGCACATCGCATAATCAACGTTATTTCCAAATCACTTGAGCTAAAACAGTATTGCCCGGGGGTGTTCTTGGATATACACCAGGCCTTTGGCCGATACGGCACTCTGGGCTGCTGTGGAAGCTCAAGAACATCCTACCAGCAACCTTATCCTTAAATCCCATCTTAACGATCGTTACTTCCAAGTATCCCACAGAAATTGATTGTCTCGTATCAGTCTTATTCTAGCAGGTGTCTCACAGGGCACCGTGCTCGCTCCTTTCCTTTACTCAATTTATATCTACCTACGCAACCTAACACCTGTCAGCTTTGCTCTATCCTGCGACGGACTTCGGTTACCTAAACTTACCTTAAGTCCGGAAAATGGCTCGCAGTTTCCAAAGCCCACGTACTGCGAATTCAGCAGAGTGCGCTGTGATGAAAGCGTGGGGGAATTAAAATAAAGAGAAGTAAAACAAAACCTTCTTGACCAAAAATAAATTTATTAACTTAATGGTAAAATTATACAAACTAAAATAAACAGGCCTCAAACTTTCTGGTGGCAATTAATAATTAATAATTGAAAATTGATAATTGATCAAACGGAGGAGCTTAATCGGTGGAGACAAAAAGCACTTACGGTTTAACCAGTTAGAGAAGCTAGGATCAGTCCGCTGGGGGCATTTGTCCCACCTAAACGTGTCCATAGGCGACCCCTAGCGCCTCGTGACACACTATCACCTTCACCTTTGCCGATGATACCGCAATCCTTTCTCCTGATAAAGATCCAGTCACAGCTTCCCGTAATCCCAAAATCACCTTCACATCCTAGAATATCAACGAAACCAAATCAACAAACGTAATATATACCCTAAACAAGAAAACGCTCCCACCAGTATACCTCAACAACGTTCCCATTCCAATTGCGAACCATGAACAATACTCGGACTCAACTGGACGTCGAACCCGCATACACGACTTAAGAGCACAGACTGTAACATACGATTTTTCATGCTTAAATGACTACTCGACAGACGATCAAAACTCTCACTAACAAACAAAAGAAAACTTTACATTGCCCTCCTGGCCCCCATTTGGACGGACTTGAACTTTACGGGATTGTTTAGCGTCTCAACCTCAATCGGATCCAATCCCTTCAATCCAAAATCCTCAGAACAATAGTAAACGCCCCTTTCTATGTATTCAATCACATGATCCATACCGACCTAAATGCTCCTCTTGTTACCGAGCTAGCCCAATCCCGCTACAAAACGTTCCATGCCAAACTACCCCATCATCCACCACCCTTACCTAATAATCCTCAACAGAAGACTGAAGCGTCGGTGCCCCCCCCCCTCGACAACCTTAGCACTTGACATTGGTCTCCTACGACGCAGTCCATCTCGCTCATCGTATTGATGTACTAAAGACTACCGTCGCTGGATGGTAGCTGTTCAAGCTTTCATACTACGATTATTATTGTTTATATGTAAACATTATATGTTTTACTTGTTGGATTGAAGAATGCCGTTGTAAAAAAATAAATCCGATCATCCGAGTCTGTATGTCCTCGTAATTTGGCCTTTTGTAGTGGGTTTGGGTCAAAACTAGAAAACTCACCAATAGTTTTCAATTCAATAATATTGTTTATTTTAGAATGAAGTTTAAAATAGTTTCCCTTTATGAACATTTTTCTTTTACTTGAGCAAAATTTCCTTGGCAAACCACCTCTGACATATTCACCACCTCATTTTCACTTATCTTCGTACTTGTCTAGTTTTCGATTTTAATAAGTAAAAACAGTATTACGCGGCTAAAAGAACTTTTATTTTGTATCATCTTACCTTAGCGATGACACAAAACGATTTTACACAGACCTATTTATTTAATAATTTTACATAGTCGAATATATCTGTAATATAAAACTACATTCCACCAATGAGAAAGAAAATCTACGACAGTAGTCGATTGGCCAAAATTAAAACAGTTTGTAAGGTATGTGAAGTGGATTTCTCGGTAATAACGTAAGTACCTCGTGACGTGAACGAATGGGACGTGGATAAATGGATGAATTCTATCTCTGCCATTTGTCACAGGTATAAGTCCACTTACTCTAGTCGACTTGTGCTGAACAGTCTTCGTCACGGCCCGCTGCCGTTAAATTTATAGCCTTAATCTCTTTCCAAATATCGTTTATTGTTCTCTTTCCTACAAGAAAAGAGATTTTAATTTAAAAACATTGCCTCAGTGGATGAGACATACACGTAGAAAGAAAACAAGAGTTATACTTTTTTTCTGGAACGGAAATACATTTTAATTAAAAGGAAGTCAAATTTAAAAAATCGCCATTCCTAAACACGACTGTGCAAGGATAGATAATCTAGGATCCTTTTAGTGGCTATTTTTAGATTAGGGTCACTATTTTCAACCGTGGCGAACATCGATATCTCAAATGCTTGCGCTTAAAGCGGGGAACACACCCGATGCAATGCTACCCGATGCTACGTCATGTTTTGGTAGGGTGGGTGCGCACATCTATGCGACGTCAAGCGCACGCCACGTACAGTCACACAGTGTGTATCACAAATCAGTATCACAATCGCAACGCCTCTTTTGTTCTTAATACATTATTTTGGGCAAAACCATGTAATAAATTGCTAGTTAAATTTTATGAGCACAACCATGAAATACTAGTTAAATTTAATTGTTTTAAATAAATTTATTCCGGTGTTTTGATAAATTTTCTACCTAACCATCATAATTAATTAATTTTTTATAAAAACTCATGAATTTTTCATCTAGTTTAATTTGGTTTATATTAAAATAGGAATGTTGTAATTCATATAAAGACAAAATTACATATTCTTAGTTTGAAATAAACTACAAAAAATATGAGTGTCCTGTTCTATCGCTACTTGACGAAGATGGAGCGAAACCATGAAATAAATTGTTAGTTAAATTTTATGAGCAAAACCGTGTAATAAATTGTTAGTTAAATTCATTATATCAAAAAATGGTATTCCGGTATTTTGATCAATTTTCTACCAAACCATTAAAATTAATTAAAAAAAATAAAAACTAATGAATTTTTGATCTCGGTTAATTTGTTTTATTTTAAAAATAAGTATGTTGTAATTAATATAACGACAATAATATATACAGTTTGAATAAAAATATGAGTGTCCGGTTGTTTTGTCTTCGACTGTACTCGATGCTACGCGACGAAAATCTGGACAGTGGGGGATCACCGAGCGTAGGGTAGCGTTGCATAGCATCCAGCAGATGTGCACGGGGGTAATACAATCTTATGGAAAATCGGACTTTGGATTTGCGTCGGGTAGCGTCGCATAGCGTTGCATCGGGGTGTGTTCCCGGCTTAACGAAACTATGAAATAAATTGTTAGTTAAATTTTATTAGCAAAACCGCCTAATAAATTGTTAGTTAAATTCATTACATAAAAAAATGGTGTTCCGGTGTTTTGATCAATTTTCTATCAAACCATTAAAATTATTATTTTTTTAAAATAAAAACTAATGAATTTTTGATCTCGGTTAATTTATTTTATGTTAAAATAAGTATGTTTTAATTAATATAACGACAATAATACATATATTTTGAATAAAAATATGAGGTTCGGTTGTTTTGTCTTCGACAGTACTCGATGCTACCCGACGAAAATCTGGACAGTGGGGATCGCGTAGTATAGAGCAGGGTAGCGTTGCTTAGCATCGGGCAGATGTGCACGTGGGTAATACAATCTTATGGAAAATTGGATTTTAGATTTGCGTCGGGTAGCGTCGCATAGCGTTGCATGTGGTGTGCTACCCCCTTTAATCGCATGTCCGATATGCGGAGAGCAATTCTATCTCGTGTCTTTCTTCTTTCTTTTTACCATATAACGCATTTACCTTAGAATTCAATTTCAACAAAATTCACACAGCTTTCAAAGATTTTGTATAAAGTCGTTCCTCATATTGTTTTGGAAAGTAACACAGGAGTTAAATCTTAATAAATTAATATTTGTTCTTTACCATTTTACCTGTGAGTTCTTTTGCGATTAGCTTCTATATAGAACGTGAATTAATCGAATTATTTTTGTAAGCCGGTTTATAATAACACTTGCAATCGGAGTGGGAATCCTACATTCCATATAGATTTTATTTATAAAGCTGCTCAACTGATGGTCAAAAGTTTAGTACCACCTCAATTTTTTGCAATAAAATAATGAAAATAAAGATTTCAAACAAAAAATTATTAAAAGAATGACAATATATCTGTGAAATAATTGTACATAAAATGATATACAGCAAATAGGTTAATAGTAATAATGTAGAAAAAAATTTGATCTAAACTAATTATATTTCGTGGTCCGATTGACCAAATAACTTCTTTATATTAATTAATCTTTATGTAAGGTATTGCTTGAAATAAAAAAGTCAGTGCCACGAACGGGATTCGAACCCACTACCTTCGTTAAATACGCGCTGCTCTACCACTTGAATTCTATACGTTTTTTCGTCAACAAATCCCCCCTTGCTTTTCAAGACGGCTTGAACTACTCGTGGCATTTTTTCTATATGTTTTTCTAATTTTTCAAAAGGCATGCTATTCCAACAACTTCGGAGGAGCTCTTAAATGTGTTTACAGTAAAGTTGGAGCATGAGTTCGGAAGTTCCTATCCAGTTCTTTCCAAAGCAATTCAATTAGATTGAGATCCGGATATTGAGTTGGTCAAGTCATGTTCTTCAAAACGCCTTCATTTTCTTTTTCTTGCAAATAGCCTTGACAAAATTTGGAAGAATGTTTAGGATCATTGTCTTGTTCCATAATAAAACCAGAACCAATTTAACGAAAACCAGAAAAGATTGCGTGGTATTTGAAACTGTCTTTGTACCTCTCTTTGTCGAGTATTCCTTGAATTTGTATGAGATCTCCTTGTCCAAAGGCCGAGAAACATCCACAAAAACTGAACTTCCCACATGCTTAACAATCGGAGTTATGCACTGAGGAATAAACTTTTCAGATGGCGTACAAAGAACCATAATCCTGCGACTTGATACAAATATCTGATACTTTGATTCGTCGGTCCAGAGTACTTTTCTCCAATCCTTCACTGTAAAATCCTTATGAGCACATGCTCACTGATACCTTTTCTTCTTATTAGGAGGACGTAAAAGTGGTTTCAGCGTACCGACCCGCCCCAACAAGTTGTTCTCCCTGGGCCTCCTTGTTACAGTTGAAACAGAAATTGATTTTTGACTGCATTAAAGTACATTATGGACGTTCTTCTGTAAGCTGTGGTCCCATCGCCGCCAATTTGGGACAACTTCGTGTCGCTCGAATTGTCACCCATTACTTCAAGGATGTATGGGTTACCTCAATGAACTGGCCAGAGCGTCCTGGTGACAGAACCCCATAAAACACTTTTGGGACATGATAAAAAGACGGGCTAGACATCGTTCGCCGCCTCCAACAAGCGTTGAACAGTTGCCAACAACAGTTTGCCTTTGTACCTCTCTTTGTTGAGCATTCCTTGAATTTGTATGAGATCTTGTCCAAAGCCCGAGAAACACCCCCACACAAAAACTGAACTTCCCCCATGCTTAACAGTCGGGGTTATTCACTGAGGAATAAACTTTTCTGATGGCGTTCGAAGACTTGAACCAAATATCTGAAAATTGATTTTTTAGTGAATAGTATTAACTTCAGCTCAAATCGGGGGGCCAGTGAGTATTCTGTCCCTCTCGCTTTTCAAAACAATAAATTTATCTTTCTGGGTAGATGTTATTCTGAGTCGTCCTGATCGAGCTTTTTCGTGATGAGAGAGTGTCTTCTCGAAGCGATGGTGTTGTGGTCCCCTGTTTTTGAAATTTTTAGTTGAGCGGCGATTTTCCGTTCAGACTAGTTTACATTGTGTCTTGTGTAAATCGCACTGCGCAGTTCAACAGAACATTCCTTCTTT
This sequence comes from Cimex lectularius, assembly GCF_000648675.2. NCBI lineage: Eukaryota > Metazoa > Arthropoda > Insecta > Hemiptera > Cimicidae > Cimex > Cimex lectularius. The sequence goes on from NW_019392639.1 coordinate 1,935,424, forward strand.
TTACCCAACTTTACGGTCTGAAACACACTGGAAAGAAACTAACGACAGAAAAGTATTGTGAGATAGGAATGTAAACAAAACTCACGACACAACAAACGCATTGTTAATTCTTAATTAATTCTTAAGGATTATTAGGGCGTTTTCATTGGCAGTATTAGTGAAATTCTTCTTAATTACAATTTTTATTTTTCTCGTAGTTTATCTTACATCTGATTAACAGAATTGACCTTAAAAGCAAGTTTCTTCAGGGTATTCTATACAGGGTGAATTGCTACTCGTGCTACAAACTTCTCCAGTAGATTCTTCACCCTAAAATGAACAAAAAAGTTCATATTGACCATGGTCCGATTCTCAACCATTTCAGAGTAATTTCGCTTTTTATCGATTTTGAAAGATATCACGTCCTGGCGTCGGAAAATCGTGATATCTTTTAATCTAAACATTTCTCTTAAAATCTATAAGCACCGTTGAAATCCCCGTTAATTTTTAGAGAGAATCAAAATCATAATTCCATTGAAATTTTTTAATTTAATTTAATGCCCATTTAGTATGTAATGCTTAAGAAGTTTACAAACAGCTAGAAGGTCAAGGAAGAAAGACCCAAACGTTTTGCCACCTTCATCTTCTTATTGAAAAATTAACGGGGATTTCAACGGTGCTTATAGATTTTAAGAGAAATGTTTAGATTAAAAGATATCACGATTTTCCGACGCCAGGACGTGATATCTTTCAAAATCGATAAAAAGCGAAATTACTCTGAAATGGTTGAGAATCGGACCATGGTCAATATGAACTTTTTTGTTCATTTTAGGGTCAAGAATCTACTGGTGAAGTTTGTAGCACGAGTAGCAAGTCACTCTCAAACATTAGCAATCCTTGAACCACCATTTTTTCTCTTTTTGTCATCAACATCTTGGTCTCACAACCACTAAATAAGAAAATGACGAGTGCGTTGGAAGCGTTATTAAATCAGGTAGTTTTCCTCAAATTTGCTGCCTTCTGAGACTAAAATTAGAAACTCTGGATTACTTTATACACTTTCCGATTTACACAATTTTCCACTCTTTTTGTAGTTCTGGCTGAAATAAAACACAAAAAATTAGCCCAAACATTTTGCCACCGTCATCTTCTTATTGAAAAATTAACGGCAATTTCAACGGTGCTATTAGATTTTCAGAGAAATGTTTAGATTAAAAGATATCACGATTTTCCGACGCCAGGACGTGATATCTTTCAAAATCGATAAAAAGCGAAATTACTCTGAAATGGTTGAGAATCGGACCATGGACAATATGAACTTTTTTGTTCATTTTAGGGTGAAGAATCTACTGGAGAAGTTTGTAGCACGAGTAGCAATTCACCCTGTATAACCATGTTTTAGAATTAGACGTATTGGCTGTTTTAAGTGATTTTGAATTAAATATACAGGTGGTCCTAAATTTTTGACCGCCAGTGTATGTCGCGATTCAGCTTTGTTAGTCTCTTTATAGTCAATGTTCTACTTTATTTCTTCCTTGAACATTTGATTCATTGGCAAAATCAATTCACTTTTGGGTCTAATCAGTTCTTTTTTGTTTATCGAATTGGTTCTATGAAATTGTCTTTTCATCTATGGTCTTGGTTCAAGCGGTCCAACGGTCGACAGGAAATTCGGTTAAGACCGTAGGGTGCCCTTTAATCAAATAGTCACTCATGCGCCATCGATGCAATTTACTTATGTTCAAAGCTTCTTGATTATAGTTGGCCCATTGACAACTGATTTTCCCGAAGGACAGGACTTCGATCGATAGTTTGGGTAACAATGTGGGCAATAAAGTTTTCGACGAGTGTAGTCGTTTTTAGGTCGTTGAATTCTTTTGGAATGTAAATTAACGACTGTAAAAATTATTTCTATTTTGTTTATATGATATTATTCAATTTGGTAAATATTCATTATGGTTTCAGAAAAACATTTTCTTTATCGTGCCAACGTTTCGATCTTTATTGAGATCATCTTCAGGGCCTGGGATTGTTTAACATTGTTTAAATTTAACAAATACATGTAGGAGTGGAAAAAAGTGAATTTATACAATGCAAAAAATATTTTTTATATTCAATCAAAGTATTTCTACTCCTCAAAATGTTTGTTTTCAAACACCAGACAGCATCTCACGATTTCCAAATAATCATCGACTAACGGACACTAATCACCACAAAAATATTCATTATATTATTATATTATATATATTATATTATTACCATACAACTTCTTTCAATTAATTAATCTTTATGTAAGGTATTGGTTGAAATAGAAAAAAAAAACAGTGTCACGAACGGGATTCGAACCCACGAAGTTGGGCTAAATACGCCGTTGCTCTACCACTTGAGCTATCGTGATTTCGATCCACTCGGACGCCAACTTACCATCTCACCCTTCAAATTCGAAAGGTAGGTTGAGACGGGAAGTTGGTGTCCGAGTGGATCGAAGTCAGGATAGTTCACTCAAGTGTTAAAGCAGCGGCGTATTTAGTCGGTTCGAATCCCGCTCGTGACACTGGCTTTTTTATTTCAACCAATACCTTACATAATAATTAGTGAATATTGTTTTCACTTGACTCAAAATCATTTATTTTTAACGTGTGTACGTCTCATATATTGTTTTTGTCAAGATAAGAACTGAGTATAGAAAAGAAAATTAACTTTTGTCTGTCCATGTGACAATTGGAAAGTGACCGACCGTGAAATTTCTTGGCGTCAAGATTGAATCACAAAATATGTTAAAAATTAACGTTTTAAATTAAAATTCTCTACATATAATAAATAATATAATAAAGATAGCTTGGTTTAATTTGACAACGCAAAATTGAAAACATTTTCTTAACACACTGGTAACGAAAGAACTATGAATGCAGTTCAATTTCCTCCAGTTAGAAAATGGAATCCAAATTGATGTTTTATGTGGCAGAAGCATATAGTAGATAGATAAAGAGACAGTACTGTACTATACCAAACTAAAATTTCCAAGGATGAGTAAGTAATTGAATACGAGAAAGAGTGCGAGGGCGAAAAAGAAAGAGACGTGGAAGGAATATATAATTTATTTTGATTTAATTATTCAATTTTTTTGACTGGCATGCCCTTGAGCCATGATTATTAGAAACGTCCAAACTTAATAAATTGGGTCATTCAATCAAGTTCATATGTTATCAATTTACTTTCATTTGAAATTTTTGTTGTACTCTGATTAGCAAACACTTTCAAGGAAGTGAAAAGAAGAAAAAAAGTCGAGGCACGTTGCTGTTGAAATTCGTCTGGGTTCGTGAGCCGAGCTCGTGTGCCGTCCATGTAGTAAATATCAGCCAGATACGACCTTACGCTGCACTCGAAATCGACCCGGGTCTTATTTCTGCCGAATAGAGTTGCAGAACGGGGCTCTTCTTTTCCTTAAATTACCACTGTTGTGCAACGCGCTGTAGGCATATTGCATATAAAAATAATTCCACTCTAGATCAAAGCTTCTTGAAGCATTACGCTCCTTTCCACTTAAGTCCCATGTGGGTCTGCGCGTATTACGCTTCCTGCTTGAACCGGATGGCTCATCCTTATACAATCGAGGCGAATTTCGATATTAATGAAAATGCATAGTTTCAAGGTCGAGTTATTGAATGAACTAACTTCGCGTGCTGTTTTGCAGCTTGGTCTCTATTCTAAATTTAATAATGAAATAAAATGTTAATCACTCGGATATACAATTAGACTGTAAGAACTAGTTTGTAATTACTTTAGTTTCTGTTTCAAGCTCTAATTGGGAATTAAAAGTGTCTGAATTTAATTTCAATTTAAATGAGCAGATGTGAAAGAAAAATCGAGCGATTTTAAGTCATTCAACTATTATAATAATCAATGCATAAGATACAATTCGCCATTTCGTAGATAATATTTTATTTTTTATCCAAAATGTTGTACTGGTGTACTTTGTACATGGCCTGAATTTCTCTTGAACCAACGACACTATTTAAAAAAAAGTGTTTAATATTGTCTAGCCTAGTTTCAAAGTTTGGAGAAAATTATACAGGGTACCTCAAGCCACGTTCAACTTCAAAATTTCAAATACATCCCGGCATATCACTGTAAAAGACTTTTTACGCTGAAAACAATAGTGCAGTCGGATTGTAAATTGGTCAGAAAATGATAAAATTATGGCAAAAAGTGTGAAAAAATCCATTTCGTTTGTTTAGTTGTTAATTCCATTAATTTGCTTCTTCATTAAAGTAAACATTAATTACCATTATTGATTGCATTTCATTGTTGGTCAAACTCCCATTAAACATTATGAGTGGAAATCTTGATTTCTGGAAGTAAATAAATATTACTAATAGTTAAATATTACTAAAATATTATTAATAGTTTCTGTTAGTTACATTCAGTATTGTTCGACTGCTTTATTAATAGTGGTGGCATGGCGCATGGTGCAGTCGAGTTGTACTCCCAGAAATTTCCTGCTTGCTCCAGATTAAAGCACAAAACATTTGTTCTTGTTGCTCGCAATATCAGTTGATATGGATCAGTTGCTGTTCCATTACTAACAAATCAGCAGCGTGATTTCAATGAGGAGCTGAATATTTTACAGTTCGGGAAAATCCGAATTCCTCTCTCCGAAATGTTGAAAATAAAATTAGAGTTGTATGTCCGGACTTACAATTTTAGGCTTATCTGTCTTATCTTATGCAGGGACTTCTGATTATGACTGGCGTCTAACTTTCCTTGCACAAATGCCGATTTGGGAGGATGAAGAAAACATTCTTCCATACATCCTATGGATTGATGAACCCAAGTTCACCTCTAACTAAACCGTTGGATTTTCGAACGTGGGCAGAAGAAAATCCGAGAATTACCAGTACCAACGTTTCGTGTGGACTTCTTGGAATTAAACTAATAGGTCTTTATTGCTACGAAAATAATTTAAATTAATAGAACTTATGAATGATGGAGTGGGTGTGGAGTTCAATCCTTTTTAAAAAAGATGGTTCCTACTCACAGTAAGTTGTTTCGCAACGATCCGGATTTCGAGCCTTTTAGCTCATCATCAGGTTGAAGGGTTTCTACAAACACGTCTCTCGACATGAATTGCAAAAGTGCAAGTTTCAATTCAAATTTAAATACAACAGTGTTACATAGTTTCAACAAAGGGAGAGAACTAGATTGGTTTGAGAAATTGGAAATTAAAAAAACGTAAAATTGAACATAGTGATATATGCATTAATAATATAACAGATTTTGATCTACCTCCCATTTTAAATATGTACATAAATAATATTAAACGCCCAAATAATTAAATTAATTATTTTAATTGTTATTATTTTTATAATAATTTAATAATATTAAGGTATTATTTTTATTTTTTATCTGTAGTCACTAATTTATAATTAATTTCTTACAGTATTACTATTATAATAGTTATTTGTGTTATAATTCCCGCTTTTCGCACGTTCAAATTGAGCGCTATTAAAAACAGCTCCTCATTGGAACGTCGCGTTGGCGGGGGTATCGGTGGGTTCACTTTTGCAATTCGTGTCGAGAGACGTGTTTGTAGAAACCCTTCAACCTGATGATGGATAAAGAGCTCGTAATCCGGATCGTTGCAAAACAACTTACTGTGAGTAGGAACCATCTTTTTTAAAAAGGGTTTAATTTAAATATGCTCAGTTCTTCAATTTTATGAGGGGTTTTTACCAACACTTAGATGATGTTCCTCTTCAAAAACGACAAAGAATGATTCTCCTGCACGATAGATGCCCCGCACACAATTCTTTGCAGGTGAGACGTTATTTGAACCGTCACTTCCGGGATAGGTGGATATGACCTCATGGACCGATCTGTTGGCTTCCTCGGTCACCGATTTAACTCCACTTGACTATTTTCTATCTCGCCATTTAAAAAACAGTGTCTTCGCCAATCATAACCCAGCAACCTCGATTGAAGAACTGCACCAGAGGATAGAAAATGTTAGTCAATCCATCTCCCCCCTCGATCGCTCTGAGCATCGGTGAAGAATGGTTAAAAAGAGAAAATCTTTGAATCGTTAAGCAAGGCAGTACAACACCCTTAAAAATGCTTTGCCAGGATGTGCAGGATCGATTTTGAAATTTTGAACTCGGCCTGAGATACCCTGCATAATTTTTTTCCCAAAAAGGTAAAAATGTGAAATTAGGCTAAAGAATTTTAAACACAATTTTTTTTTTGATAGCGTCATTGGTCCAAGAGAAATTCAGCCGGGCCATCTACAAAGGAATCCCGGTATAAATTTGTATATAAATTCTCAAATATTTGATATGATTTGATGGTTCTATGACTCTATGGTGTGGCGTTTTTGATATTTTTCTGAAAAGCTCTGCGGCATTTTATTTACCCTCCAAGAACGCCAGAATAAACAGTTGGGCAGGGCATTATCATTATTCTATTTTCAACGAGTAATATTATCCATTTACCAACTAGAAATGAGGATCAATTAATGTTCAAAACAGTTGTTTCCTCTCTTGGTTGTTAATGACAGATCCCAGACGAGTTCTCAGGAGCAGGCCGACCTTTTGTTCTCGAAGGATTTCTCGTCCTTGGGAGGTCTTGGCGACTGCACGCACACACAACACACGTTCGGCTCATCGTGAAACGACCAATTTCCCAGCCATGCCGATTTCCTTACAAAACAGAGCCGTAGCAAAACGTTGTGACTAATAGAGATTGAATTAGATTGTAGTGGGTTTCCAGAAATCCCTGTGTTATTAATGTCAAATTAGAATAAAAATACATAACAAAAAAAATTGTCGGTACAAGATATCCGGCTGCATTTCATTCTGTTCCCCTAATTCAAGGTCGGAGTTTATCTCTCAGATAATGTATTGAACTCTTGATAAAAAGCGGCGTTACACGTTTTTTGATCTAATGGTGTTTTGCTTAATCATATTTCAACGGCCTTTATGCGACCACCCTTGATGTTACGGGGAAATAAACTTTAGAATTTGCCAATTAAGTAATATTTAAATGATGATTTCAAACAAAATTTCTCTTACAGCGTTCATTTTATTTGGTCACTTAATAATGTATGAATTATTTAGTCTCAAGATAATCTAAAACGAAGGAAAACTCATTAGCCATTTTTACCCACGACGACGACGGATAAGTCGTATACAGGACTTTCAATAAATATGAAACACAATCGGCCGATAATTTTTATGTAATTATCAATCATCGAAACTTATTATATTTTGGAAAAGAAAATGTGAAAAAGGATTGATGGAGGTATTTATGTAATCAGGCGGATGAAAAGAGGAATTATTATGTAAAATCGTTTGTTTTCTAAATTCAAAGGTAGAAGCATTATTATTCCTATTTCAAATAGATGTGTCATTTAAGTACGGAAAATTTTTCATGTAGTTGTTACAATTTTGAAACTTTAAAACAAATAAATAAAGTAGGGATGTTGTCAATGTGGGGTGGGTGGAGCATGTACCCTTGGGGGGCACGTGGCGCTGAGGGGTCATTTTTTCTTTTTGCTTTTCTTTTCCACCCCGGACTTTGCTGGGGATTTGAAGGATGGAAGTGTCCATCCCCTAGGGGCTCTCATTACTTATTTACACCCTTTTCTTCTCGGGACTTGATTTTATCGCGATTCATTGTACATAACCGGTTATATTTATATCGTCAGTTTCAGTACATTTGTATTAATGTCCTATTCGAAACTGGTTAAACATCGCTTGAAATTTGAAAATGGTTGCACAAGTCAAAAATGTATTGCCAGTTGGCTTTGGCTTTTATTTTTACTTATTTATCTCATGAACGTGACGCATCTAAACATTTCGACCTTCATGTCCTTTACCTCTCGAATATTAGCTTTTCGACTATTCAGAAATGATCAAGAAATTCAATAGTACGGAAAAATATTTAAGTTTTTTATAATAATTCAATCTAATTTATAATTAATCTTTTTATGTAAGAATGTGTGGTGTTTAGTGACCGTTAGTTATCTTTATCGTGCCAAAGCCCTGAAGATGATCTCACTAAAGCTCGAAACGGTGGGACGATAAAGAAAATGTTTTTCTAAAACCTACGTCACACCAGATCGCATCTCAAGATCTCCAAATAATAATTTTTATGCATGGTTTTGGTTGAAATGAAAAAGTTAGCGTCACGAGCGGGATTCGAACCCACGACCTTCGGCTAATACGCCGCTGCTCGAACCACTTGAGGTATCGCGACTTCAATCCACTCGGATACCAACTTTTTCATTTCAACCAAAACCTTACATGAAAAGATTAATTAATTGAAAGAAGTAATTTGGTCAATAGACCTCCAAATATAATGTATTTGGTAATTAAAGTATAAACTTATTGTAAAACATATTTTTATATTATTATATTTAGCACATAAAAAGTATTATGCGACTTTGATTGGCAAATGGTCAGGATGTCTGACCTTTTACTTTATATCTAAAGATATTTAACGATTGACATTTTATAGCGGTCTATAAATGAGTGATGAAATATCTTAGCTCTTTTTCTTCTGTCTGCCTATCTTGTTTTTCATTTCCGGTTACCCTTGGTAGGAGGAAGAAAGAAAATCAAGTATTGTGATAATTTCTTTAAATATTATCAAGACATATTACTTATGAGAAACACTTATCTTTGAGAAATTATTACAGAAGGTTTAAAAGAATTTCACCGTTATGGGGAAGGACATACGGTTTCGAACCGAAAATAAGAAATAATGTAAATCACGCTACCGACTTAACTAAATCGGGCTATTCTAAGAAGTAGAGAAGTCCGGGTTAATCAACTACTGCCTAGAGGCTTCTAGATAAATCAGAAATTCTGAGAGCAACGCGTGTATGTTAATTTTACGAACCGACTTAAAAGGCAACAGCAACCTTGACGGTTATAAGACGAGATTCGAGAAGTGTGGCCTATGGAAAATTCATAAATTCTATGTTTAGCATGAGCACAGGTTATTGGTCATCAAATAGTATGATGTTGAACGATGTGACGTGACCTACTGACTATGTACATTTCTATTGACACTCGGACAAGTGTAGTTTCCTTTTATAAATAAAATTCTCAATGACGGCGAACATTTATGTTCCTGTTTATCTTACCTTCACTTTAATCTGGTGGTTTGGCCTTGGCTACGATTACTGACTGGCAACGCGTAAGCATTCCTTTGTGGTGTATATTGAGACATTTTAATAAGTTAACTTAATTGTGCGTCTAATTATTAATTAATTCCGTAAAAATTATTGTATTAACTGCATTTAAATATTAGAATGAGGATGTGTAAAAGTCGAAGCAATACGTTTCGTGTCCTTCTTGGACCTTTGAGAATCCCCTTCAAAGGACAGTACAAGAAATGCAATATGTATTAGCTGCCACGAGAAAAAGCTCCAGGTATGGGTAGGTTTGCAAATAGCCAGTGCTACAAAACGTTAGTCACTGGTCAGTGGTTGATACGAGTACGGAGTATTCAGTAGTTGATCAATTGTACATGTGTCAGTTACAGCAGATTTTAGAGTTAGTCACTGGTCAGTGCCCAATGATGAGTTAGAATTTGGATTTTGATTTCGATATGCGACAATCGTGATTGAAGTCTCCAAAAATGGAGACGAGTTGGTTAGACCTCTGTAGGCTAACTTTGGATGGGGTGCGTCTGGCTTCGGCTTGGATACTTCCTTTGTGGATTTAAGCAGTTTATAAAGTTGTTTTGATATATAAAGACCTGCATTACTGGCGAATGATAGACTCTTACGCGGGGAACACACTTACCCGATGTAACGTTATGCGCCGCTACCCGATGCTACCCGACGCCTTGTCACGTTTTGGTAGGGTGTGCGCGCACATCTAAGCGCACGCCACGTACAGTCTATCACAAATCAGTATCGCAATCGCAACGCCTCTTTTGTTCTTAATGCATTATTTTGGGCAAAACCATGTAGTAAATTGTTAGGTGATTTTATGAACACAACCATGTAATAAAAGTTAAATTTAATTGTTTTAAATATATTTATTCCTTGTGTTTTGATAAATTTTCTTCCTAACCATCATAATTGAATAATTTTTATAAAAACTCATGAATTTATGATCTCGTTTAATTTGGTTTATATTACAGTAGGAATGTTGTAATTAATATAACGACAAATTTACATGTACTTAGTTTGAAATAAACTACAACAAATATGAGTGTTCTGTTCTGACGCTAATCTGCGAAAACGGTGTAGTTTTATGAGCAAAACCATGAAATAAATTGTTAGTTAAATTTTACGTGCAAAACCGTGTAATAAATTTATAGTTAAATCCATTATATAAAAAATTGGTATTCCGGAGTTTTGATTAATTTTTTATCAAACCATTAAAATTAATTTTAAAAATATAAACTAATGAATTTTTGATCTCGGTTAATTTGGTTTATATTAAAATAAGTATGTTGTAAATAATATATCGACAATAATACATATAGTTTGAATAAAAATATGAGTGTCCGGTTGTTTTGTCTTCGACAGTACTCGATGCTACCCGATGAAAATCTTGGGGGGGGGGGATAGCGTAGCCTAGAGTAGGGTTAAGGGGGCCGGGGTAGCCGAGTGGTTAAGGCGTCAGACTCTCGGCTAGTAGATCCCTCGGTCATGGGTTCGATCCCCACCGTCGCCTCTTGACTTTTCTGACGCCTAAGGGGACCGGTGGCCGCAATTGAAAGAAATTGACACGGCCCCAATGGAAGGGGCGGGATCGGATCTCAGCGACCCTGAATTTGGTCCCAACCCCCTTCAAAAATGAGTTTCTTCGATGGAAGAACACCAGTACAACGGGAGCTCAAGTTCACATTTGTGTTGCGAGCAAAAAACAAAAAAAAAAAAAAAAGTGTAGCGTTGCGTGGCACGGGGTAATACAATCTTATGAAAAACTGGACTTTGGATTTGCGTCGGGTAGTGTCGCATAGCGTTCCATTTCTCTGCCGCTCCCTTCCCAATCTACGACATACATGCAAACACTTTTTTGGTTCTTAATTATTCTCAAAATATGAGTTGAGATTATTTTAATAAATAAAAAAAACGTTTTCATGTCCAATGTTCCTTTATAAGACTTTCCTTTCAAAAGGAACAGGCCTCTTAAAGACTATCTTGGGTAAAAGAACGAAGAAACAAAAAGGTTTTTGAAACAAGCTGCGTGCAATCTTTAGTTCTTTGTCGAGATGAAAAGATTTATCATCCCCCAAAGGAAACAAGTTACCTCAGCTCAGGTAAAGTTTTCTATAACATTTTAACTCCCAGAAGTGGATGTCTGCTGAGCGCAGACTGTAAAAAAAATAAAAAACGAAACTATTTTGTTTATATTCGAAGTAATAAATAAATACTTATTGTAAAATACAGAAGAGTTTAAAAAAATGTAAGCTGTGAATTGTGTATTTTTATCGTAAACAAGACTGTAGCTATAGTGGGTTTGAAATGCGGTCAAGGTGAAAGGTTCTTTACTCTTTAGGCCCTTTAAACACTTGTGGAATGAGTGCCAACATTTTGAGAAAAAGTCGTTTTTCTTCGTTTCATCTGTGCACGTTGTGCCCACGGTAAAATAACGCATTGGCATTCAGCCGCGTTGGATGCCTGTTTGTTATTTGTGTTTCGCATTACTGACAGCATCGTGTTGTCAAGGTAAGCCCAATCAATAGAAACATCAAGTTTCTATGGAAAAAATACTACGTTGGAAACTGGCTTTACTCCAAACATCTGGACGTACGAAAATAGTTTTTATGTATGACAAAGAAAATCTATTGATAATACTTTCCGTGAATGGTATAACGGGGCAAAACGCGATGAAATCATCTGGGGAAATTGACCATTATAAATCCCTGTGAGACTCCTGCTCTGAACCTCGAAGGTAATTAACGTTATGGGCATAAATCACGCGACGTGTACCGGCGTTTCGGCATTGTAATGGAGACAAAAAAAAAATTACCACTGCCATAGAACCTAGTAATCTTGACCAATTTTGTGGTTGCGAACCACTTCGAGTGTGCAACTGAAAACTTAAACGCTTATCCACAACTCCCACGTCGGTCGATAACGTGAATCATCTTTTATAAAACACACAGGTGGGTGATGTTTTTAGTTACCAATATGACATCTATTTTGACATTTAACAATGGCCGATTTGTCCAAATTTCGTTCATGTACTGAAGACGGCGCGACACCGAGACACCGCGTATGAGTGGAAAATAAATAACCAGCGAGAATAAACGGGCATGAAAATGCAATCTGTGTCGATCAATTCAACATGAATTATTGTTCCAATTAATTAATCTTTTTGTCTAAGGTTTTTGGTTGAAATGAAAAATTAATGTAACGAGCGGGATTCGAACCCACTACCTTCATCTCATTACGACGCTTCTCTAACCTCTTGAGCTATCGCGACTTCGATCCCCTCGGACGCCATCTTCCCATCTCAACCTACAACCCTATTTTTGCCATATTTTCAAATCAAGATAATGTTTTTTTTTCCATCTCAACCAAAAATCTTATGTAAAAAGTATAACTAATTGGAATACCTAATATGGTCAATTATGACCTGTAAACAAATAAGGATTAATGAATTATCGTATTTATCGATGCATTGGAATTCATTAAAAAAGATTTTCTATAAAAGGAACAAATTTTCTTGATATGCAGTGAGGGGCATAAAACAGCTATAATTGATCCGATAAATTTGTTGAGATGGAACGCAATCATTACATAATTTTTACATTGTAGTATTTCTTGTTTATTGAAAACATTCCAAATCAGCCTGAGTCTCAAGTCTAAAAAAAGTTTGGTTTATGTTACTAACTGGATAGTTGAATGAAATTATTGTAAAAAATCTTTTGTGACATATGCATATACAAGAAAAATGAAGGTTTCAATTATTTATATTAATCTTTATGTTATGAAAAATATTAAACGAAATACCAGTTGACTTGACTACCAAGCGTGTTACTAAGTACCGTCTCTGGTCGATATCGGTATTAAAAATTAACAAAAGAACTTGAAATAAGTACGTAGTTTATCACGTTCAAATCTGCCTTCCAATCCTACGACCTTTTGGAAAATTTTTATATATTTTTGTAAAGAATTTACTCAGAACTACCTATTTTCCCAAATTAACGCTGTCTGTTTCCCCGCTTTTCCTATCTCGTTTTTTCTCTATCTAAAATATATACATATCTTTCTGAGCATCCTGGATGTTCATGCCTAAAAGTGCTAAACACGGATTAGAAAGAGCATTTCCTGGTTCAGGCGCGAAAAGACTCTTGTCCTGTTCAAACCTCCAATGCTCAGGTGATTCTCTTTGATATTTTAAAGTTTCCCAATAAATAAACGAAGTTAATCGTGAAAAACCTATGAGTAGAGCGAAAAGCCCGAAGAGGTTTTACTTGTTGGCAATTTTTAAAGGGCAAACATGCTACTACGTACCCAGCCTTTCCCAGAGCCTTAACCTTAGAAATTCTCGATGGTTTTTCAAAAAGAGGATGATTGGTATATTTTAATTTTAAACCGTTGGTCGTACATGAACCATACGATGAAATCCGCCCTCTCTGTAACAGTATTGTCCGGGAAGATGCGTATCACTTCCTGGATGTTTTTTATTTCTTACAGATTGGTGGTTATATGGGAAAGCCTGTCCTTTCCAGAGCTGGAATTCTGGAATATCCCACCAATTAGAAATCTCCTTCATCGCTATTACCTTAAAGTGGGGAACACCCGATGTAACGCTATGGGACGCTACCTGGTGCTACTCGACGCCCTGTCAGGTTTTGGTAGGGTATGCACATATATGCGATACACGCCACATACAGTCACATAGCGTGTATCACATATCAGTATCACAACCTTTTTTTGTTCTTAATGGATTATTTTGAGCAAAATCATGAAATAAATTGTTAATTAAATAGTAATAATTGAAACCGCCTGATAAATTGTTAGTTAAATTCATTACATAAAAAAATGGTGTTCCGGTGTTTTGATCAATTTTCTATCAAACTATTAAAATTATTATTTAAAAAAAAATAAAAAAAATGAATTTTTGATCTCGGTTAATTTGTTTTATGTTAAAATAAGTGTGTTGTAATTAATATAACGACAACAATACATATAGTTCGAATAATAATATGAGGTTCGGTTGTTTTGTCTTCGACAGTATTCGATGCTACCCGACGAAAATCTGGACAATGGGGATCGCATAGCATAGAGCAGGGTAGCTTTGCTTAGCATCGGGCAGATGTGCACGGGGGTAATACAATTTGATGGAAAATTGGATTTTAGATTTGCGTCGGGTAGCACCGGGTAGCGTCGCATACGTTGCATCGGTTGTGCTCCCCCCTTTAATCGCATGCCCGTTATGCGGAGAGCAATTCTATCTCGTGTCTTTCTTCTTTCTTTTTACCATCGGGATCGAACCCACGACCGCGGGATCTACTAGCCGAGAGTCTGACGCCTTAACTACTCGGCTACCGTGCCCCCCCCCGGTCAAAAGTTAAGTACCACCTCAATTTTTTGCAATAACATAATGAAAATAAAGATTTCAAACAAAAAATTATTAAAAGAATAACAAGATATCTGTGAAATAATTGAACATAAAATGATATACAGCAAATGGGTTAATAGTAATAATGTAGAAAAAAAATTGATCTGTACCCATTCTATTTTGTGGTCCGATTGACCAAATAACTTCTTCTAATTAATTAATCTTTATGTAAGGTATTGGTTGAAATAAAACAGTTAGTGCCACGAACGGGATTCGAACCCACAATCTTCGCTAAATAGGTAGCGTCGCATAGCGTTGCATCGCCTGTGTTCCCGGCTTAACGCCTAGAGAGGGATTTCGGATTGCAATGAAAGTCGACACTATGATATTACTTTTTTTATGTTTTACATAGGGATCGATTAGATCTCAAGAAGTAACAAGTTTCTTTTATGCCTTACTCTTTATAACTTATATTTTTTCCATTTGTTTGCTTTTGCTTATAATATATCAATAATTACAATCTGTATTATGCAATTGACTAGGCAGGCGATTACTAACCATAGTTATTATACTTATTATATTCCCCAATGTTAATAAAGTCTTATTATTATATTTTTTATATTCAAGTTTATCACGTTGTTCCTTTGCATATTGGAGTATAAAGTTAATTTTTGTCATTTTTGACCATTTATTTTCTACGTGATCGAGTATTTAATCGATATTTAGTACCAGTGTTCATAATTTATTATTGGCTGCGGTAATGGAATCCCAGAATAAATTTTTTTCGAGTTTAATCAAATAATGGGCGTAGGGCTAAGATGACATACGTTGAACTTCAGCATCTAGTCGAATAGATCTTTCAAAAAGTGACGCGTTGGCAATTAAACTCGATATCGGCCTAAACATCGTGTTAAATATATCTTATCAACGGCAAATAGCATTGAGCCTATCTCTCTCCAAACATTTTCAGGTTTTTACAACCTCAGAGGAAACTTATTCATTGAAGCGTGGTTTGAAAGTCGAATGTCAAATGAAATTGCTTATTTGATCACGAAGTGTAGTGGAAATCTCGGATACATCTCTTTTCCGCTTTGTCAGCCAAAGTTGATAACGATTTTCCGACAAGCGCTGGGATGATCCAGGTTACACGAGGCCTTTAAACGAGGACACATTCAAAAGTCCATTCCGTCGGACAATTTTACATTCTTGACGATAAAGGATGACCCAACGGGCATAGGTGATCCATTTAGTATTTAGACCATGTAACTATGTGTGGGGGGTCTCCTTGTGTTAAAAAAGAGGGCAATTATGGAAAAATGGAAGATTTTTATTTTATGTCGGTCTGTGTAACAAGTAACAAAAAACGTTTGATGATGCGTGAAACCTGATGAATTTCTCAACGGCTGACTGATCGCCATTTCCCACGAATCGATAACCACCAACTTATTAAATGACTTGCCGCTTCCTAAGGTACTAGCGTATTTACAATTATAAAACAAAATTTAAAGTATTATTTTTGTAAGTGCCTTATTTAATAGTGGACAAGTTTCTCGAGGGACAGGAAATAAATAAAAGGTGTAAGAATGAAAAATTCTTTCCTTCCTGATGATGTGTCGGTCTAAACCTCACACCACTTAGTCTGCAACAGCATTTCCTTAAGTATCAAATACGTAAATGAAATATTAAACAAGTTTTTATAATATTTTAAATAATACATATTCGGCATACTCGAAGATCTCGGTGTTACGTTATTTTGGCCGTGAGAAAAACTATTTCAAATGTCGTTCCTTTTCCTATCTCTCTCTCTCTCTCTCTCTCTCTCTCTCTCTCTCTGTTCATGCCTAAAAGTGCTAAACACGGATTAGAAAGAGCATTTCCTGGTTCAGGCGCGAAAAGACTCTTGCCCTGTTCAAACCTCCAATGCTCAGGTGATTCTCTTTGATATTTTAAAGCTTCCCAATAAATAAACGAAGTTAATCGTGAAAAACCTATGAGTAGAGCGAAAAGCCCGAAGAGGTTTTACTTGTAGGCAATTTTTAAAGGGCAAACATGCTGCTACGTACCCAGCCTTTCCCAGAGCCTTAACCTTAGAAATTCTCGATTGTTTTTCAAAAAGAGGATGATTGGTATATTTTAATTTTAAACCGTTGGTCGTACATGAACCATACGATGAAATCCGCCCTCTCTGTAACAGTATTGTCCGGGANGCATTATCTTTTAGTGTCGCTTCCCTAAGATTTATTAACGAATTTAAAAGCATTAGAACATTTATTTTATTTTAAAATATTGTTTTTCATACGTTAGTGGTGCCTGATTCAATTGTGGACAAATTTCATTTGGGTTAAGAAGGGTGGGGAAATGTAAAAATTCTTTCCTTCCTGATGATGTGACATTCATTCATTCACTTTCTCATTCACTATTTCATTAAGTTACTTTCTCACTCACTCATTCACTCTCTCACTTACTTATTTACTTTCCTACACACTCATTCTCTCTAACTCTCAGTCTTTCACTTTCCCACTCACGCATTATCTTTAAGTGTCGCTTCCCTAAGATTTATTAACGAATTTAAAAGCATTAGAACATTTATTTTAATTTAAAATATTGTTTTTTTATACGTTAGTGGTGCCTGATTCAATTGTGGACAAATTTCATTTGGGTTAAGAAGGGTGGGGTAAATGTAAAAATTCTTTCCTTCCTGATGATGTGACATTCATTCATTCACTTTCTTATTCACTATTTCATTAAGTTACTTTCTCACTCACTCATTCACTCTCTCACTTATTTACTTTCCTACACACTCATTCTCTCTAACTCTCAGTCATTCACTTTCTCACTCACGCATTCTCTTGAAGTGTCGCTTCCCTAAGATTTATTAGCGTATTTAAAATCATTAGAACATTTTTTCTAATTTAATTTTTTTTTGTACGTTAGTGGTGCCGGTTTCAATTGAGGACAAATGTCACGTGGGATAGGAAGGGTGGGAAAATGTAAAATTATATCTTTTCTGATGATGTGACTCTCATTAATTTATTTTCTTTCTCGCTATATCATTCATTACTTTCTTACTCTCCCACTCACTCATTCTCTCTCTTTTTCTCCCTCTCTCTCTTCTCTCTCCCTTTTTCTCTCTCTCTCTCTCTCTCTCTTTTCTTTCTTTCTCTTTCTTCTCTCTCCCTTTCTCTCTCTCTCTCTTTTCTTTCTTTCTCTTTCTTCTCTCTCCCTTTCTCTCTCCCTTTCTCTCTCTCTTTCTTTTCTCTCTTTCTTCTTTCTCTCTTTCCTCTCTCTATCTCTTTCTTCTCTCTCTCTTTCCTCTGTCTGTCTGTCTCTCTGTCTCTCTCTCTCTCTCTCTCTCTCTCTCTCTCTCTCTCTCTTATTCTATTTAAACGTATAAACCTTCCAAATGTGATCCAAAAAACACCGATAAATATAAATGGCATAAGCTACTGATACCCACTTGACATAGCAAAACAGCTAAGGTAAGAAGACTTGGAATGGATTGCTTGGATTGAAACGACAAATTTGCAGGTTCACCAGAAAGAATGATATTTCGTAATTTCCAACAAATATTTCGCCAATTTGCAAGGTAGAATATTCATTTAACTTAATAAACTCGATAAATATTTGTTTGCTCTCTTGCTTTCCACAATACTCCTTCAGGACAGTTTTAAAAGTGTTTTTTGACCATAATTGGAAGGCTTATACGATTTTATAGGGGCAACATAATTTTTTTTCTTGAAATTGCGAGTTTTCTTTTTAAGGCTCTGTGCGGTAAACCGATCGTTTCAAATCATCCGAGTTACCTTACTTTTGATGTTTTTGTCTGTAATAGGCGTTTTGGTAGGCAGTTGGTTTATTGCATTTAAATTTCATGGCAGTCCCATCAAAACTACCAATATTGATGGGACAGTGTTGGATTGGATATCATAAGAGAGAAAACATGAAGACCAGGATGATCTAAAACGACGAAAATTCATATTTGTTGAAATTATTTGGATATCATATTTGCAGTTGTAGATGGATAACTAATTCCATGAGTAAAATGATCATTTGGCGGAAAGTGTTTTGAAACGGATAACAAATCGACGGTTTTTATTGATCCGGCGGTGTAGTTTTATAGGCAGAAGCTTCTTATTTTTCCCCTTTCGCCGATAACGAAGCAACCCCCAACTGTATTAGGGGACAGATCAGGCCCGGCTAAATCAACCATGTGCCACCTATAACGGGCAAACAGAATTTCTCCCATTGAGAGATGTAATGTATCGCGGCTATTGTCACGACAGCTGCCACAACCGGGCTTCTGAAGTCCACCTGCTGTTTTAATGGCAGTGTTTTTAAGGTATTATATCCTGGTTGTTTTCAAAATCCACATCATTCAATATCCGAACAATCGAGTTTATATTTAGGTTTTTGTAGCGTGTTTTATTTTTTACTGAGACTTGTCAGTACCGTAATCTAAGGTTTATACGTGAACGTGAATAAACTTTGAGCTAGTAATCTCTTTGGCTAAAAACGATAATGATACACCTATAATTATGTAAATTCAGAATAATGACTGTGCTTCGAGCAATTATTGATCATCTCCCGAGCCGTTTTCTGTAGATCGTTTCTTCGCATAATCTTCCGTGAAAGTCTGCTGGATCGAAATGCGTTTTACCGAATGAAACAAATTCATCGTGTTGTGTTCTATTGGCCAGTCAGATTTTGTGCTCTACCTGTTTTTATTTTTATTAGTATTTATTATTAAAATTTTAAATAGTAAACTGTACACACCCTGATTCACAATTTTCAGACTCTGAACACCTTGCACATTGGGTTAAATGCAGTATTGAGGAATACTTTGCACAAATGCCTACGTCTTATTTTCATGTAGAAAATATCATCGCATTTTTGGCTTTAGTAAGAGAAACTTAAGCGCATCCTTGAGTACTACTGCAAAATTTATGGCTATACCAGACTTAATTGTCCTTTGCGTTTATTGTATTCGTATAGGCAACGACTAACAATTTAATGATAAGAATAACTATGTATTTATTCTCATTATATTTAGTGGTCTAATTGACCAAGTTACTTCTTTCAGTTAATTATTCTTTGTATATAAAGTCTTGGTTGAGAAGAAAAAGTTAGTGTCACGAGCGGGATTCGAACCCACGACCATCGGCTCAACACGCGGCTGCTCGAATCACTTGAGCTATGGTGACCTCGATCCACTCAGACACCAACTTTCCAATTATGTACTTATTTCAATTAATTATTCTTTGTATATAAGATCTTGGTTGAAATGAAAAAGTTAGTGCTACGAACGGGATTCGAACCCACGACCTTCGGCTCAACACTCCGCTGCTCGAATAATTCGAACTATCGTGACTTCCATCCACTCGGACACCAACTTCCCAACTATGTACTTATTTCAATTAATTATTCTTTGTATATAAGGTCTTGGTTGAAATGAAAAAGTTAGTGCTACGAACGGGATTCGAACCCACGACCTTCGGCTCAACACGCCGCTGCTCGAATCACTTGAGCTATCGTGACCTCGATCCACTCAGACACCAACTTCCCAACTATGTACTTATTAAAAGTAATTATTCTTTGTATATACGGTCTTGGTTGAAATGAAAATGAAGTTAGTGCTACGAACGGGATTCGAACCCACGACCTTCGGTTCAGCACGCCACTGCTCTAATCACTTGAGCTATCTTGACTTCGATGCACTCGAACACCATCTCAATTGGACCTTACATACAAAGAATAGTTAATTGAAAGAAGTAATTTGGCCAATCGACCACTAAACAATGAATTTAATATGTATTTATTATTGACAAATTTCGTTATCTTGCAACTCGTCACAAAAGCGGACCAATTAAAAAGCTTGACTGCAACATTTATTAATGATAGTAAATCATATTGTTAATATTTTATTGTAAATTACTGTTCATCGGGCACATTCAATTTTGTCTTTCATGTTCAGATTTATCATTTCTGGATGGTAGCATAACTTTTATGGCGTATTAACATAGGTCACACGTATAAATGTGTTAACCTCCAAGAAGAATTGAACACGTAGGGTGGGTTTCAGCCACTTCTATCGACCCTAAATCAAGCCACCCTTTCTGTTACAGCAGGGCAGATCTTCATCCGGAAGCCACATTATAAATTCTATCTTTAATGCCTTTTAAGTATAATAATTTTAACATAATTTGTAGCTTTTTCTATAGAGGATACTCCGCGGCCTTTTTTAAAATTATTGTAGATCCCTTAGCCAATTCTGTGTAACGATTCCGATTTATTACTAACTACTAACTGACTAAAATCTCTTTCTTAAATATTTTTGAAAGTTGTGTCAGTGGCCACTGCGGTTTCGGCATTGACACGGCGCTCATCACTGTAAGGTAAAGGTACCTGGTTCGAGTCCAGCTGCCCAGCATTCGAGCACGACACATTTATAAATGTTTTTTTTTTCAAAATCACCGGCACTGCGAGAGTTCAGTATAACCTCGTAGTTGAAATACCCTTGTATTTTCCAATCAACTTTGTGTTTTGTGCATATATTAAAAGTTAAGTGAAAATATTTTCAGATTCACGAATATGGTTATGAATAAAATGTCATACGATTCACAAATGATTTTTTTTTGTTGGCAGTTAGTTCATTAGGCAACCCCAGATTTTATTGATTGGCTTATTTACTGTGATGCGAATTTTTTTCGTGTATGTTTTATGAACGAAATGTGATGTTATTGATAGGTATAAACGTGTTTTTTACCTATTAGTTATTTTTTGAAAAGTACAATCTATTTTCGATAAAATGCGTTTACATTAAAAAAAGGATATTAAAAAGATTTTCACGATAACAAGGGTTGTGGTGTAAAGTAGAACCGGAGCCAGGACCTTGAGACCATATGAAAAGGCACGATTTTCGGCCAGCTTCTTCAGCGTGACCCTTCCATATATGATATTTATAACATAGCACAAACCCGGGTCTATATTTGCCCAGGTGAACATTGGAGGTCAGAGCCGCGGGGGTGCACCAAAAGAGGACTTTGTTTAGAAACAGTGAACGGCTTTTGTCCGATAGTTGATTTTGTTCCGGGGATATTTTAAATTTAGCTCGGTGCATGATTTCAATCAGGGCCCCGAGGGCAAGGGTTCACAAAACGGAATTGAAGTTTTTCGTTGACTTGGATTTGGATGTTTACAAGCTAATTTTTACTGTTTTGAAAAATAAATATTTTGATTCAGAGTTCCTTGAATTTCGTATTCTGTACAGTACATACATGTGGAAAAAAGCAATTGTATTTTTACATGGCTCGTATAAATGGCAATAATAAGTTCAATAATTCAGTACACAAAGAGAGTGAGGGAGGGAAAGAGAAATAGGTAGCTAGAGTGGAGGTAGATAGATAGAGAGAGGGAGAGAGCGTGAAAGGGTGAGAGAGGTAGAGAGAGTGAGAGGAGAGAGAGGGAGGAGAGAAAGAGAGTGAAAGGATGATAGAGTGAAGGGGTGGTGAGAGAGAGGGGATGAGAGGGGAAGAGAGAGAGAGAGAGTCTGAAAAGGGTGAGAGAGAGAGTGAAAGGTTGTGAGGGGGTGGAGAGAGATAAAGAGAGAGAGTGGAAGAGAGAGTGAGAGAGAGAGAGAGAGTGGAAGAGAGATAGAGAGAGAGTGAGGGGGTGGAAGAGAGATAGTGAGGGGGTGGGAGAGAGAGTGGAAGAGAAAGGGAGAGGGAGAGAGAGTGGAAGAGAAAGGGAGGGAGAGAGAGTGGAAGAGAAAGGGAGAGAGAGAGAGAGTAAGAGAAAGGGAGAGAGAGGGAGAGGGAGAGAGTGGAAGAGAAAGGGAGAGAGAGGAAGAGAAAGGGAGAGAGAGTAGAAAAGAAGGAGAGAGAGTGGAAGAGAAAGGGAGAGAGAGAGTGAGTGGGAGAGTGTAAGAGAAAGGGAGAGAGAGAGAGGGGGAGAGTGTAAGAGAAAGGGAGAGAGAGAGAGAGGGAGAGAGAGAGAGANGAGAGAGAGAGAGAGAATGAGGAGGAAAGAAAATGACATGACTGGATGATGATGGGTCGAGTGAATGGTGCTATAAAGTTGTAAAATAATACAATCTAACAATACAGCGATGATTCTTTTCTGTTATGTAATAATAATTTTTTTTTCTTTCAGGTACGTAAACTTATTGGTGTAACCAGAAGAGGCATTGAGGTATTAATTGGCTGGAGGTAATGCCTTTTATTCTTTTAAATAATCGGTTATTAACAATGTAGTTCAGTTTTGTTGGGTGGCCTGAAAGGTTTATGGGCTTAGAACGGGGTGGGAGTCATCCCCATCATCTTTCCGATTCCCCCGCATTTTATCGTTTTTCCAGGAGCATACACCCAGGGTGGGGCGTCATGAATCCTATATTCGCTGAACACGTCTTAAAGGCAAAAAGTCGATTGAAAATAAATCCCCCTTACTGAGATGTACAAATGGTATTTGATATTATTAAACGTTTTTTCAGAAAGCTCTTGTACAGGTGAATCAGAGCATCCTCCTTGCGTAAAGTACCACTGCTTTGAAATATTCGCACATGGTTCAATTATTAGAGATTAAACGTTAAGCACAAAGACCTCCCTTAGTTTTCTCGGGCTTATTTTGAAAAAAGTCGAAACGACGAAAACGTGCCCATAATTGTTCAGAAGCGGTGCTCTTTCCCCTTCCTTCGGAATTTATTGATTACACTTAAAAGGGAGACATAGTGCGAGAGAAAAGATAAGGGAGGAGTGCTAGAATTCTAACAGAGACGTGGTGGCTGGGACGACGCCGGCACCGAAACTGCCTCGCCCTCCGTCTAATCGGAATTTCTAATTAAGCCTGTTGGAAGTTTTGATTGGCCTTTTATTGCCAATTCCTCCTCCCTCGTAGTGTTCAGTGACCACAAAATGCCTAACATTTGTTTGTTTGAATAAGTTCGATAATAAGTTCGAATCGAATTTAAGTGTCTCTGCTTGATCGTCTTGGTCTGCCTGTCGTCCGTCAGACGGGTTTCTTCTATGTTCAGTCGTGGTTTTGTTATTTTGTGCGTTGTGCTTGTTTTATGTTTGTAAAATGAAATGGGGTGAAAGGAGTGTGCCGATGTTATCTTTGTTCTGCCCTTATCGACGTCGAATTTTATGGTTTTCTGTCATTCCTTCCTGTGTAGTAGTACTAATCTTTAATTTCGTCGTTGTTTTATGGATCCTATGCGATCGGCCACCGTTCGATACCGATGTTTCTGTTGAATTTGGGTTGTGGTCAAAAGGAAAAAACTAGTGGTGTATCAACGCCTAGCTTTCGACAATTTTTTTGTTTTCCTCAGGGTACTACAGGGACAGATAACTATTAATAAATTAACACTATTTTTCGTTTCATTTTGGTTAATCACAGAAACTCAGTCAATATGCTCTTCACACACTTATTTTAAGATATATGTACATAAATAAATAAAAATATAACTTGTTACAGGTACATATATCACAGGTGTTTGAGTAGATAATGCGTTTGATATAAGCCATTTATGTTTTAGTAGTCAATTGATCAAGTTACTTCTTTTAATTAATTATTCTTTTTATGTAATGTCTTGTTTGAGATAAATAAGTCTTTGGTCATGAGCGGGATTCGAACCCACGACCTTCGGCTAAACACGCCGCTACTTGAGCTATCGTGACTTCGATCCTCTCGGACACCAACTCTCCATCTCAACTTACAACCGTTTGAATTTTCCCTCTTTTTGCCATTTTCAAATGATATGTAATCAGGATTCGATTCTCAGCGATTTATGAGGGGTCATAAATGTACGTTGAGATGGAGAGTTTGTGTCCTAGTTGATCGAAGTCACGATAGCTCAAATGGTAAAGCAGCGGCATGTTTAGCCGAAGGTCGTGGGTTCGAATCCTACTCGTGACACTGACTTTTTTTATGTCAACCAACACCTTACATAAAAAGAATAATTAATTAAAAGAAGTAACTTGATCAATTGATCATTAAAACATAAATGGCTTTAACAAATGCATTCATCTAGTCAAACACTTGTGATATATGTACCTGTAACAAGCTTTATTTTTATTTATTTGTGTACATACATCTTAACATAAGTGTGTGAAGAAGAGGATGTAAAAAATGAGTGACATTAATTGACATTGTATTAATTTATTAATAGTTATCTATCTCTGTATTGCTCTGAGGAAAGACAATAAAAATTGTCGAAAGCTAGGCGTACAGAAAAAAGACACACAGGTTTCAAATTGTCAAAAGTCAAATTTTTCCTTTAGGTTTTGAACGAAGCGAACCTTGAAAATTATTCTTGAAGTTGTAAGGAAATAATAACGGGAAATGGGCTGTGATGCCTTCAATGCAGGCTTGTATTGTTATTTAATCCCATTCGTGCGTTGCTTACAAAAGTTACGCAAAGCCAAATAGCATTGAAAATAACAGCGTATTAAATTTAAACTACCGTGGGATTATAATAGCCGACATTTTTGCCTTATGGCTTGCGCACGAACCAGGGACTATTTACTTTTTTATTATTGATGCAGACTTTCTGGCAACCGTTTTGTATTCAACATTGAACAATACAAATGTCTAAACATGATTTAAATACGTAGCAAATTATTAAGGATCTTTAAGGATAGTCATGATGGTTACTTTTGGATTATTTTCTTCGACGTTTATTTCAATTAATCTTTGAATCTTGACCAACTTCTTTCAATTAATTAATTTTTACGTTAGGTATTGGTTGAAATTAAAAAGTTAGTGTCACGAGCGGGATTCGAACCCACGACCTACTCTAACCTCTTAAGCTATCTTGACTTCGATCCCCTCGGAACCAGCATTCCATCTCAATCTAAACTTTCGAATTTTCCCTCTTTTCACGATAGCTCAAGTGGTTAGAGGAGCGGCGTTTTGAGCCGAAGGTCATGGGTTCGAATCCCGCTCGTGACACTTAATTTTTCCTCTCAACCAAAAACATTAGATAAAAAGAATAATTAAATGGTCAATTATGACCGCTGAACAAATATGGATTAACCATAATGTATATTTGCTATTATTATTGTTTTTTAAATTACTTATTGATCAATTATTATAATAATTTTATTATGCATGTATTCATTCACCCAGTATTTTTCCCTTTATATGTTATATTGAATTATGAGACAATTTGTCATGATGTAAAGATAGTGTTTGGTCGTCTTCGGAGAGGTCATCCACTGACTAACCTTACCATAAATTTGCCCCATTCACTCATAAACAGGAAGAGAATTAATAAGATAAGGAAAAGACGCACTGAAGACGATAAATACTCTTGGAAAGTTACTGACCAATATGACAAACCCATCAAATAAACTTCGAGAAACAATAAAAGACATATCACTATAGACAATAAGTGAAAATCCAGCTCAAGTATTTCAACAAGAACATGAACGGTCTGAAAATGGACATACTCGAACCGAGAGGCACACAACACAACTTACGAGTAAGAGATGGGAATTTGGTGTCCGAGCGGATCGAAGTAGCTCAAGAGGTGCAGCAGTATGTAACCGAAGGTCGTGGGTTCGAATCCCGCTCCTGACACTGACTTTTTCAATATTTCAATCAGTAGGTTTCCGTTGTTTGCCATACATTGGTGAATTATCGCAAAAAGTTAGTAAAATTTTTAAACAAGAAGGTTTTAGAATAGCTTTTAGAGGTACGGGTTCACTTAAAAACATCCTCTCAAAACCTAAAGACAAAGTAGACAACTTGGCAAAAAGCGGGGTTTACCAACTCAATTGTAATGATTGTGATATTAAATATATAGGACAAAGCGGTAGAGAAATAAAAACAAGAGTAAAAGAACACTTGCCTAAATCGAGCAAATTTTCGGAATTTAAGGACCATCTAAAAGAAACAAAACATAATTTCAATTCAAATCTAAATACAAGAGTGTTACATAGTTTCAACAAAGGGAAAGAATTAGATTGGTTTGAGAAATTTGAAATTAAAAAATGTAAAATTGAACATGGTGATAAATGCATTAATAATATAACAGATTTTGATCTACCTCCCATTTTAAATATGTACATAAATAATATCAAACATCCAAATAATTAAACTAATTATTTTAATTGTTATTATTTTTATAGTAATTTAATAATATTAAGTATTTACTAGTATAATATTTATTTGTGTTATAATTTCCGCGTTTCGCACGTTCAAATTGAGCGCCATTAAAAAAATCAGCTGCTAATTGGAACGTCGCGTTGGCGGAGGTATCAGCGGGTTCACTTTGGCAATTCATGTCGAGAGACGTGGTTGTAGAAGTCCTTCAACCTGATGATGAGCTAAAAGGCTCGAAATCCGGATCGTTGCAAAACAACTTACTGTGAGTAGGAACTATCCTTTTAAAAAGTATTGAAAACCACACTCACTCCATCATTTATCATTTCTACTGACTTTTTCATTTCAACCAATGCCTTACATAAAGATTAATTAATTGAAAGAAGTTATTTGGTCAATCTGACCACGAAATATAATGGATTTATCTCATTTATTTAAATAATTAACTAGATAAATTTTGCGGAATAATAATTTAGATGTATTATTTAGTTTTTACTTTATCTCAGTATTGTTGATTTTTGAACTGAGAGCCCCGGAAGCGAGCAAGTTTGAAAAGAACTTCATGACAGTTGGAATGATATTATTAAACGGTTGTTATCGTTACTGTCAACGTCGAGACGAAATTTATAACGTACATTGTGCCAGCAACGGCCAGCAACTTGTAATACCACACGTCCTAGTCGAGGATGGGCGGACAGGAGAGATGAAACTCTCAAACTCCTTTGATACCGATCTACTTCTGGTTTGCCTGCGGATGACGCTTTCAATTAAGATGTTACGTTAAGATAGGTCGAACACGCACCATCGGGGTCGATGATGGCCCGTCTGTATCATTTTGATCCATCCTACGGGAAAGAATGAAAGAAATTTGTCCCGATAATAGTAGAAATGAAGGAAAAACAGAATTTCTCCTGTGTCAATATTTTGTAAAAATATCGCATCTTTTGTTTTACTCGCCTTGTACAATAAGGTAGTGTTATCTCTTGCGAGATGGGCTCATGTGCGCTGTGGGATGATAAATCTGAACTAACAGAAAATTACCAAATAAATCTGATTTACAAGGGCAAGTTAGCTATTAAACAGTAGTGATATTTATTCTTACTATTCACTTCTTTATTCGTTATGTCTTTTCGAAATGCTTGCTTTTTTTTTAAAGCTGCCATGTGCTTTATTGTTTCATAACAGTCGTAAACATTTAACAGACTCGTTTAGGCGTCTGTGTCAACAACCACTCGCGGCCCATCAACTAAACCTTTCGAGATTCGTGACTTCTCAAGTTGAAAATCAAAGGAATGTCCCGATGAATCGTTCAGATAAACGCCTTAAACTTCATTTGTGTTATATTTTATTATGTATAGAAAACAAACGAGTTTTTCGTTTTTTCATACTTAAGAATGTCCCAAATTCAAACATTCAACAATATGTCTTACATTACAATTAATTAAGGTTTTTAGTTGAGATAAAAAAAGTCAATGGCACGAGCGGGATTCGAACCCACGATCTTCGGCTAGATACGCCGCTGCTCTAACACTTGAGCTATCGTGACCTCGATCCACTCGGAGACCAACTTCCTATCTCAACCTCACCTGATGAGTTTTCTCTCCTTGAGATAGGAAGTTGGTGTCCGAGTGGAGGTCGAGGTCACGATAGCTCAAGTGTTAGAGCAGCGGCGTATCTAGCCGAAGATCGTGGGTTCGAATCCCGCTCGTGCCATTGACTTTTTTTATCTCAACTAAAAACCTTGATTAATTGTAAAAATGAGAAAGATGAGGTTGGTTTTCAGTCGTATTCAGATAATAAAATTCCTTATTTTAATGTTTATCCTCTAAACTAATTTGAATTTGAATATTAGATGACAATGGAATTTTACATGTAATGAAAATTAAATAAAACTCAAAACTGATTATTTGGATCTTCCTGTTCTGAAGTTATTCGATGAAAACGGTGTAATTTTATGAACAAAACCATGAAATAAATAGTTAGTTAAATTTTATGAGCAAAACCATGTAATAAATTGTTAGTTAAATTTTATGAGCAAAACCATGTAATAAATTGTTAGTTAAATTTTATGAGCAAAACCATGTAATAAATTGTTAGTTAAATTCATTATATCAAAAAATGGTATTCCGATATTTTGATCAATTTTCCAACAATTAAATTATTTTTGGTTTATATTAAAAAGAAGTATGTTGTAATTAATGCTGCTTTACCACAGTGGCGTATCTAGCCGAANTACATTACAATTAATTAAGGTTTTTAGTTGAGATAAAAAAAGTCAATGGCACGAGCGGGATTCGAACCCACGATCTTCGGCTAGATACGCCGCTGCTCTAACACTTGAGCTATCGTGACCTCGATCCACTCGGAGACCAACTTCCTATCTCAACCTCACCTGATGAGTTTTCTCTCCTTGAGATAGGAAGTTGGTGTCCGAGTGGAGGTCGAGGTCACGATAGCTCAAGTGTTAGAGCAGCGGCGTATCTAGCCGAAGATCGTGGGTTCGAATCCCGCTCGTGCCATTGACTTTTTTTATCTCAACTAAAAACCTTGATTAATTGTAAAAATGAGAAAGATGAGGTTGGTTTTCAGTCGTATTCAGATAATAAAATTCCTTATTTTAATGTTTATCCTCTAAACTAATTTGAATTTGAATATTAGATGACAATGGAATTTTACATGTAATGAAAATTAAATAAAACTCAAAACTGATTATTTGGATCTTCCTGTTCTGAAGTTATTCGATGAAAATGGTGTAATTTTATGAACAAAACCATGAAATAAATAGTTAGTTAAATTTTATGAGCAAAACCATGTAATAAATTGTTAGTTAAATTCATTATATCAAAAAATGGTATTCCGATATTTTGATCAATTTTCCAACAATTAAATTATTTTTGGTTTATATTAAAAAGAAGTATGTTGTAATTAATGCTGCTTTACCACAGTGGCGTATCCAGCCGAAGGTTGTGGGTTCGAATCCCTCTCGTGCCATTGACTTTTTTTCATCTCAACTAAAAACCTTAGTTAATTGTTAATATTATAGAATGAATACCATTAATTTCATTTTAATTTCTTTTTAAAACTAGTGGCGTGTTTGAGCAATAGCCCTATTCTGTAGTCGGAATCATGAAATATGATTTATGAAGGTAGGAATAGCAAGTCGATAGAGGAAACTGTAACATTGTTAATCGTTGACGACGGGTTTGTTTTCTTAGGCTGTTATGTGTCATTTTGGAGTCCCATCCTGGTTCGCCACAGATATAGATCAGTAGTGGATACAACAAGGGATCGCAATGAGAGAAATTAACTTTGGACCGATGTGTCGATGAACTTCTGAAAAATAGAAAACTGAAGTCATTTCTTCTGCTGTAGGTTCGTTAAATATACGCACATCCATCGGTACACTATCAACAAAACTCAAGTTCAAGTTAACACGTTCGTTTTGCGTTGTTTCTACTGCAATCCTGTATGCTTGTATGTTTTTAGCTAAAATGCATAAGGGCTGTCAAAACTGCATGACCTGGTTTTTTATTTTCTGGGACTTCCTAAACGCATATCCACACATTTCGAGGAGTTATAAACATAATCGGCCCTATAACGGAACTTCATCTTCACTTGGGAACAAATCCGACATGCATCGGTGAATCTATCCTTGTATTTTAAAGATACCGTAAGTTGCCTGTTGTGAAACCAGGAAAGAAAGTCTTCATACGGCAGTAAACTAGTTGCGAGTCAACCTGGCAACTTAGCTGAATCAACCAAACTGCCTCGTCTGAAAGAGTCCTTATATCTGGTTATTTCTGATGAACTGATGAAATAGATTTTACCCGCGTCTTCGTTCACGCGGGACTCTGTTTTAATGTCCCTTTCTAATGCGGTGCACAGTGCTAGTAAGGCTTTCTAATATAATGTCTCGTTTCTCAAATTCTTCTCTTCTTCAGTTCACCTTGGTCTATGCATGGTAAAAAATTGTCCATATTTTTTCAAATTAAAAAAAAAAATATATATGTATATATACATACTTATATAAATCTAGACGATATTATTTATGATGTGAATTAGGATCTAATAACTCATTGTTTTCCTCGCGCTGAAAGATTCTTCCTGTTCAAAGAATTGTAACTAAATTAGAACAATAGAATACATACTAATTATTTTAAACGTTTCTGTGATGGGTCATCATCATGACAATTTGGCTTTTTGGTATTATTTTTTCTTTGAATATAAACAATATTTAATCGCTCTTTTTGATTCGAGCAAATTATCTTGGTCCGTTAGGAGAATAATTATTAAATAGAAACACAGACTATATTTTATTATTGCACTTGAAATGAGTTAATTAGTAGATATTCATCGTATTTTTATTTTTATTAGCCGGTAGCCGAAAGCTTCCCGAAGTAGCCACGAGTACCGAAGTGGCATCGGTACGGGTTATCGGTGACGATCAAAAAAGGGAAAAGGTACTGGAAGAAAAGGGCTGCAGTGACAAGGATGAGTGTGTCCGGAACTTTAATTGAAGTAGGATACTCGGATTCGTCGCGTTTCGTTTTTGAGATTGTCATAAGTGACAAGAAAAGTTTTCAGTTTTATGTGGTATCTTCTGACGAAGTCTTCTGACAAATGGAGAAATCCCTAACACGATGAAATTTTGTCGAAATGGCACTGGGTATTTGGGTCCGTCTTAACTCCCGGATTTGTTGAATTACTCAAACGAGTTTAGGCATTGCGCCATCTTCTGTGAGGAAATGATGAAATTAACTGAGAAAAATGGGGATATTTTGCATACAAAAGAGAATACATGTCAAACATGATAAAAATCTAAAATGACCCTTAGTTCTGTCATTTGAGCTTGTTGTTCGAAGTAAATAATTAATTATTATTTATCTAAATCTCCATACCCTTTATAACATGAACTTTAATTATTTTGTGTGGTGATTAGTGACCGTTAGTTAATGATTATTCGGAGATCGTGAGATTCGGTCTGGTGTGATGTAGGTTTCAGGAAAAAACATTTTCTTTATCGTGCCAACGTTTCAATCTTTATTGAGATCATCTTCAGAGTTTGGGATTTATAAACATTGTTTAAAGTATACAAATACATGTAGGATGTGAAAAAAATTAATTTCTAGCATTGTATAAATTCATTTTTCTACATCCTACATGTATTTGTATAATTTGAACAAAGTTTATAAATCCCAGGCCCTGAAGATGATCTCAATAAAGATCGAAACGTTGGCACGATAAAGATAATGTTTTTCTAAAACGTACGTCACACCAGACTGCATCTCACGATCTCTGAATATATAACGAATTTATCTAACAATTTATTACACGGTTTTGCTCATAAAATTTAACTAACAATTTATTTCATGGTTTTGCTCATAATATTACACCATTTTCGTCGAGTAACTGCAGAACAGGAAGATCCAAATAATCAGTTTTGAGTTTTTATTACATGTAAAATTCCATTGTCATCTAATATTCAAATTAGTCTAATTAGTCTAATAAATATTAAAAAAAGGAATTTTATTATATGAATACGACTGAAAACCAACCTCATCTTTCTCATTTTTACAATTAATTAAGGTTTTTAATTGAGATAAAAAAATCAGTGGCACGAGCGGGATTCGAACCCACGATCTTCGGGTAGATACGCCGCTGCTCTACCACTTGAGATATCGTGACCTCGATCCACTCGGACACTAACTTCCCATCTCAACCCAACCTTTTGAGTTTTCCCTCCTTTTTGCCATTTTTTAAATGTCGTGTAATCGGATTGCTCAAGTGCTAGAACAGCGGCGTATCTAGCCTAAGATCGTGGGTTCGAATCCCGCTCGTGCCATTGATTTTTTTTATCTCAACTAAAAACCTGAATTAATTGTAATACACTAATTGGTCAAGCGGACCACGAAATTAGTGAATTTCTCAATTTTATTTAAAGATTTCCCATATATAAAAGAATTTGAGCTATTCGTATCCTGTTAATTTGTATATCTCGCTAATTCATGAAGTACAAAATTACCGGTATC
Organism: Cimex lectularius; assembly: GCF_000648675.2. Taxonomy (NCBI): domain Eukaryota; kingdom Metazoa; phylum Arthropoda; class Insecta; order Hemiptera; family Cimicidae; genus Cimex; species Cimex lectularius. The sequence goes on from NW_019392639.1 coordinate 1,968,065, forward strand.
CTGCAAAAATCTCTCTTGGTTATTCATATTTACCATCTAGGCTCTAGGTCAATAAAACATCTCGTAATTTGTATTTTCTAATGAAATACCTCATTGACCTCTAATTTAGATTTAGCCGCCTAACAAGTCCATATCTGTAAAAAATAGGAAATCATAAAAGCTGATTACTTCTGAGAAATACAGTAAAGAATAAACTGTATGGAAAAAGCATAAAATCATCTTGTTTTCGCTGGTTTAAAAAGTATCTCAAAATCCAACACGAATACAGTGTAAAAAATTGTTCATGTGATTTTATGTTATGTATGACATACGAAAGCGATCGGACCCCGTATATCTCAAAAATAATTCACACTGCAAAGGCTTATGCTGTTTTATTTTCTCGATTGGAGTTCTATTTGAAGCGATGAGGAAGATGTGCTAATAATCGATTCAAAGGTTGCTAAACACTATATCAACTAAATATGCCATTTGTTGGCAAAATGGCGTATGATGACGTGTTTAACTGCAATACCTGACACCCGAATAGAAAAGTTACGTTTACTAATATATAAATATACATATATACGTATATAAACAATACGGAAATTATTAATCGATTATCGATATTAGTAAACAATTGTCGGACTAGGATGTCTTGAGAATTAGGGTCAGATGAGTCACATCCGCTATCGGTTGTTCGTGACTCAACTCGCTAATCGAAAAGTCGCAGGTTAGCTTCCTCTCGAACGGTGCATATAGATTTTCTCATAATCCCAGCCGTGCACTGTTTTAAATGTAAGCGTGATGAAAAACATTGTACGCCGATGTTTATGGTTTGTAATTAATTCGATTTTGAGTTAGGAATTAAACGAGATTTCATCTTAACGGCTTCCATTATAAGGGACCACGTAATTAATCATAATTATATTCAGGTTAAATTATGAGCCGGAACGTTTCATAAACCCGACCGAATATGGTGTAATGATTTTATTTGAGCATATAATTCACGAAAGTTTCGCCGTGAAATATGCGTATGTTGGTTGAACGACAGTCCGGATCTGTGGATTCCAAGTGGAAGGAAATCTTATTTTGGAATCATCCTCGAAATTGAATAATATCCGGTCGTTGATGGTGATGGATTGATTTCTGAACAGGTCTGACGGAGGAAATCTTAATACAAAAAAACACGGATTAAGAGCTTCTTCCTTTGCTGGAGACTAATTACTTCTTAAGATTACCCTTTTTAATTACTTCAGCAATCACTCGAACACCTCTTATTGTAACGGAATAAATTTTAACCGAGAACGTTTTTAACCATTTAATTCCACTTAGTTGTAATTGTACAAATGATCGTTTTAGTGGAAAGACCCGTGCTTTGTTGAATTTCAGCAACTCAAATTGTACGGTGTAATTTGTACGGTCACTAAGGACCAACTGAAAATGAAATTTTATTCTTGCATCCAACTGATTCAGTTATACAGATAAAACAGTCTGTTTTTAGCTTTAAGGATCTTAATGCCTTATTTTAAACATTAACCTCAATTTAGGATTTTTAGGGAAACTCAATTAAATTTCTCCGGGTAATAGAAGCAAATTAATTTTATTATTGTAGGTTCTTCACACCTAATTTTTTATTTTATTTTTATTTTTTTTTAACGAAGTGCCGGTGTTCGATTCGAACCCGGGACCTTACAATGATGAACGCCGTTTCAACGTATAAACCGTTGCGGCCACCGACGCCCCTTGATTTGGTGACCCCAATAGGTTTGATAGCGAGAAAAATATTTTTTAAAAAAAGTTTAAATAAAATATTTTATCGAAATAAAAAGACTGCAATAATTAGGAACAGTTCTCGATTAGCGAAGAAGAAAAAAAAATCTGAGGATAATTTTAAGATGCTTGATTTGGTGGTTTATCGAGTGAGTGTGGTTAGTGAGTGACTGAATGATTGAGTTTGTGAGATGGTTAGTAGGTGAATTGATGAATTAGCAGTGAGCGTTCTTTTATTTAAAGTTTTCGGTTGAGATGAAAAATCAGTGTCACGAGCGGGATTCGACCCCACCACCTTCGGGAAATATGACGCTGCTCTAACCACTTACCCATGACTTGGATCCCCTCGGACACCAACTCCTCATTTCGACCTACAACCCATCGAATTTTCCCTTTTTTTCCATATTGTCAAATGTGTAATCAGGATTCGATTCTCAGCGACATGAAGTTGCCACGAGGAGCTTTAAGTGAAGCTTTTTAATTATTAAATTAATCTATTGTTGCTTAGTGGTCATAGTTGATCATATTAATTATTCCAATTAATTATTCTTTTTATCTATGGCTGGGTTCGAGTTCCAGCCAGAAACCTTAGAAAAAGAAAATATTTGAAAAGCGACAGTTAAAAAAATTGGGGTCTAATTTTAAGATGGCTTAATTTAGTGTTTTAGTTAGTGAGTGAACGAGCGGCTTACCGCATGAGTGTGTGGATTTGTGAGTGGGTTGGTTAGAGACCTAACCTTAGAAAAAAGAAAATGTTTGAAAAGCGACAGATAAATTTTTTGTAGTCTAATTTTAAGATGTGTTAGTTTAGTGGTTTAGTTAGTGAGTGAATGAGCGGCTTACCGAATGAGTGGGTTGGTTAGTGAGTGCGTTAATGGGAGTTGGATTTTTGAGTGAGTTGATTAATGATTACTGAGCGCAAGTGGGAAAAAATGATTGTTCGAATAAACATCTTGAATAGACACTACTTAAAATTTGAAATTTGATGTAATCGCAACTCAATTGTACATTATTGATGCTACTTTTCATTCACAGTGTAATTAAAACTAATTCGACAAAGTTGACATAACTTTATCTTGTGTAATTAAGCCGTTTGCTTAAAAAATTTAATTTTCACCTCTGCTTGTTCGATTTACCTAAAATTTAACCAATTTGTGTTTAAACTATGGAAATGAGTCAGTATCTTTAGAATAAATCTTGCAACCGTAAAACGGCGATAATTACTCTGTGGTGCATCCATCCAGATTTCAGTTTTTTACGATTTAAAAGAAGGCTGAGTGTAAACGAGTAAAACGTTTTAATTCTATCGTCACTTTATGTGGTTAACCGTCAGCAATATTTGACGAAAAATAACATTTCTTCTTAATTGAAGTAGATTATCATGTAAATTTAGCGTTAAAAATATTTAGGTTAATTCTTTTCTGAGAGTCCCCTGAAGAGCTGAGCGTTTTAGCGCCGTCCCACGGCTTCCGCTTTCATCATCACGTAAATAAAACTAAGATGATTTCAACATGATGGAAACTTTTATTTTATGATGGTCCCTATTGATAATTTTTTGTAGAAACAAATGATTTTCTCCAGCAGTTTTGATATTTGTTTTAAATAGATCACATTTGAAGTTTCGTCGAACCGCTTTCGGGTTGTGGATCGGTTGCGAACCCGCCACCCGCATAAATATACAGAAAGCTATCAGACCCGTGCTTTTCGCTCACAAAAGGAGTTCTAAATAGCTTTAAAATTGTACAAAAATGGTGATCTTGCGAAACCTAGAGTGACACATAGAGTTTTGTGTTGCTCAGCGGTCGTTTTCTTTTTAAACCATCCATAACCGCTTTGGCGAAGCAGACAAAACTCGTTTAATACACGTGTACGTAATACCGTACATAATACACTGCCATACACAATCCGAAATTCCCGTAAATAATTTTCCATAAAAAATTTAAAATTGTTTTTGTTGTTTTTAGTCTCCTTGCCAATGAACGAACCCTAAACTTGTGATTCACTGTATTTTAACAATGAGTTTGGCGTAAAAGTATATTGGTCTGGTACCATTGTTTGGCTTGGGAATAAGACATGCTTTTTAGAGGATGTCGTAAAAAGAAGTCGTAGGACTTGATTTTATGCGGGGCTTGTTTGGAATAAACAGAAACCAGCCCGTGGCTTCTTTTAAGAGACAAAGTCTTGACGAATCGTTATCGTCAACGATGAATCTCAAACTTTACTGATTGTAAACTTCTTTACCGTCTTACAAGTGTCAACAATAGCTTTCAAGCTAGAACCTCATTGATTAAGTTGCCGAGTTAATAACTTTGCTGGGTCATGAAGATTATTTTACGTCACGTGTCACTTCTGATTTATCCATTTATGCATTTGTGTTAATTATTTAAATTAATTATACTGCTTATCTAATTGAGGTGGTTGAGTTGGTTTATTGATTGAGATGACAGTTGTGCCACGAGAGGATTCGAACCCAAGACCTTCGGGTCAATACATCGCTGCTCTAACCAGCGTGTCTTCTGATTTATTTTTGTATAATAAGTTTAAGTTAACGACCAACTCAAAAATTTGATTGAAGAAAATTCCTGTAAGACAACACGGAAAATTGCGGAAGAGCTTAGTGTAGGCCACCTAACCGTTTTTCACCATCTGGAGCAAATTGGCAAAGTAAAGAAACTCTAAAAGTGGGTACCGCATGAACTAACCGAAGCCCAAAAAAATCAACATTTTGAATGTTGCACCTCTCTTCATCATTAAAATGATCCATTTCTCGATGTAATCATCACGTGCGATAATAAATGGATTCTTTACGATCACAGGAGGCGTACAGGACAGTAGTTGGTCTGAAGAACCAAAACGCTTCCTGAAACCAAATCTCCACGGTAAAAAGGCTATGGTGATTGTCTGGTGGTGTACTGCTCGGTTTGTTTAGTTTAATTTCCTGAATAATGCTGAAATTATCACAACAGAGAAATATTGCCAAGAAATTGACAAAATGCACGGGAAACTGCAACGTCCAGCAACACAACACGAAAGGGGCCAATTCTTCTTCACGATGACCCCAGTCCATTTGTCCACTTAACTCGACCTACAGACTTTCACTTTTTTAGGCGTTTTGATCACTGCTTGAGGGTTAAATTTTTTTCGAGAAGTGGGGAAGCCGAAAACGCCTTCTACGACTATGCTTCGAATTAAAGATTTTTATTCCAGCGGAATAAAAACTTATTACACATTGGCAAAGATGTAAATTGTGATGGAAAATATTTCGAATAATTTTTCATTACTTTATAAAAATTAAAAATAGGTTTGACTGCCTTTTCAACATATGCAATATTTTTGCACCAGACCAATATATTGTTTGGTCTCTCTGTTAATTTCGAGGGCCCCCCTCCCGAAGAAAAAGGGATTTTTCCCGCGCGCCCACTTTCCTAAGCCGATCGCCTGACCTGTTGGTATCAGTGCGTAAAAACAGTATGGCGCCCCCGGCCGGTCACACCGTGTTCGCCCCCGTTCGTAATTTTCTGATTTTTCTTCTGTTTTCTTCTTTTCCTCTTCCTGTTTACGCGTTTCACCCTCTTTTATGCCGACAACCACGAAGCAGAAGAACGTCTGGAATCGCAAAACGGTGAGTTACTTATTTTCGTTGATTCTTTACACCACTTATAATCCTCTCCTTTCTTTTTAATTTAATATTTATCCAGTCAGCCACAGTTATTTTGTCAAGGTTGCCTTTTTAAACGATAGTAAAAGCAGTACCGACTACTGACAATCCCGAAATAGACGGACAAAGCCACTTACATACAGGTACATCATGACGACCTAAAAGACTTCAACAAAATTTATCATGATAAGCTTGTAGTTTGATTAGCATTGGCCTGCTTATCACTGGTTGATTTTTCTGTCATTCGTTTTTTCAGTAGTGATGGGTTTGTGAGTGTTTCAAGTTTACAATAGAGGCAAGAACACAAAAATCAACCACTGAAGATACCGGGGAGGCAAATCGTATTCTTTAACGACCAAACAGGTTATCTCATCATGTCGGTCTCCTTACACTTTCTGTTTTCGCCTCAGACGCATTTCTATTCGTTGCCATCTTCAGTAATTTGTCTGGGTGCTATTCTGTCTAGCTTGTCCATATTACACTACAGTGACATTGCCACCGATTAATGAGAATCCCGAAATAAAACATGCAAAGCCAGTTCAATGTACATTAGAAAGGCCTAGTGTGTTACAATTTGCTGGTCGTTTGACTATGCTGGTCTGCTTATCACTGGTTGTTCTGTTAGCTCTTTTCCGTAGTAATGAATTTGTGATGGTGTTTGAATTTCACTAAATGACCTTACGATTGAAAAAATAACCAACTACAGAAGATCCAACTGTCCAAATGGCAAGATTAGATATGCCAGAGTAATCGTAAACAACTAAACTACAGGTTTAACACCCAAAAGACCTTGGTAATCCAAAGTTACCTACCTAATTAAAGGACATAAAGGTATTTTGGATGACGGAAAAACAGATACTCTAGCCAGAGTAGGGTCTGGAAGACCATATATAGGCCCTGAACCAATTCTTAGGCTAACAAAAAGAACACAGAATCCTCCTTGGGAACCTACATTTTCAATGCTCTCCCTGCTAGTATTAAAACAATTAATGGTTTGTCCCGTTTTAAACGGGCTTTGAAGATACATGTACAATTGTATTATGATCTTGATGATGAAATGAACTTTTTAGTTCGTCAAGGCCATGTTACCATATTGTGATAGTTTTATAATTATTTTTAAATTTAATAGTTTTAATTAATTTGCACTGGGCGTATTTACATATAGACGTATAATATTTGATAGCATTGCTAATTTCGAGGGCCCCCTCCCGGAGAAAAAGGGTTTTTTCCTCGTGCGCCCTCTTTTCTAAGAGGACCGCTTACATGTTGGTATCAGTGCGTAAAAACAGTATGGCGCCCCCGGCCGGTCGAACCGCGTTCACCCTGCGTTCCGTTCGTAATTTTCTGACTTTTCTTCTGTTTTCTTCTTTTCGCCTCTTCCTGTTTACGCGTTTCACCCGCTATTATGCCGATAATCACGCGAGTGCCTGCCCTGGAACCCGAAACAGAAGAATGTCTGGAATCGCAAAAAAGGTGAGATACCTTATTTCTGTTAATCCATTAACCCCTTTTTTCACCGCATATAATTCTCCACTTTATTTTTAATTTAATATTTACACAGTCCGCTATATATATTTAAAATCCTCCGGTCTAAAAGTTAGTTTTATTAATTTAATTTTATTAATATTTGAACCTGAAAGGCACGGGCAACGGACATGTCATAACGTGTCGTCCCGTTTTATCTCGTTTTTTCTCGTTTTGTCACGTTTTTTTTTTGTTCAGTTTCAAGTTCGACTAGTTAATCAATTTTTTAAGTCTTATTAAATTTGGGAACTTCCTATCTTAAAGTTATTAAGAAAGTTATTCCAATTTGTTAGCGGTCTATGTGTTTTAATAATAATAATAGTAATATAATAATTATAACAAATCTTTATTTGCAAGAATGTACGTTTCAACAAAAATTAATATTTTGGTACTTCCCTGCCTGCTGTCAAAAATCAAAGCTTGTACTAGACAGTAGGAATTTTTGGAGATCCTCAAAGAAATAAGCAGAATATATCTTTACAAAAGCATAAACAAACAAATAAACATACATAATACAGAATAAACGTGTAGTATGAACAAAACCAATCAAATTAAATCTTGGATTTAAATATCTTACTACAATTTAAAATTTTTGAAATTATAATTTTTTGCCTTCATTGTAGTTGTTGAAATTTTAAATAATGATCCTTTCTTTACAAAAAGAAACGAAGCGCAATATATAATAAAAAATTATAATATTACGTAGTCTTTATATTGTAAAAATGTGAGTTAGCCAATGAATTGGTCTTGTGTTATATTCACTGATGTAACTGGTTACAAGATTATTTTTATATGCATTTGCAAACATGAACATTTAAAAAAGGCTTGGTATAGATTCATTAGTTTAAATTCACCGTATAATTTTTTCGTATTGTATCTATTTTATATATATAAAATAATTTTACGAAGTGAGTTTAGTTAGTTACATCCAGAGTCTTAGTGTAGCATTTATTACTACCTTCTCAGGAAACAACCCTATAGGCTATTATGGATTGTGCAAGAGAAAAATATAGTGCCCTTAAGAGTTCAATTTTAAAAAAGTTGCGTATAATTCTAAATTTATAAAAGTGCTTTCTCAGATGGTAAACCAAAGAATCAATACGTAAATAAAATCTCAAATTTGAGTCCAAGGTCACACCAAGATATCTAACATTGTAAGCAAAAGGAGTAGGTAGGCAAGCAATAACACATATCATTATTATCACAAGTATAAAAAGCAAATTTTAAATTATTAGTATTTACTTTCTTTTTTGAAATGTGTAATACATTATATTTTTTTCAGTTTGAAAGTAGAAAGTTTGGGTTTAAATCATTATTTATAGTTTTAATTAAATTATCACCTGAGAAAATGATACAAGTATTATCTGCATAACTAAATATTTATCCAGAGAATTCAATTTTCAAAACATCATTAATATATAAAAGAAACAAAATTGGGCCTAAGACTTTACCTTGAAGTACTCACGATTTAACCCGTAAAGAAGAATTGTCAAATAAATTGTTCCAACCTTTGTGACTGGGGATAGGGATAGGAATAAGAGAGGCGGCCGCAAGGCCTACTGCACCTCGACCTAAATAGATCTATTATGTTCCTCTGTTAATTATAACTCACCAGCCAGCTTCAGGCTAATAACCAGCCTCCACAGCTTTGTCAGCGGTTCCTTGGTATCTTGCTTGTAGTTTTTCTTATCCTAGTTGCAAGAACTTGCACCTACATAGACCTTCGCAGAACCATAAAATGTGTTCTGCGGTCTCCTCCTCTTCCTGGCAGTATCTGCCCAATATTTCTTCTGTCTGTACTCCTATCCGGTGCATATGCTTTCTTAAGTGACAGTGCCCTATCAGGAGTCCAACCAGAATCCCGGTTCGGTTGCGGTTGCTTTCCTGTGTAAGTTTTGCGGATGGACCTCGTACGAATCTTTTCGCGTGCCTCATACCTGCGGTATTGTTCCACCAGGTTTTAGACTCATTAAGGATCCATTTTAAGATGTATTGTCTTTTGTGGCAGGCTACTAGGCCACAGTAGTGTTCTGGGCTCATAGAGTCCGTGTTGGCTCCCTTTTTGGCCAACATGGCAATCTTTTCGTTGTCTCTATGTCCCGAATGTCCAGGTACCCATGCCGGTCAGGTCATTAGTGACGCTGACTTCCTTCCGTGTCTCCATGCATTTCCAAACACTCTTTGCCTTCGCCTCGCATGAGGCTAAGTCCCTGAGAGCTGCCTGGCTGTCAGAGAAAATGGCTATCTTCCGGGAATGCTTTCCTAGCCTTTTTATTTCTCTAGCACATTGTTCAATCGCTATGTTTTCAGACTGGAAAACTAGCATACTTGCCTAGGTTTACCGTCAGTTCGGTCTTGGGGTTGATCCCAAAGACCCCGCTCCCGTATCCTTGTCGGTGTTGGAGCCGTCAGTATACCAGTACGAATTTGCCTTTAGTGGTGTACCCTTGGCCCATTCTTCCCGTTCTGGAATCAGTACTTTGTACTTCTTGGTGAAGTTGTACTTTGGAATAATGGCATGAATTGGCATACCCGGATGGCATCTGCCTGTATCTCCTCCCTCAGTTTCCATTGTTTATTCACTTGGTCTATCATAACAGATGGTTATCCATTTATGATCCTATGGGCCGCTGCTCTGGCTTCTCCTTGGATTAAAATGTGAAGTGGTGGGAGGTTTAACAAAACTTCCGGGGCCGCAGTTGGCGTTGTGCTCATGGCACCAGTGACAGTGAGACACGCTTGTCCTTCGATGTCACTTAGCAGCCTTTTTGCTTTAGCCGGAAGAGTTTTGGCTCACCATGCCACAGACCCATATGTCAACATTGGTTTTGCGACTAGAGTTCTGTCCGATAAATATGACTGAAGGAGTTTAAGGGGAATATTAGATATACCAATACATTCAAGTTTTTTTAGCATCAACTTATGATCATCAGAGTCGAAATCCTTTTAATGTCCAAAAACAATTCAATAACGTAATTACCTTTATAAATTTCTTGTGAAATCAATTTAGTAACATCAAATAAAGCCTGCGTAGTGGATCTGCCCACTTAAGGAGTAATAATCAAAATAATGAACAGATCAATTTAATTTAAATATTTGGTAAGCAAGTAAGCTGCCCTTATTTTTTTCTTCTTTCGCTTACACTCTACTGAAAGTTAAAACGGTAGAGAATTATAAACAATTATTGTTTATTTTGCGTAATTAGTTTCTAACGATGTGTGCATAATTTCATTTATCTCTCATTATTCTCTTTCCACACTTAAAATATCAACTAATTAAATTTCTTCAATTGACTTAACAATTTAAGTTGTATAAACCGCTCTGATAAATACTAAAAATGTCATATTTCTCTCGCATGCAAGCTGTTTACGACATTGCAAAGAAATTAAATCCCGACAATTTTCCATTTTTTTTGGCTCGGTTGAACCAGATTGAAGAGGATTACATTTAGATTGAATCCACGTCCAGGATGATGTCTGATTTTGAATGAGGCTTTCGAAGTAAAACAAAGAATTGACACAATAGCCAACGCCACTTCGTTGTCGAAATGTTTTTCTTCGTCAAATGGACCCACCTCAAAATTCTCCGAAGGCGAAGCCTGATCCAAAAGTTCAAACTTCTTCAATGTATAATAAACTGAAACTTCCCAAAATTAATGTAAATATGTTTTCTGGGGATTTCCGAGAGAGGCAGAACTTTTTCCCATTGTTTACATCTCTGATCCACGAGAATTCAAGCTTGTCGGATTCGGAAAAGTTACACTATTTGACTGGTGCAAAAATATTGCAGGTTTTGAAAAGGCAGTCAAAACTATTTTTAATTTTTATAAAATCTATTTTTAATTTTTATCAAATTTATTCGAAATATTTGCCATCACAATACATACATCTTTGTCAACGTGTGAACCTATTTTGGGTGCAGATTTGGTTTCAGGAAATGTTTTGGCGCTTCATCTTTGTCCAACCACTGACCTGTACGCCTCCTGTAATCGTACAGGACCAATTTCTTATCGCATGTGATGATTAGCTCGAAGCATTAGATCTTAATGATGAAGAGAGGTGCAAATTTCAAAGTGTTGATTTTTTTGGGCTTCGGTTAGTTCGTCCGGTACCCATTTGTCGAGCTTCCTTACCAATTTGCTCCAGATGGTGAACAACGGTTAGGTAGTCTACACGAAGCTCTTCCGCTTGTATTTCCCGTGTTGTCTTATGTGAATTTTCTTCAATCAACGTTTTGAGTTGGTAGTCGTCCACAACGGAAGGAAACCGCGACCTTCCCTGTCTTCCAGATCGAAATCTCCAAGACGAAATTTCTAAAATCATCGCTGCACCTTGCATGCTTCCCTCCCCCAAACTTTATACCAATTCGATACATCCACGCAGCATATTATCTGTCGACTCCCCTCATCAAAGGATTATAGCCATTTGGATTCTCGACCCCGTATATCGTTGTCCTAGTTTGTTATCCAGATGGTCAAAAAAGTTGGGAAACTGAAGGGTCTCAAGAAAATGCTTTAATTGTTTGGGGAATCACCTCTTACATGCTTGTAAATTAAATAGTCGACGTAATTCTTGGACTTGTAACAAACGTCACTCTTGCTTCTTTTCACCTACCTATCCCACAAACAGCTGAAAGGCCTACCATCGTTTCCAGCCCCGAGACATGATTAACGTCCCACGCACAATTTTGGGATACTCGTCCGTCGACGGTGATTCTTGGAACCGCCGAAGCCATGAATCCGGATGCTGATGGAAATATGCATCCAATTCGAATGACCCAGGTTCTCCAGGTTAGCCAAGCTTGTACGCAACGTCTTAAATTAAAACTTTCTAAATTCTCACGAAAAGGTGGTTTCCTGCACTTTTGCATCATGCCACATATCTGGAGACACATTCTCCCAGAGGTAGTTTTGCCCCGAAAATACCTGAATTTCTTCGCTAGAATTAGCCGATCGCTCTTTCTATATTAAAGGAAACGTGGATGCTCTCCCCGGCGCTGATGTTTATTCTGTCATAATTCTCTATGATCTTCCTTATCTCATTAAGTCTCTTGCTATACAGACCGTTTTCGGATGGGTGTTTTTGCAGAAAGCGCGATTTCTCGTCCCACTCGTTCCACCCCCCACTTAATACCATTGTACAGCGCTTCTGGCAAATGGAAGAAGTAAGTAATCCCGCTCCTCAGAATCCCGAAGATGTTTGTCCTTGGTTTCAATTCGATTAATCGAAGCCGACCGCTTACCTGATATTTTCAGTGTGTAAAACTGGATCCCCCTCTGGTCGAACCACTTTCGCCCTACGCCTTGTTTGTAATTTTCTGACTTTTCCTTCTGTTTTCCTCACCCTTGTCTTATCGCTTCTTCCTGTTTCCCGTTTCACCCTCTGTTATGCCGGCATAGAACTCGAAAGATAGAGGAATCTCTGTTTGTCTGGAATCGCCGAACTGATTTACCTTATTTCCGTTGATTCTTTAACCCATTTTTTTCCATTAATATTAATATTTACACAATCCACTACAGATATTGAATTTTTATGCTATTAACAATTTTCTTTAAAAAGATACTTTATTTTATTTATATTTATTACCGTCGTTGTTTGATCATTTTAAAAAGATACTTGCGCTTTGCTGTAACATTGTAATTGTATCAAACAAGGTAAAGTTGGTTTTCTAAAACTAACTTTTATTCCAGAAACCTTTATCGGTGGAAAACAAGTGAGGAAAGGTTTTACGGTGTAGAAACGGTTGAAACATATTTTATGCACTTGCGAATTTTTAGATCATAAAATTACACATTGCAAAAACTTATCCTTCTGCCGAAAAATTTTTATTCTCACCGTACATCGTTTCTTGAGCGAAGATGCAATTTTAAGAAAAACAAAATTACATTTCCCCTCATACATTGTTATGATAAGAAGTACCGAATGCTCGCGTAAAGCGAGTTTCCAAGGTTAACGCCCCTCATGGGCAATTTTGACAAATCGATAGGTACAACGGTTGCACACCCTATTAACGTCCGGCCTGTTTAGTTTGGCTGGCGACCTTTCCGAGGTGACTCTTATTATCTCCATTAATCTCCCCCATAGTCGTTATTCTGTTATTTTTGAACGTGAACCGACGCGGCGGAAAACGAAGACGTTAAAGGGACGCTTTTATGCAGCCCAATGAACCGGAAAAACGTGAATCTCAAAAAAGTCGATTTTCTTGCGGTTTTATGCCATGCGATGACACCTCGTCTATTTGCACATTCGAAGATTGGACTTCTCGTCTGGGAATCGTTACATATTACATCTTTTTTCTGCTCTTTTGAGGTTTCTCATGACTCATTAAAAACAGACGAATGCTCTCCCTGAATTCATTAGCAATCTGCATACCAACCGTCCTGAAAACTTACAATACACATGCAAAACACCATCATATCTAAGCAGAAAGCACTCTCAATTAATGTCTGAAGTTTGAATTTACACTAGAATTATTTAGAAAACATTAAATCCCTTATAAATTAATCATTCAAATACGTCGGTGATCGTAAATATAAAAGTTAAAATGCTTTTTCCATTAAGATTGTCCGGTGTCTTTCTATATTTAGCTATCTTTGGTTATTACCAAGTCGTTAATGGTAAATTTTTTAGTTGATATTTCTTTTGTCCGAAGGATGTGTTTTTAAATAATTACGCATCATTTGTAAACCGGCACGCTAAATGTTTACGGTCAGGAATTGAATAACAGTTAAACCGAGCTTTCACGCTCCTCGATTGGTTCCGCAGGTCTCAGTGTTTACAAAGATGTAGGTTAAATTTCTCCAAATCGTTTTCCCAGATCGGGATTATTAAAGGGACACCCTCGTTAATTGCGTAGAAATTAATTTCGACCATTGCTGGCACATCCATCCTCTTCCACGGGAATTTGACAATGATAACCGAAGCCGACGTTTAGGCATGCCGTTTATTATTGACGGTGATTACGTCTAGACTCTCCCAAACAGCGTTCCCCCTAACACGGATATCGTGGAGCACGATTTGTACGGTGGTATTAGCGACTATTCATGTGATCTTAATCATATACTTTTTGAAAATAATTTTTCTTAAGAAAAACAGTACTTGGGATATCAAAGTATTTCTGGTGGGTCGATAAATATAGATGGTTTGCTCTTTTGCAATACCTCTGTTTTAACATCGCTAACTATCCATACTATATCTAATGCCCAAGGAATTGTTTTTCATGTTTAATATCATTACCATGGCTAAATTTGATACACATTTTTACACAATTTAAAGGACTTTTACCAGTTGAACTTATTAAGTGGAGTGTGAATCAAATGTTATCTATTTTTTCTTTGCTAATTTTGTAGGGAATTTATTTGTGAACAGAATGCTGTAATAGTTTAGTGCAGTTCCTTTGTTTCTTAGTTAAACAAAATGTTTATTGGGAAAAGTCGAGGGATTTGAGTTAACTTTTCGTTTTGCTCTTTCTGTTAGAAATAGCCTGCTAGAAATGTAGAAATAGCCCTTCTTTTTCTAACCCTTTTCATCTGGGACAACAAATTTTCCTGTCGTACCCTCGAGAAAACCTATCTTCCGCTTTCAATCATAGTTTTACTTTTCTCCGGTACCGAGTCTGCGTTTTAGCGATTTTTTTCGTTTCGCTTCCGAACTTTTTTTCAGCGTGCTGTGTAAAGTGCTGAGGAGAAAAACTTTTGACAAAAGGAAGTTACATAGCAAAGCCATGGTGCAGCGACACAAGCACCAATGACGTCAGAAGTTTCAAATTTATGAGCTTTATCGATTAGATTTTTCACCGTTTTTTACAATATTAAGGCCTTACCAAGGGCCTAATACGAGAGACATAACCTATGTATGTCTAGAACCCTTACACCTGATTCTTCACGTTATGACCCATTTTGAAGAGAATCATTCGTTTCAAGGGTTTTGGTATTCTCAAGGAAGTTGCACTACTGAGGATCTAAGTTGTCTTGATGATAGTTTATCCTAGTTAGTTAACAGAATTAGAGTCATGAAATGCTTTATGGTCCACGTATTAAAGGTATGGTAATCGTTTTCCAAAAGTTGTGCTTTTTGGTATTTCGCTTCCATTTATTTATATTCTATTATACTAAGGAATTTGAATTTTTTTAGAGTACATATAAATTTGGTATACAACGTAAAACTCAGTTTTTTAATATATTTAACTGTAATTATTAATGTAAACGATTTTACGACTAAAAATATTTTTTGAAATAGATCTGGGAAAAATAAAAATTTTGTTCGTTTGAATTTGTAAGAGTTCTAGGTTATTTCTTAAGATGTAAGGATCACTCCATTTTGAATTTTGTGGATAACATGAATATAACCCAAGATGTTGGTACCAGAAAAAGTGTATTTTTATAGACTAAAAGACTTCCTGCTCCCTTTGATTTATTCGGTCTTAAAACGACCTTTTCGCTAATGAACCTGGTCTCTTTTAATTTTGTCGTTAAAACGAATACTTTTGTCTGTCAGACACTTTTCGGCATTTCGATTGGGCTATTTTTTCAGTTGTGACAACAAAAGTAACACACAAGTAAAACCGTTGATAAACAGACCAAAATGATCAGAAACGACCCAACTAAATGCAATCCCTTTCTAATATGTAATACACTTTATTTCACTTTTTCTTTTTAACTTATCAAAGATCTCAAATCAGCCCCTCAAAACAAGATACAAGTGAAATGTTCTTATAAAAAGATAATAGTCAAACTAATTCTGACTCTCCTTCAGCAAAATCGAAGGGAGAACGATTGGTTTCTGCTAAGCAAGAAATATTTTTAAAACAAACATAATATAATGTTTATTGTTCGGATAATTTTTTTCAATTTCCGCATTTTTCCATTCAAGACTTTTATTTGCAGCTAGTAAACTATATTGTTTCGATATTTTTTGGCGACTGCTATTTCAACCTTCTTGGAATAGTTAGTTTACTAGTATACCAAATAGTTTATTCCTTTTTAAAACGGCCTTTCACAACCTTTTTTATTTTAGTTTAAATAATTTCTGAAGTTTTGCCGAGGCATCAAATATTCAGTCTGCATTGAGATTTTAACATGTAAAAGCAATCGAAATTATTTACAAGGGACGAAAGTAGAAAACACGAATCGCCCTCTATTTTGCAACTGTTGTTGGCAATATTTTGATGAAAATTACTTCTAGTCTGATTTTCCCTCTAGACTGGGACTGAACAATAATCGACCCTCCGCGTGAAAGGGCACCAGACAAATACACCCACTCTATGTTTATTTATTTACCGCAATGCTATTTGAAAACAAGTACATTTTAACGAAGAAACAGTAGAATTTAAAATTATTAAAGAAAGATTATATCACAAGTTTTAGAAATTAAGGCGGATGTAAAAAGTTTCCTAAAAAGTAATAATTTATCAAACAATTAAGTGTACCTTAGTCTGTAATTAACATTAAATAAATAGTTAACAATAAATTAAATCTGCCTAATATCCTTTAAAAATAACCACGTATTAAAATGCTTAAAACACGAAGTTTTAGCTGTAGAGAACGACATGAAATATGGCGAGAACATCTAAAATGATTAATGGCCGCGGCGCACTTCACCCTTTTACCCCGGTTATTCATATTAGTAATACCGATAAATTCTTAAAACAAAATTCATCACAGTTTTAATATACTATGTTGTTAGATGTCATTAAATAAAACGACGTTTTTAAAACTAATTCATCCAATGTCTTTGCTGTAAACTGTTATTGATCGTAAGTACCACATCTGATGATGCAAGTGGCACATCATATTCATATTTAGGCTGTGACATATTTCAGTAATTGTTTATAAATGTTACGGCTTACATGAAATGCCGTGGCGTGTAAAATAGTATGAATACAAAAAGTTATAAAATAATTTTATCAAGGATTGAAAGGCTTTCTGGATAAAATAATAAACACAATCAAAACAAATGTTCGAGTATACATATAAGGATACTCTCGGTTTGAGCGGTGCCTCATGAGTGTAGAATGTACAACCGGGTCGTATACTCGTTTGATAGAGCCATATCAGGCCGTATTTTGTGTTTTTATGAAAAGCCCTTCTAGTTGGTTACATCATTACCTTGAGTTTAGTCAAAGTATATAATTTTTTGTGTCAGTCAGTGATTTAAATGGTATGGAACTTTCGGACCTTACAAGCATTACCGCTTAATGTGAGAAATAAAGAAAGAAAAATAAAGAAAATTTGCGTACTCGATGTAATAATGTAATAAGAGGAAAATTCATAAGGAGGAAGGTTTTGACGAATGCCTTGCCGTTTTCGTGTTTTCCGAAAAGATTCTCGGTTCGGTGATCAACAAAACTCGCTAAAGAAACATGTTTACTGTATGAGGGAAAACTCTTACGATAGTGGAGAAACCTCAGAGGAGTGGAGATGGTCATCCAGCCCTTAGTACCTCAACATTTTACGGCTTACGCCAAACGTTGAGATGAAATTAAGAAAGCTTGCTGTGTAAAATAATAAACAAAATAAAAACAATTGTATGAAAGTTTCAATAGTGAAACCTGCTGAACTATTCTAATTGAAAGTGAGGGTACTTACGGTTTACTGTGTTCCGTCGGTCTGCAGAATATCCAACCCAGCCCTATGGAGGTTATTGTTATTGAACATTGAACCACATGTTTTCTGAAAAGCTTTTCCGTTCATCTCACTCTTTATCGTGAGATTAAAGAAAACTTGTCTTCTCAACGTAAAATAAGGGGGAAACACGTATGAAAGAGGAGAGATGTCAGCACCTTGGGAAACGTGGAACGCTCGTCAGAGCTGCTGGACAACTTGGCTAGCCCGTGGTACTATATATTTGTTGAATTTATGAAGTGAGATTTTTCACGGTCATTCACCTTATCAGTATAGACGGCAATTCCCCATCCATCCCAGATACACCAGCTTACAGTGGGATTCGGCATCGGGCAGAACCACCAGCCTCTACGGGCTGGTAGGTGTAGATACGTTCAACATCGTTGTTCCTAACGGTCATTCAGACTTGACATGCGGCCAAATGAATCTGACAGCCCAAAACAGGGAGAATAGGCATAGCAAGACTACGAAGATCTACTTGTCCCCCTCGGTTTGTTCGACTTCTATCTCGACGTTAAAGTCGAATATGCACACAAGACTGAAAAGAGACTAAACAGACGACAAGAACTTCTACGCATACTAATAGAAAAACAAAACAAATTAGAAAATGTCTGAATAAGCAATGAGGAGTCTGGAACTTTTTTCTTTTCTTCTGAGTTCTCTGCTTTCCTTTCACCCTCCTCTCACACATGGTCATGATGTTTTAATCCTTATTCAAAAACTGGCCAAGTGTTAAGCAATAAAAGTAAAATAACAGTTTTACTAATAAAATTAGGAAGTGAGGTTGCCACGATGCAGATACACTACTTTGATAGGCTGACTTTTTTGGGAGGGTGTCTAGACCTTTTATCTTTTCTTTTGAATTCTCTCAGGTTATGGACTAAAAAAAGAAAGGGCTTGGCCACAGTGTAGATATCATTATATTGATAGGCTAATTTTGTCTGGAAGTGTCTGGAACGCCCCTTTTTTGAAGGTTAGGTTTTTGATGGGATTTATTTTAACGTTTGCTTGCTGAATGAGGGTGCTGCACAACCAATCGGTCTGGGATTTGTCGTCTTTTCAAAGCGGATGTTTGGCAGGGATTGACGCGCCGTTTGTTTCGTGATGAAACCCGCGATACACCGACGTCTTGCGGAAATGGAAGATGCTCTGCCCCTTCCAACGCGATTCGGGCCTCACCGATCGGTGAAATCAAATTCCTAATAATTCCCTTTCTGTTCCCAGGCAACCCCCTGTCGACATCGTGATAGGCCGAGTCGTTCCTTTCAATACAAAAAAAGGGCAAAAATTCCATTGACGTTAATCGCGAGTATGCTTCATTTTATCCCTCGTTCGATCTTTCTGTTTAGTTCACGTTTTCTATAAAAATAAAAATTAATTTCGTAAACGTGGCAACTATTTGTTTGTGAAAAACCATTTATGCTGTCAGATCGGAACTAATTAAGCCCTGATATATGTACATTCTGATAAATCATGTATTTTGGCAATATTTTATTAAAAAAATATGGACAATTGTTCTCCGCGTGTTTTTGTTGTTGATGATTGTTTTTAGCCAATTCAATCCGTAATTGCCGTCCAATTCGTAATGATTCATTAAGACGCGCCATTTCCGTCCTTACCTGGCATTATTGGAAACGGAAGTATCTAAATGCCTTTCTTGAAGTACCGTCATGATTCAGCCAAATTTAAAGGGGCGGTAAAAGCCCAAAACCGGAACTTATGGACGGTTAATGGATAAATTGCCTAACGACATGCGATCTGTCCAAGCACAAACAAAATTTCCCCAATCGACTATGAATGGCCAGAAAAAGGGAAGATAATTTTTTTTTCTTTTCTCTTTCAAAGCTATCTAGTCTTCTTACCAAACTTTACGTTCTTTTTTTTATTTTAATTAAAATAATTTATTTAATCTTTTATTTTTATTAAAGTATGAAAGGTGACTGACCCCGAAAATGAGTAGAAGAAATAAACCCTAAAAACTAATTAAAGACACCAGCAGTTCATAGTACATTCGACGACCAGTAATAATTGCGAAATTTCCTCTTGTGGTCTATGTGGTGATACCTGTACTTCGGATGTTACTAATCATTTTGGTCTGCCAATCCATCCTTGGTTGATATGTGAGACACGGTTCAACTTTTCACCAGAAATTGCCTGATCAAAGTGATCGCTTATGAGCAAATTACAGACTTGTTTTAATATTGAGTTTAGCCTTCTATTAAAACTCACTTTTTTTTGTATATATTTATAGTTGATATTTGTCTTGCTGAAGAAAGACACAAATAGCACTTTACTAGATTTCCAGTATATCGATTAAATTGAGTATTTTTGGAAGCTTCTTCCAGACAGCGTCCATTATAATAACGGTTTGTCTCAAAATGAGAAAAGGCCTAAGAAGTTGTCCAAAAATAGATCTTAATTAATCCTTTTACAATTATGTTAATGCTGTTGTTTAGAAAATTCAATTAGAAAAATTCAAGTGTTGAAGTCCCATCATTGCATTATCTACTGCGTTTATTCAGTGTGCTCAATATTGGATTTTAAAAGAAAATTTGAATTCTCACGAATGACAAAAAAATGCTTTTACTAAACAGAAAATTAGAATTACCATTTAATTTAATTAAAAACGATTAGCCATTTTTGTGCCGAAATATTTATAAATCAAAGGTTGTACGACTAATTGTTCCTCCTACGTTTATGTAAACTAAAATTCCTCATAAAAGCATTATTCTATCAGTTTATCTTGATCAGTAGACAATATTGAAATAAACATTGAAAACGGACATTTATAAATTAAATAAATGCAGTACGAAAACAACCTTACGCATTAAAGTATACAAAAGACTGAAAGTGTTTCATTTTTTTGCCATTGATATTGAAAACAAACAATTAAAATTGTATAAAAGTTTTGTTTTTATTTGATGTGCAGAATGTTTAAATAATTTACTGGCTCACTAACCATAAATAGTATTGAGTTACATGTGGTATTGAAGGTTCCTTCCTTGTTCTACAGAAAGCAGCACGGCCCAGTCTTACTTGCCTTCCCCTCTTATTCTGTTCTTTCTTTATTTAGTAATTTATGCTGTATTACTATTTATTATTTGATACCATTGTATTTTAAATGTAGCCATGGGTTATTAAAATTAATAGTATTGAGTTTTAATGCAGTGTTATATTTAGTAAACGTTTTAATTAAAAACAGTAATGCTAATTATTTGGGCTCTTATTGATCGTATCTCTGTAAAAAAAAATTAAATAAAAAATGGATAAATAAAAATAAAAATTAAAAAAATTACATAGATAGTTTAGTAAATAGAATACTTGTGAGATTTCTTGTTGAGGTCTTTAGTGTGGTGAATCGTGATGTTGGTCATTCCTTATCATCTTGGCCTCTCATATGTGCTTCAGCATTTTGCCATTTTGGTCCACAGTCACGTGAAAATAGTCTAAATAAGTCTGATATATTAAAACAGCATGGATAGACAGATGAGGATGTTATAAATGACAAACGGGTGTTATAAGTTACACTGTTTTTTTCTTATTATTGCTCTTCTTTGATAAATGTTAGGGTATTTTCATTTATCTGTATATTGTATTTTTTGCAATTTGTTTTTATTGTAAGTAAGGAAATTTAATATGCAACATATTCAAGACAGACAAATGACAGTTGGTGTTGTGTTTGCCGGTTTATATTTACTTGTAGGAGAAGATTGTCCTACAAATTGGTGATGACAACATAAGAAGAGCTTGAATGCTCAATGATAATAAAAGAACTAATACAATTTGATAGGAGCATTGTTACTTCAAAAAATCATTATTAAATTACAATAAAATTAATGAAAAATGATTTGTCTACCTTTTTCTAAAATAAATTAGTAATCTTTTTTTTTAACGCATTTCATTTGTGGTGACAGTTTACTAGACAGACTCTTGGATGAAGTTGGCATTAAGCCATAGCGCATCTGACTTCGGACATGATCAATGATTGTAGAGTTTCTCATGTTATTTGTACAAAATTAAACTTTGGATTGAAAGTATCTGGATTATCTCTTTTTATAATTCACAAAGTCTTATTTTTTTAAACATTGAGCATTTAAACATTAAACATTGGAATTTGTTGAAAGTAATGCTTCTATGTTTTTGGCACACCATTCTAGCAGTTGGGTAAATTTTTAAATGTTATTTACTAATAAAATAATAATAATAAAAACATTTAATGGACTGTTCAAGTAAAAACAAAAATCTAATTAGCACCCAAAATCACATAGACCATCATCATGATACACCACATCTAAATATGTAATTCCAATCCCTCTTTTATTAGAATCTTGCAAATTGTTTCTTGTAGGAAACTCTCAACACATTGTATTTTTTAAATTTTGTATGTTGATGTATGACAATTCATCAAACACAGACGGCTGTAAAAATCTAAGTGCAGATATACATTTCATTTTGCATCATGCATTTCAATTTGTGGTAGGGCTTTAAAAAATCTAGTAAGTTCCAACAAAAGCACAGTTGTAATCATTATCTTGGCTATTGTTGCTGGTTTAGTCTTCCAGATGTAGGTGTTTGCCATTGTCAGTGGCCAATATTTCGCAAACTTACAGATGGCCCAATAAAGCAAGTAACGGTGTTAGTGATGAAAAGATAAAATTGACTCAATAACAAGAAAATGTATCTTAAATTAATTAAAATTGTTCTGTTGGAGTGAGTATATCAGTTCAATAATCGAAATGGATGGTTTCACACACAAACTGGTTTTTCAGAGATCTAGATTTTGAACTGTAATCGCATAAATGATTAGTCTGATGATAAGCGATTACAGCTTGAAAGCTATACCAATGCATAACCAGTTTGTAAGCAGAACCGCCCTTTTGCATCTAAATTTACGACAATTATCCAAAAGGTCAATTCATTTAGTGTCATGCAGAAATATTGAAATTTAAGTAGACTCCAAGCATAATAAATAAAATAAAACACTTTTTTTATAAATTAACAGCATAAATCAATACGGTTGTATACATAAATTTATACATATTATTATGTGAACTAATATGTCCACATAAATCACCAATTGTTGTTAACGTTTTTTTTACTTGTACTCTTTTACAACCCTGTAAACTATTATTATAAATTTTGATATAATTTTTTAAAGGGTTTTCTAGCACTTATTTTATTTACAGTATTTTTGAATATTATTACCAACTTATCTTTATAGTAAAAGTGGAAAACTATTAAATATATGTAAAAATTTATTAAAAAAAAAAAAAAATCACTACTAGTTTCAGAGATCATTCTTTTCATCAGGCAGCTACCTCTTTGTTATTATTAAAATTCAAAAAATTAAAACATTTAAATTCTCATTATGGATTACTGATCATTTAAATTGATAAAAATAGTTTTTTTTTTTTAAAAAGTAGTGAAGAAACTGGTGTCTGTTTGTTGTGGGTATAGTTTCAGCTATTAATTGATGAATCGTACCTTTTCTGGTTTTAATGTACATTTTCTTGTTGGATTGTGTAATTGTTTCATAATATACAATACACCGATAATAAAAAAAAAAAAAAAATGTCCTTTTCAGAAGACATATAAGTAAAGGGGGCAAAAGTGGCGTTTCAATCCATCCTTTCCAATTCAAAGCTCATACTGATCATGGAAATCGGTTTGTTTTGCCACGGATCAAGTCCAAAGCTCGGCCGGCCGTTGAGTTGTTTAATGCACCGCTAGATAGTAGGAGATGGCCTCGCTGTATGGAACCGCATATAGAAAGTTCCTTGACTTTAGGTCCTGCCCTGGGCAGTAAAAATACATAAAAACCGCTCATTTCCTGCATTAAACGAGCCCATAAAGAAAATACGAACCATTTCAGCATTAATTATTTATTGCCGAACTGGTTTTAAGAACCACAGAAACCATTTATGTTCGAAAACTCTAAACTTTCTCACGCAAGACAGTATTATTTTATTTAAATCGTAAATTAATAATTCGAATTTTTTAAACAAGTACATTTAAATTTATATTAATTTTATATGTAATTTTTATCCTAATCTGTAAGTAAAAGTAGATGATATAGTAAATAGCAATAGCGTTATTTCACAAAATTCTGTCCTTTTACGATCTACGATATTAATTATGAACGGCTTTTCCTTTTGCTGTATAAAAAAATCCGATATATTAGGACCAGTTAGTTAAATAACAGTTTAAATCAGAAAACCCCGTTAATTTTTATAAGGCTCTCCTAAGGTTGTTGTATTATGAAGTAGCCGTCAACAGCTTGATTGTTGATTTGCTGTTTGTCCCTCTTCAAATGTCTTAGAAAATCGAACTATCTTCACTGCGTTTTTGATTTGTTTTTCAACTTCTTAGTCCTTTAAAAAAAGAAAAAAATCATTATACCTTTATTGGGACAACATAACAAAATGTTGGAAAACTTAAAACCATTAGTAAACCTTTTTATATTAAATTAATTTAAAACAAATTGGGAATATATTTGGTGATAATAATTATAGACGACGAGTGAATTAATATTGAAACAGGAAGACAGATGTGAATGAAGGATCCTTGTATAGGCAACCTAAAAATTTTTGAGTAAATTAATTGTTTTTATTCTAGAAATGTCTTCGTTTTAAAGGTCTTGTAGGTTGTTTTGTTAAGAACATTTAGCACAAGTCATTATTTTTTATTATTTGTTGACTTCTGTGTACATAATCCGTGTTAAACGTGCTGTTTCTATTTTTGGGAGTTTTAAAGAATCGCGCTTCTCTTCTCAGTGGTGATTGGTCTGCCAGAAAGGATTCAACATTTCTTTCTTCAGGGGTTTTTCTGTGGCGACTTGGACGTATTAGGCAATGAAGCGAGATGTTTAGAAGTTGTTTTAGTTGTTCATTTCTATATAAATAATCTGTTTTAAAGTCTNTTTTTTTTCTGTACATGTCGAATTATAGTATGTTGTCAATATTTGTAGTAATTAGGAGGGTAGGAATAAAATAGTTATCCTCAAAACCTCCTACATAACCAATTCACTATAATACACTAATTTTTTCAATTAATTAAGGTTTTTAGTTGAGATAAAAAGTCAGTGTCACGAGCGGGATTCGAACGCAAGACCTTCGGCTAGATACGCCGCTGCTCTACTACTTGGACTTCGATCCACTAGGACGCTAACTTCCCATCTCAAACCCACCTTTTGAATTTGAGATGGGAAGTTAGTGTCCTAGTGGATCGAAGTCACGATAGCTTAAGTGGTAGCTCGAGCTTCGGTTGTATTTAGCCGAAGGTCGAGGGTTCGAATCCCCCTCGTGACACTTACTTTTTTTATCTCAACTAAAAACCTTAATTAATTGAAATATATTAATTGGTCAAGTGGACCACGAAAACTAGTGAATTTAATACATATTCCACTAAATTGACAAACCGAAACATCGCGGATAGGCAGACCAGGATGATCAGAGATTTACGTTAACAATCCTCATTTTTTCCCTATTTTTTTTTTTTTTTTTTTACATATTTCAGATAAATATTAATTATTTCTTTTTTAAGATATACAACATAACAAAATGTGTGAAAATTATTAGAAAATCGTTTTACTTTAAAACGGACTTGTAAAGTTTTTAGCTCTTTTTAATTTTTTTTTAAAGACGACGAGCGAATGATATTAAAATTGGAATGACAGAATAATAAAAGCTCTAGAACAGGCAAATTAAGAATTCTATACTATTTTTTATTATTGACAGTTTCTAATGACAACTATTGTACATATTTTTTTATTAAAGGTGTTTACGAAAAAAACAAGCACAAAGTTATCTGCTTAAATTATCTTAGAAGACATTAATAAGTGTCTAGAAAGCAATTAATGGGCTAACAAATTAGATGTACTTTACGGTCCTTTTTGTCTGTGATTGATGTATGGCCGTTTAGTTGGTACAGTTGAATAGTTTGGTGACGTGGGAGTTGATGTACGACCAATCAAGGGTCCTTTTTTAATCATATAGGAAAAACCGTTAGTGTTCTGACCTACCGAAAAAGTAATCATCCCTTCATTGTCCCTTCGTGATAATAAAGTCTCACGGAGTCCGAGGGTCGTATGCATTCCTAGGAGAGTGGCAACCAAATCGGGCTAATTAAAAAGACGGTAAACAATCGACTGCTCGACGGGTCACCGGCCTTCTTTTAAAACTCCTTTAGGCGATTATCTTTTTGATCGGTTACAAACCACATTCAAGAACAAGACTTTTTGCCTATTCTAGCGTTTTATTTTTTCAAAAATTTTTATAGCGAAAAGAGCTACCTGTCAATTCCAAGAAAAATACCAAAAACTGTAATAATTAATAATATATTCCTTATTTATTAACACTTTCCCATGTTTTAGCGACATTTTTACAGTGGTGATAGAAACACGTTTACTTTTTTTTTATAAGTTGAAGTTTGGTAATTAGTTATTAATCAGTTTTGGTGTTGGTAGTGTTTTTGCTTTGTTTGGAAAGATTTCTTGGACGTAAAGGTTTTGCTAAAAAAGGAATAATACTGATATTGTTGATAGGTAAAAGGAATTTCTGGGCAACTGCTGACTTCTCCAGCCTTTCACCTTTGATTTGAAAAATAAATTAAAAACCGCTAAGGTAGGTATAGTAAATAACTGGGCCAATCTAAATAGATAGGCCCTGTATCTCGGTTAAATCCAAATGTAAAATATTTCGCTATACATCTCGTGTAATTTGTTTGTTGCGTTGCCCTGCCCTGAGATTACAGAAAATTTGATTTAGCCTAAAAAATACGAAAGCTTTTCGAAAATTGTTGAGAATTCTATGGATTGAAGACTTGGACAGTTTATGTTCATATTTTGAAATGCAATTTATGTTTGTGTGTTATGTATACAATTACAATATTTATGTTTTTGGGTTTCTGTGTCTTGTATGAGCGAATGTATTTATTGGTATGAATGGGGAGGGGCTGATGGCTAAGCAGCTTCTCCATCGCCTCTCAGGTGTATGACTTGGGCCGATGGGGGAAATTTTATAAAATACCCTATCTACTCCAATTTAGATTAGTTTATTTTAGTGAATAGGTAGATGGAGGAATATCGAGTACTCCATCTATCAAACAGTATTAGTGTGATCAATTTACGTTCGTGTGAACGTATTTATTAGTGTGAATGGAGAGGGGCTGATGGTGACGTAGCATCTCGATCGCCCCTCGTGTTGCGTGAGTGACCCTGGTTTATGGCGGAAAACTTTTAAAGTACCACATCGACCCCAAATTAGAGTAGTCTATTATATGGAACAGGTAGATGGAGGAATATCGAGTACTCTGTCTACCAAATGGAGTACTCGATATTCCTCCATCTACCAACCAGTATGAGTGCGATCATTGTAAATAGGTATGAATGTATTTATTGGTGTGATCGTGTGTGTGCGTGTGTGTATCGAGCGTGTTGCGATATTTTGCTAGTGCTTCGGGGCTGAAATGACCAAGCTGTCTGATGCCCTTGTCAAAAAATAAATAAATAAACGCTAGTTTATTCTTTATTTATTAACATTTTTCCATATTTTTAGCTTTACTTTTAAAAGTGGCGATAGAAAAAAAACGCGATTTTTGATTAATTTTTTTGTAAGCTTTTGATCATTGACTATTTATCAGGTTAATTTTAAAATCTTCAACCTTTTACCTGAACGTGCCTTTTTATTATAGAAAAACTGTTTGCAAATGAATCAGATAAATAAGGAAAACCTGATTTTTGTCCCTTCTCCTGATTCAATATCTGATTTAAAAACGTACTCCTTGGCAAAAGTGTATACAAAAATATGTTGAACCGTTTGAAAAAATATATTTTATTTGTCGGCCAATTTTATAAACCTGTTAATTTAAACTAAAATAGGTCATTTTATGTTGAATAGAGCATAACATTTCTAAGTAATTTATATTCGATTTATTCGTGGTTACATAGTTATCTAAAGTTTTTAATAGATGATATAACATAGATCGTGAATTTCTGAAGTGTTTTTAAATATTTGAGACTACTTTCTAGAAATGATTTTGAGTTTTAATGCAGTCGAAAGAATCATTCCTGCTGATAAATTATTTGGAAATAGCACGGTGTATAAGAGTCCGTTAATATTTTTGAAGTACGTTAGATAAACGTTGAAGTCCATGCTGGCACGGCCATTTTTCCATTAACGAATGTTATTCAGGTACAATTTTTCATTATGTCCTTGGCCGGGAGTGAAAAACCCTGAGACCTATTCCATTAAAAGCTCTCATTCACTCAACATCTGTAACTTATTACTTTTCCCCTTTTTTCTTCGAGTTTTTCATTGGGTGTGCTTTTAAAGAAAGATTTCCATCTTCACTGTTCAACTTCAGGGAAACATCTTTCGCCAGTTTCTACCATTATGATCTCGATATTAATATTATAATAGTATATGCTGTTAGGATTAACCCAGAGATTTTATTTATTTATTTTTGTGTGTCAAACTTCAATCAGGATAGTCCGTATCTCTATTATTAAACCGTTTGTTTTAATTATAATTGAAATAATTAATAAATTTCTGAAAATAAGAATAAACATGATTTTGAGCATTTTGGTGTAACTTGATATAAGTGATAAGCTTAAAATTCAGAGAATATGTAGTTAGGTCGTTGCCGATCATCCTTGTTTGCTTATCTTCGCTGTGTTGCCCTGTCAGATGTGCTTCGGTATTTCGCCATCTTCAGTGGTGGATTTGTGTCGAAATGACTGCAGTAC
Source organism: Cimex lectularius (assembly GCF_000648675.2). Lineage (NCBI taxonomy): Eukaryota > Metazoa > Arthropoda > Insecta > Hemiptera > Cimicidae > Cimex > Cimex lectularius. The sequence continues at coordinate 1,996,361 of NW_019392639.1, forward strand.
AGACCTCAACTATCTGACAATGAAATGATACTAGAAATAAATCATACGTGGATTCCATGCTTTTCGAGGTACATTCCCATATGTATCGCAAAACCAAGGAGAATATTAAAATAGATAGCAAATTCGTCGATTGAGGGGAAATTGATGTTGATTGATTTATTGCTGTTTAGTTTACTTCCTCTGCACCATTGGTCTGTTAAATTAAGACGTTGCTGATGCGGGAAGATAGATAAGATCGTTATGAGAGGAAAAATTACTGCGTCATCAGTGCAAGGAGAGAAGTGTCAGGGTGCGTAGGGATATCAGGTGTGCAAATCTGGTAAAGGATGCGGGCTAGGAAACTACGTTATGGGACACAGGCTTACACGCAAATACCGGTCATCCATTAATATAACGTTTATGGAAGGATACCCTGAGCAGCGGTAGCAAGCCAGGATACCACCACACATGATCAAAAGCTTGAGGCACAATGAGGAATGTCGTGGAATAGTGCTGCCCGAGCTCGTGGTAGGACAAGATGACGTTTACATCGCAGTAACACCTCTGTTTGGTGGAGTGATGGCTACGGAATTTAACTTGGTCAAGTATGATGCCATACTTGGCCAAGTATTTTGAGAGTGTAAGATATGTATGACTCGTTTTAGGAGGGTTGCTCAAAGATTTTCCCCAAGATTGGCAAGTCTATAGGAAGTAGGGAGCTGTGTTGGTTTTTGGTAACATTCCAAAATGAGTGTTCAGCAGTACGAATTAAATAACAATTACAACTGACAAACATAATGATGGATAAGGGCTTATAGGTTTGATAGAAAAAAAAATGCTGGATAGCGAGCGAAGTTGCGCAAAGCGAGGACAGGCGGTCCTAAATGATATAAATTATTGTTATTGTTTGTTATTGTTCATAACACGACAGAACTCAAGAAGAAACTTGACAATATTGTGGCTATGTTGTACTTGCTTTCAACCAACTTCCTCATGAAATGAGATTTGAGGAAATAAACGTTGTATTAATTTATGTTTTTCGCGTATTTCTGATAATCGCTGTTCATTATTTTTCAAGAATCTTTTAACTTGTAAAGGTTAGTCAAAGACCACGATTTAACAATCATTCGGTCATAACGATATATCAGATCTGTTGAGTTGACGTAGAATTGCCGATTGGCGTGACTCACAGGTATGTAAAGGCCTTCTATATCTCAACGGTTGAAAAAAACCAAAAACAATCGGCTTAACTTTCCTTTTCAAAATGAAATCGCTTAGTTCCTGCCCTAGAGGACTCGGATGTTTTCCTTTGAAGATACGCATTTAAGGATATCAGAAAACGTAGGTGAATGATTTAAAAGACGGCCGGATCGAGTAGAGATTTAAGGGTCTTAAATGAGCGATAAGAGGGAATGCTTGATGGAGTGCAAGGTCTTGAGCAAGATAGTCGCCTCCTGAGAACGTTGCTTCAGCTCCAACACAGAAACGTCATTAGGGCCTCAGACGTGACTTATTGAATTGTAAGTGATATGACGGAACTGGTAGAAAAAAGGCTTGACTGTTTTGTGTATTTCGTCACTAAGTGGGCTCGTTGTCAATTCTTTCGACCAACAGGACAAATGAGATTTAAATAATAACTATATATTTTGTGTATATTTTTGTCGTTCACCACTGAAGGTGGATAGAATTTTTACATTTAAATTGATGGATGTGCGTGTCTTGTATTGTAAGCTTCTTTTCTTTAAATTTTTAATTATAAACATAATTTTCTGGCATAGGATTCCCTGGTACAACTTATGATGTCCTTCTATTATTTATGTTAGAGTTATGCATCTTAAGTTGTACATAAATTGTTCAGCTTTTTTTTATTTCTCCGAAAAAAGTCTTCAATTCACATTATTCTAAACATTATTTTGACAAATATCCTTTTCGGTTATCAAATTTTCTATCAATGTACAAAACTTTGCACGAGAATCGAAAAGGGTAGCTTTATTCATAAACTGAACATCCAGGGTTTCAGTCAACAGTTCAGCAGTTAATAGTTTGAGGAGGTTGTCCTACATGTCAAATTGACGATGCAATCAAATTTACAGGAGGAATAATTTTTTATGATATACAAGTGGCTTTACGAAAAAAGTTGTGTATGTTTGAAGTAGCAGAAAAAGTGAATTGTCTAGAATATGATTGAAAATCAGACTGAGCAATATGGATATGAAGAATTGACCTCTTCGTGGTACACCCACTCCATCGTGATCAATTTTTATTGTTAAACATTGTACGAGATATAGAAACATTTTAAATTTGGATTTAAATGAAATATCAGGGCCTATCTTGATTGTAGTTATGTATAGCTAATTTAGCGGTTTTTAATTGATTTTTCAAATCAAAGTTTCTTAGTCTAGCGAAGGTGTCAGCTCTAGACCTAAAATTCCCTTTACTCTGTGTGAATTAATATGAAACTTGCGTCTTCTATTTACCTTGTATCATGACTTGTATAAGTTTTTCGATAATAACATATTGTTTTCTTAATGTAAATAAAAGAATAAAGATACGATCGTTCTGACGTTCGTTTCTCCTGAGAACTTAAAAATTAAATAGAACATGCTCGACGCGGAAGGACCTATTCTGCCAGTCACGGGATGCTTTTAAGTTCGATTTATCACAACGAGGCTAAAACTTGGTAAACAATCGATCCGGTTCTCCTTGGTGTCTATTTTCGTCGAGAAGTGATATCTTATGAAAACCATTTTGGTCACAAGAATGTTCTACGAGGACAAAAATATAGTGGGGCGGAAACGGATGAAGGACCCGAAGGATATCCATGGCTTGGGTTCGTGGTTGAACGACCAGAAACTTTATTTTAGCTTTATGGCAATTTGCTGTACTAAACATTCTCAATCTAATTTTCACTTAACACACTAAAATAATTTAAGTTTTTATTTGACCCAAGGTAATTTAAAAGGGCATTTTGTCTCGTGTACACTGTCCCAAATACTACGGTTATACCGTAATAACATTTACACATGTTTTTCTTCTTTCTAAACTCGAAAAATTTAGTTAAAGCACAAAACAAATTAATATTACTGTGCTTTTTTAGATCGCTGTAACGTTTAACCTACGTACCGTTTTGTCCTTAAAAGGCTAAGTAATGGTACCATTAGTGAACCTGTGTTGTGATCAGGTTGCCGGGAAAGTGAATTGCACACTGGTAAGACGTTGAGCGCGAGGAATTTGAACCATGAATCACTTCATAAATGCCATACACGTTTTGTTATATAATTGCCATAACGTCTGAAAACTATGTGGTAGAATAACCTCCCGCCGAAATAGGCCTACAGCTGTATTATGCTCCTCATATCCGAGTTTCTTGTGGATGCACACCGGGCCATTATGGATATACTTGCGCTTCTTTTTCTCAATAGTCATGGAAAGAATATCATTTTAATTCTTCGTTTCCAATCATCCCGATTGTTCTGCCAGAAGGGTTCAGCATTTCGTTTCCTTCAGGGTATGTTTTTTCTTTCGGAGCTTTTTTGACGTATTAATTCTGATGATGTGATACTTATGTAAGATGTACATTCCTTTGTGTGTTCTTTCTCTCTGTGTTAAATGTGTTATTTTTTCAAATACATTGGTCCTTTTTGTACAACATGGGAGCAGGCTTTTCTGTTTTGTTAATGTTGTTAATAAGTTCTTTTATCTTCTGTATATTTATATGTTCTTGGTCCATATCTTTAAGTTTTCTGCCAATCATGTCCAATTTATTTTTTCAGGATGGTTTGAGTTAGCTTGCATGGTTTGGCCTTTTGCGTTTGTATGTCTGTATTTGTCGAATTAAAGATTGCTGTCAATGTTTGTAATGGTCAGGTCGAGTATAAGGATAAAAGAGGTGGTTTAATGCTTCATTTTCACATTGGGGTAAAATATAGGTTATATTGCAACTACTATTCATATATTCTCTTGTGCTGTAAAATTATGACATTGTTAGGAAACAAATTGTCAAGTACATCACGCTTACTACATCTTAGTAGCTGAACTGTAAACATTGGAATAAGTAAAACCAGCTTCGCGGTACGTGTTGTGGTCATCCGAACAGGCCCTTTCAACATATTCACTCCTAAACCAGTCCAGATTATCCGGTGGCTATTTTAGATATTTCCCCCTCTTGATAATAATGATTCCTAGTTGTAGTCAGTCTGGTTTGAATTAGTCTAATTTTTTCATCAATAGTCCGTCACCTTCCTGCATAGAGAGGGGAACGGTGTACCTGAAAAAAAGTTTTCCTCGTTCGCGACCTGTGGTTTGAGGTTTTTCCAAGGGCTTTCACCTTATACGCACCGGTCGACGATGTGACCATTAGCCCTTCATGTCGTTCTAACTTATACTTTGTTGTTTGTGATTTAATTATGATAAATCGCATTTTTTTCCCGTGTTGACCCTTTGACAAAAATTATTTGAGGTTTAAGCGTGAAAGCGAACATGAGCAATAATTGAATCTTCATTAAAATCGTTTATTCCTTTTTTTTTCTCCATATACTTGAATATTCAAGTTGCGAAGGATTCCCTATTTCGGATCGGGTGGTAGACGCCGAGGGAGGCGGGTAAGTTGTTATGAAATATTCATGCTTTCCTTGTTTTAGCTTTGCTGTCTTCCCTCCCTAAGAACCCTTTTCTTAACGGTAAAGCTAATTCTGGAATTCCAGTTTATTATATATTTTATCGCCTTCCGTGGGAGTGATGTTCCTCGCGTCGTGAACGTTTTAGCCTTTTTATAGTTTCGCACTATCTCAACTTCCAATTCCAGAAGAGTGCGCATTTATTAACGCGTTGTAACAAAGTGGTTGAAACTCTCACGGCTCGAGTTCATAAACGGACCTGATCTTAAAGCGGTTTCTCGTTAAATCTAACACTCGTAAATGGAAACCTCAATTCAAAATAAAGCAGTTTCATAATTTATGTAATAAAGGTTCAAGACTACAAACGCCGTCGTGCATGAATGCATTGTGCCATTAGCAAAACGACCAAAAGCAAGGACCAAGGTCAGAATCGTCGTACACTTCTTATCCATTAATAAATTTCACTACTTTATAACCGCCTGTAAACCGAGTCTGTCCATTGCAGTGGAAAATCAAACTTTTCTAATAAATCAAGTGCCTTAATACAATTAATATTATTAGAATATGTGTTTGTAGTAGTCCAAATATGCTTTATTCGTCCAATTAAAAGGTTTCCGTTAATACTGACAATTATCGAAAAATCCAGACGTTTCTAATTTACTTGCCAATAAATTGATAAGCAGTCGATTATTAAACTCCTCTTGCTTCGGCTTAACTATTTATTAACGGATCAATTATCATATAAAGTTTCAAAGGACAGATAATAATTAGCGCCATTGACCTATTCAATGGTCGGAACAGATTCACTTTTAAAATTGATTGGAGGAAAAAAAGCGATAAAAGTTTACAAGTGCTTATTTCGAAGTTAGCATATGAGGAGCGAAGAAGTTAATGATTACATCTCGGAGCACGACTACCGTCGATGCTCTCTTCGTAATGATACGTTAAGAAATTCTACCGGTTCGAACTGATTGGGAGTCAAGACCCTTAAACACCTCCAGTTAAGTTACTGCCACCCGAGTCTGAGGTGATGACTTGCCTGCTATACTTGTTACCCGGGAGAGTCCGTCAAGTAGCCGGCACGACGCGTCATGCTCAGGGTCACGTGTTTTGAATAATGCATATTCTCTGTGACCACGAGCTAACAACCCTTCTTACCTCGGCCTCTGACCTAATTCACGTTCAAAAAGAGCTTATAATGAGGAATAAATTTACCTTTAAAGTTTTTAAATATATACAACATAGATACTTTAAAAATTTAAAATTAAGAACGGTATTGCCTGTAGACTGTTTTTCTGCTTTCTTTGCGAATTACGTTTTTATTTACTACACTGGATGGAGTCTCTCAGCACTACATTCAAATTGGCTTAGTAATCCAGCCAATTGTGATACTGCAGCACTTACTCGGTTTTTTTGCAGCCTGGTTTACGAATTGATGATAACGATGATTATCTATGAAACAACCAGCTGTAAAAAAAGTTGTGCTGTTGAACAACAGTTAACGTTTTGAACGTATATTCTCTCCTATGCATATGTCACATGAATATTTTTAAACACTAATGGTGGACAATTAATTGCTGTTAGTACATGTTTAACTGTCTGTACAACTGGGTAGTATTTTTTTCTGTACAACAAACATTTTTCTCGGCTCATTTGACAACAAATAATAGTTACCCATTAATTAACTCGAAACACTTGAATGCAGTTGTGCCCAATGGCCCCACAAAACTAAACCATTAATCAACGCGTACGTTAACAATTAACATGAGAGTTTAATCATATAGGTAAGAACGGACGATGTTGGATTGCTCATCTCTAGACCGTCTTTTGAATGTATATGTCACCATTAAATTTAAAGTAGTCGTGTTCATTAGTCATTTGAGTAAGTTGTATTAGCTGTGTGGCATAGTCGTTGTCGCACGTTTTGTGTAGTATGTTAGATGGATACATGTTTGTTATGTCAAAGGTAACTAGTTCGTAATTTAGAGTAACATCAAAAAACCGCGAGAAACATCAAAGAGCCAGTGCCAGTTCAACAAACGTTGATAGTTTACAGGCCACAAAAATGTATGAGAGTTGAGAAAGTCTTGCAGCCTTTAGCTTTTCAGCCGGCGTTCTCGAAGCAGAGGTGACGAGCAGTTTACTAGTTCGACGAGGTCGTGGTTAGGATGAACGACGATTAATGTCTATTGCTTGTAGTGCGCAGTCTGTAGTACAGAGGACACAGGTGGAGATGACCAGATCTGAATAGTGTAGAATTAAGGACGAATGCGTGTGCACTAGTTGAATCTTAATAACAGATTTTGTAGCTTATTGATTCTTTTCAAATGAGAGTCTGCAGCGGAACAACATATTCCGGAGTACGTCCAGAATATTGTACCTTCCCGTGCTTTCCTAGAAAAATTTGGAGTTGGTTCGCTCCTCAGCTACTTGTTGAGTAATATTTCTAAGGTACTTTAACCTTGGCGGATTTGCATAAATTCATGGTTTAGTAAGATTTTAGGAGTATAGATGTGAAGGCGGCGAAGGTGCCAATGATTTCTGAGGGTTCATAACCATCCTCCAGCTTATCATTTATTTCTATTACCAACTTTAGAAGTGTAGCTTTAGTTTATCGATCCTTTTGATAGAGGTATGTCATTAACGTACCATGTTAAGTTTTGCCAAAATATCAGGAGACATTTATGTTTCCTACTGGGGTCGCAATGACATTTAACATGGAGGTTCTTTAACGTGCGCACCTGGCACATAATCCTTACCATACGTTTAGATTCTCAAGTTAGGAGCGACTCCTCACATCCGCGCACGGAAAATCTGCTTCTTCCGTGAGGTTCGGTGTAGAAGCCCACATCATCCTGCAGCGTGCTGCCGACATGTCGGTTCTCCCGCTTGCCCCAATATCTGAGACAACTGAAACACCTATTGACTGATGAAAACAGCGAGCATAAGAAAACAAAAATGATCGGAAACGACCAGTATACAGATTCAAGCCCCCGTAGACCCCAAGGGGACCATAATGCAAAATTCGTGTCAAGTCGCAAGACAACGTGTAAAACGGTGACTTTTCTTGAATGCTTACACTGTTCAGGGTGATGGTACAGGGTGACACAGTAGCTGTCCTGTGTTCGAATCCTGGTTCTTCCCATGGAATTTTAATGGGTAATATGTAAAAGTTATTGTAAAGAGGTATGATCTTTCATCCCCGACACCCATCGGGCTAAACCCTCCTTTATGACAGGCCTTTATTTTACTTTGATGTGATGCAACACTACGGTGTAGGTTTATTACACTACCACTTTAGTATAACATACTTAAATCAACCATTTTTGGTACGGTATTTTTCTTCTGTAATATGTTAGTAGAGCCATGTCATCAGCAACATGCTGTTTCCAGCAAATAGCTATCTGTTCTTCTATTATGTGGTTGTTTCCCGTTTACAATGGAAAGATGTTAAACTTAATATCAAAATACTGAATTATTTTAAAATTGGTGTAATATTCGGTGCCGAAGAAACAAGCAAACGCGCGGAATGTCCAAGCGGCGAATACTTCGACTTATCCGTCGTGCGAGGGTGTTGCCAGGGTCTCGCCAGACTTGGTTTGGGCCAAACGCCGATTAAAACGGTTTGATGAAAGGTTGGGAAAGGACACGTGGAAGTGAAGAGGTGAGGATGACATAAGGCCCCTTCCGTGGTGTAAGAAGGAGCGCGTGGGGAGTCAATGCCGCGCCCACCAGTGGCCTTGGCAGGGCCTTGCCACCGCCGGCCAACAGCCACCCTACTCACTTATCTATAGCGGAGACTTCTTCAACATCCAGTCAAATGACTATTTTCTTTAAAGACGCCTAGGGTGTGTTTCAGACAAAGAAATCTCTCAATGTCAAACGTCCTTTTTCCTAGAATAAAATTCTATTCAGTATTCTCTGACAATAAGAATATATCAATGTTTTTCATAGTAACAAAAGTAAAGGATTTTATCCATAAATAATGTTAAATCATGGTCCACCTTAGTAGACCTTTTAATCACTATAACAGACAAACCTTTTTTTTTATACTTTACATCACCTCATTCGATCGAGTCTTTCAGCAGATGTTTGGAGCCAGCTGGAACGTTCAGTCCTCTATACAAGTAGGTTCTTCTTCAACATGCAGATGTTTTGATAAGCTTGACAAAGCAGATGATTACGGATTTTTTAAGTCATTTGAAAATTCCATGATTTAGGGTGCTCTTTCATTTTGTACTTCGACCTGTCCATCCTCGCTGTGCAACAACCCAACATTGATGATTTAACGCCAATGTCCTGAAGATCCCAAAAAGCAATCTCATTTCCTCTTCAGTTTCCATGTTAGAAAATTTTTACTGTCTAAATATATATTTGTCTTGTTAAGGTAGAACACTCTTGTGGAGCTACCTTTCGACCTTGTACCATAATCATTTTCATTATTGCTATTTATTCATTACGACTTAATTAAATCATTCGTTAAAAACGTACACAATTGCATAACCACTTACGTGGTTGGCAGAAAAAATTGGCAATCATTATGGTACTATTACCACCTTCGTAGATAGTGAGTGTTGTAGCTTCTAAACATACAAAAACATTAACACAATAAAAAAAACAGTAAATTTCTAGGAATGTGTTAATGTCTGTTGGCTGAAAAATGCTGATAGTTTCAAAGATGCTTGTATTTTTTATTTATCCTAGATCTCTCTTAAATCCGTTAGATACGCTTCCAATTGAACGGGTCTTGCGTAACTACGGCCAGTTTTGTATATCCGTAGGAAAGAAAAACAATGTCCCAGGAAGTTCCCAGCGGTTGAGTTGAATTGCGTTTTGTCGGACTATTCTTAAGTCAGGAATTCACACTAGAGCAGAGGGGTAATAGTCGATTGCCAAACTGAAGCCTTCTAAAACCCGAGGAATTAGCACATTTCTCTCGGACGAAAACCGATTTAAACGTTAATACAAACAAAGTATTAAGAGGATGAAGAAGAAGCTCTTTTAATATCTGTTCCTTTTTAGCGTGACGGGTTATTACTTTGGCAAGTCTTAAGATTTTCTGTTGACCTGCTGGTCAACAACTTTTAAGTTCCTAAGCTACAAATAACCAACTAACGGTCGTATCTTTCATCAAAGGGTTGCCTGGTGTGTACGGAAAGTACAGTTAATTTGAAGGTAAAAATGGTTAAGTTGAAACTAGAAAGGGTTCATTCAATACGAAAAATGGTACTAAGAGTTTTTTTTTTTTTAATTTATTTTGAAATTTTTTCGCATTAAATTAACCCTTATTAGCTTTCAAATAACCATTTTTAACATCAAATGAAGAATTTTAAATTAATTTCCAATAAAACCATTTTTAAGCATTATAAAACTTAGAATATGCTATAATATGTTAAGTAAAACTCCTTTTTTAAATATAAAATAACTCATTAATTAAAAATAAATAAAATCACAATCAGTTAAGCAATTTCAAATTAACCCCTTTTCAACTAAAAAACGTAAGCACGTAACGTAAAATTCCTGTATTTGGAATATAATTAAATGGGCACTTAAACGACCTTATCGAAATTGATTACATTTTAAATAAAAAATTATATCAAATTAACTATAAAAACAAATTCTTCTTTTAATTCGTTAGTTTTTTTACAAATAAAATAATTTGGCTCTTATAAACTATGTGTACAATTAAAATTAAAAATTAAATGTAATCTTAAAATATAAAATTGAAGTTTTTTCTTTTAATTTAGGATATATTTCAGTTTGTTTAAGGATTTTTTTAAAACCATTTTGTAAAAGAAGAATATTATTTTTATTCCTTTTTTTTGCTTTTTTAAACATGAGAGCCCTAGTATTTTGTATTTAAAAATTTTTCGAGATGTTTTATTATTGTATATAATGTTCAATTTCGCTCGTGGCACTGACCTTTTTTATCTCAACTAAAAACCTTAATTAATTGAAAGATATTAATTGGTCAAGTGGACCACGAAAACTTGTGAATTTAATAAGTTAAAATGAAGTATATCTTCACTAAAGCTCTCCGTGGCCATTTCATTTGTCGCCAAGAATCAAATAGATTACACGACATTTGAAAAAGGGAAAAAAGGAGGGAAAATTCAAAAAGGTGGTGTTGAGAGGGGAAGTTAGTGTCCTAGTGTCACGATAGCTCTCAAGTGGTAGAGCTGCGGCGTATCTAGCCGAAGGTCGTGGGTTCGAATCCCGCTCGTGACCCTGACTTTTTATCTCAACTAAAAACCTTAATTAATTTAAAGATATTAATTAGTCAAGCGGACCACGAAATGTTCATATGGTATTTAAAAGACAAATTATTTAATATAAAAAACACCTCGACTATACCTGATATGCTTATAATTCGTACCATCTGTTAAGATTTTAATGCTTTAGAGAAAGAATTAATTTTAAGGTTAAAATGTTGATTTGAAAGTAAAATGGGTTAATTTGAAGGTAAAAAAAGTTGATTTGGAATTAAAAAGGATTCATTTAAAGGTTAAAAAAGGTTTTATTTGAAAGTAAAACGAGTTAATTTGGTGGTAACAAAGGGTTAATTTGAAATTAAAAAGGCTTAATTTTGAGGTAAAAATGTTTAATTTGAAAATGAAACGAGTTAATTTGGTGCGAAAGGGTTAAATTCCAAATATAAATGGTTAATTCGACGAGAAAAAAGTTAACTTGACAGATGAAAGCTATATATCTTGCAAGAAAGAAGTAAAGAACTGAAAGTATTATTATGATCGACCAGAAAAAACACCTATTATTTAATGAAATTCTCATGCCAAATGTTATCAGTCCCACATGAAATTTACTGCACCGAGGAGTAATAAGCTCCTTTTTTTAACGAGTAAATTCTAATAAATGTTTTCTTCTCTTGCTCTGACAACCTCCACAAAAGAATTGTCCAGAAATAATAATCCCACTCGTTCAATCGAAAAGGGACATAACTTACTTCGGAAAGCACTAAGGCGTAATCAGCATAATAACCCAGTCGCGGGCAAAGAAAAAAATTACAAAAATTTCCCGATGTAGCGAGGAAATTGAAAGACGAGACGTTGACATGGAGAACCGGTTTCATCGACTACTAGTGCAGGAATCTTTTTTTTTTATAACTTAACTCGTGGCACGCGATATCAGATGTATGTTTTTTATAAAGCACGTCAAAGAGTGTCGTCAAAATGCTCGATTGTCGAACCTGTCTCGTATCTTCAATTGAAAGATCATTGTGGATTCTCAAAACCGCGAAGTCGAGTAGATCGTCCTAATTTTCGAGAGAAAAAGTAGTGAAAACGGAAAAAATTGCTGATTGTGAAAGCAAGTTTGTCTCTTTTTTTATCTCGCTGTATCATCAAGAGTCGGAAAGGCTTAGGTTTATTTTTTTAGCAGAAAAGGTAATACTGTTGGAAAACGTTAGGCTGTCGAAAATGATGCGGGCACAACTTCGTTTCGTTATTGGTCTTCTAAAGGAATAATGTTTTGATTTAATCAGCTGTCAGAGGAAATTTCACAGTTGTCAATCTTAACTACCGGTACTGTGTGGGCGAAGGTTAACTACCTAACCCGACCGTTACCACTTTTGATACATCACCGGGCTGACACCCCTTTTTGTATTTGCATCTAACGGAGGATGATTATGGCCGTACGACGGTACGATCTGCCCGTGAAGCGAAACCGACGCTAATCAGTCCTCGAGATGTGAGTCAGGAAGGTGTGGCCTATACGACAGCCTAGGTAGAGGGGACGTGTGGGTGATGCCGCTCGGACAAATACAACGACCCGCGTATCAAAAAATCGTGGACTGGTTTTAATCGTGTTTAATATCTCAATAATCCCTTTTGACGTCAATTGAGGATCATAAATCTAAAAACAAACTTTATGCTTAATTAAAAAGAGGTAAATGATAACTGGGCCCGTAAATTAATATTGACAACCAATCGAATGCTCTGGCAGTAATACTTTGACAAAATGTAAAAAGGCAATACTTTCTTTATCTAAATAAGAATATGTTTCCATATTTTTTATTTTGGTAGTTTGATAAGTAAGTGATCACTGAACATAGCTGAAACAGCGAAGATAGACTGCTGACCAGGACGTTCTGAAACGGTCGAACTGTACAATTCATAAATTCCTTTAATTTTCTCAATAAGAAACAATATCTGCAATTTACTAATATCTTATTAAATGGCTGCAATAGTGTTTTTTTCCCAGTCAAATTTACTAATATCCTATTAGATGGCGTGCGATAGTGTTTTTAAACTTTTCTCGGTGGTCGCAGACAGTATTTATTGCAACTATTATAATGATATTCAGATCTGATAATAATCTTTTCTTATAAAATTAACCTTGTGAGTATTGCTTTTAATTTTTTTAAACAATATTTTAATGCCCACCCCCGCACGTATTGTGTACAATAGACGATTTGCCTTCCTTGTCTTTTTAAGATTTAGGTCGTTCCTAATTGCATCTGTGGGTCGGGGCTTCATGCATTTAACATCTCGTGGTTAAGAGAAACGCTCAAAGAACCTCTTGCTCTCATATCTCGTCAATCTCTTCTGAATATTTTATGTGGTATTATTTATTTTGTCATACGATAACACATTTTTTGTATTGTTTCAGGTAAGCCTAAAATATCACTTAACAAGAAAATTCATGAAAAGAGATGTAAGTAATTAAAAACCTTATTATTTAAAATTGGCAACTTGCCTTATGTATTACACATTTATTACTCTTAATTACTTGCATATATAAAAACCAATTTGTTCATTACGAAAGAGCATGACAGGAATATTACATTTTTACGATCTATTTTATGGTTTGAAACAATAAAGTGATACATATAACTCATATAGAGATGTACTGGTACATGGATGTACTTTATTTTGTTTGAATCTGAATGTTACCAATTATGGTTAGGGTTATATTTTTCAATTTTTGATTTTTTTTCACGTTACCTTTTATAAGAAACACATTCGTTTTGTTAAATGCTAATTTTTACCCTTTTTTCCCAGTATTGTATTTCCACTTTAACAGTTAACTTTTTCGTGTTCATTGTTTTTCAATATTTTTCTTCTCTAATTCTCAGGATTTCGTTATAACGCGTTAATAGTTTATATGTTATCTGATTTTTCCCCATCATGGGAATTGTATTACTTACAATGAAATATTTTGTGATTGAATCTGTTGTTTCGTTCTTTTATCGTTTGTTTATACAATAAGCTGAACGTAGGAAAATTGTACAAGGATATAATTTATTTTAGTATATCTGGGTTCTTCTTTTTTCTGAATACATATTAAACAAAAAAAAACATATATATGTATATACAGGGTGAGTGGCAATCAGTGTATAAAATTTCAGGTATTTCTACCCACCATATGCAACAAAAAACTTCCTATAAACCCCTTTCCAAATTTCAACGATAAAGGAATAATTTTTAGGTTTTGGTTTTTTTTTAACTTTTGGACTTAGGTACACTAAATTGCTTGTAAACTTCAGAAGTACTGACTGTAGAAAAAATTGGTTTATGCCACCTGAAAGAACGTTAAATTTGCGGTAAGGAAACCTATTTACATTGCAGAATTGATAAAAAAGTTTGCACGAAAAATTCAGAAAAAACAAAAATGTTTGAATTTGGAATTTTTTTTAAAATGTTGGATTGGTAACTTAATAACTACAAACTCCTGGAGCTTTGCAAATTCCCTCAAAAGTTCTCCATTCAGTTAGCAACGGTATACTCACGGTTTTGGATTGCCCTTCTGGAAGGCCCAAAAATTTAGCATTTTGTTGAAAAAAAACTGGTGTCGATGAATTGGGGCACGTTCAATTTTTCCAGGACATCTGGCTCTTGAGTTTCGGGTCAGTTTTTTAATGTTGATTCAATCAGTTGGCTTGATGTTATCAGCTGACAACTTCCTCAGGTGGTGATTTAAATAATGTTTTTGTTTCCTAATGCACATCTTACTGATGCTCATTTCATTTACGGTTACTGCAACGGTAATGCTACTGCTGCAAGGGGAGAATACCAAGCTAGTTTTCCACATCGAGACGTTCCAGCAGATCTCACATTCCATCTACTTCATCAGAGGCTGAGGGAAATCGATTCTTTCACTCGAAGAACGAGGGAAGACAATCAGTGAATTGATGTATATTAGGAAATTTTGCATTCGGTTAATCGTGATCCCGAAACCAGTACACGTGCGTTATGTACAGACCTTGCTGTTTCACAATGGTGAGGTTGAGATACCTTCCGTCGGGTCCGTTACCATTTTACGAGGTGATTGATGTAGGGAAAAAATCAATTCATTGCTGGTGGTCATTTCGTTTCAAACAGAGGGTGAGACTAAAAGTTAGAGTTGAACGACATGATGTTAGAAGGGATCAAATATGAAACGAAGGCAATTTTGATGGCCCTTGTGGGTGGTGATATAAAGACGGAGTTTGGAGCTTGGGGAGCCTTGAGAAACCAGCATAGGCCTGGCAATGAGCTGAGTGATTCTCGGGATGGTAGAAGGGTTCAAAGGAAGATTTTTGGTAAGACGAAAAGTTAGAGTCATGAAGGAGAAAGGGATCAAACCTGAAATGAAGGTAATTTGTGGTCCATCGTGGATGGTGAGGGTAAACACATAGGAAGCATGCAGAGTCCTTCTGAGAACTTTTGATCCTTTTTTGGTGGATATCGTAGAAAGACAAACAAAAACCAAAAACTGTTTGATTAAATTTCACGTCATCAGATACTTCAAAGATGAAGACTTTTAATTTATATTTAAAAGCAATGCTTGTTCGATAAAAAATTAGCTTAAATCGACATCTCTACTGTGTATTTTCACGATCACTGCATTTCATCAGAGGAAAAATTAAAAGGAAACTTCCATATTTTTGTATAATTTCTTTTTGTCAGTAGTATATCAGTTGTTATCTTGAATTGATTGAATATTTACTTTATTGACAGGATTGGATAGTCTTGTTTTTAATCCACATTAAATATTTTGATTTAAACGTATACGATTCATAAATGTCCTCAGTGGTGCAATTTGACCAACGTTAAATACCCTGAAAACGTTATCAGACTCTTTTCTTCAATTTGCTATGCTTTATTCGCTCTTTATAATGATTTATTGACCGATTGCGGTTGTTCTTTTGTATCTTCCAGTTGGAATTGATGGTCCTTTTATTGTTTCTCATTTCCTTTCTTTTATTCGGCAATGGGCCTCTAAAGAAAATAAATCGGTGGAGAATTGCTTTCGCGATTTATGGCAATTCTGGATGCCCAAAAACGTATTTTGGGTCACTATAAAAAAGAAGTTTTTTTATGAGGGAAAGATAATATCTTTGGTATGTTGGTATAATTCTTAAATGCTCGTTATTAAATTCAAACACAATAAGAAAATCTTTAATTTATATTGATAATAATAAAACGTTTATGTAAATTTAAATAACTTTATTTTTCGTGTAGATAACTGCTTCAATCGAAACACTATTAACTAGGGCCGTAAAGAACGAACGTACCCAGTAGATAATGTTCATTTAATTAATTTACGGAATGTTATTGTTATCTAGTCCCTTGGTGGAGCTTCTCAAGTTTCTCTTTTAGCAAGTAGTTGTGGTGTGCACTAAGTTGTTTGTGATTACGTCCATAAGTGACTTTAAGTACATGCGTTAGTTCGTACACGTTCAAGTCTCTGTTTATGGTCCTATTTCTAACATACCAAGGTGCATTCTTTAGTAACCTTAGTATGTGTTGTTACAGTGTTGCTGAGGCAGGAAACGTGCCATTTCGGTCGAATCAAGTAGATGGATCAGTAGCAGGACTTGACAGGAGATGTTTTAGCTAGGAATTTTGGGATTCAACTCAATCGCGGTTTTATTTAGCAAACAACAGGATTCTTCATCGTTGTACATGGCAAGCCCATCAGCAATATTCCAAACGGTATATCCGACTTCCATGGGAACCATAGCTGGGAAAAGCTCATACACACTAGAAAATTAATAAATTAAATGGCCCAAACATTTCGCGTTGTAGAACATAAGAATATGATATAAGAAACATTATATCATAATCAAAACTGGAAAAAATAAATGTATTTATTAAAACCAAGACAAACTGGAATAAAACCTGTCCCTCCATAAACGGCAGACTTATGTTATGCACATGTCGAAAACACGTTCAATCAAACTTATAGGAGCACCTCGGGTTGTCCATTTGAAATTCGTGCTAGTGTCAGAAAATCTCTGACGAGTTACAAGAAAGCTTGATAAATCAGACAGCTAAAATGTTCTAAAAGCATTAAAAGTAGCGATATTACACCCAAAATAACAGGTATATGTATCCAAAAATCCCAAAACTTAACCACATAACCAATACCAGACCCTTCCTCGCAGAGTGTGATAGGTATGCTAGGTCTAGATTTGAAATTTTTGAAGGAGCGGACATCACCAAATCACTCCCGAGATAAAATCCCAAAATCTTGGGGTTTGTGAACTTGTGAACAAGTCAAAGAGATTTATGCAGGACACGTGAACTGTCCAAGTCCCGCACCTTTTAGTGATGGGGTACGAGTCTACCCAGGCTTTTAACCCCTCGGGTCTTAGTCACCCACCCTGGGTAATATATATAAATATAATACCAGACACAGCTAAACAGGGGGAAACTCAGGGGCGTGATTAGGCTATATATCGGCCACTCGCATCTGAACGAACAGCTTCACAACATGGATACATTCAATGAAGACCACATTTGTAGGTTATGCACTGAGGAGGAAACATCCTCCACACATATTTTTGATGGAGACTTCCTAGGGTAAAACTTGACACAGTGAAGAAAATTTGGAGCAATACCCACTGACTTTTTTTTTTAATGGAAGACTAGGATAGTTGAACTGAACTAAGAAATTGGGAAAAGGAAAATAAGGTGCAGTGCGTTGGGAATACAACCTTTTCATTATCAATCCTCATCGATGATAAGATTTATATTTTTCTTTGCATTGACAGATCCTCCTTGAAACATTATTGTTTTGGGAGTATAGGGACTCTCCTCGTACTGCACTATGCTGGATTTACAGTCGTTGACTTGAATCCTTGATGATTGCCTACAATGTATGTATGTAAAAGTCTATAATTCATTTTATTGTTTTGAAATATTCTATAGAGCCGCTAGATTGTAAAAGGAAATGGAAATTTTGGAACCTGTCATATGTGAAGAAGATTCTTAATTAGAAATAGCCCTAGACGTTCCCGGTAAAATCTGTCGAAACAATAGGACAAAAGAATTATCATCAGGAAGCGATATGGTCTTAATTGATCCTCCGTTCTAATTAAAGTTACCCATTATGCGTAAGCTTTTATAAGCGAGATCACCAATCTCTGCCGGACCATCGTGGTTACGCCATTGAATAAATTATACTCCGCCTAGACATTTGTCGTGAACTTTGAGAAGGCATTCTCATTTCTATCTCCGATACAACCGGCCTATTAATAACATTGCAGTACCACTACACTATATTTAGGACCTTTTTAAATTAATTTATCTCTCATCATCCCCTAAAGGGTTCCGCGTGTTTTGAGGAAGAACAATAGAAGCCTTTGGAGTAGGCACGAATATAAGATACGAGTCAACAGGAGATAAATAGTAAAAATACAAGATAGAATCTAGTTTCTTTATGTCCGAAGAAAAAAACTAGGATTGATAATTTAAAAGCCCGTAACAGAATTCTGTATGAGATGGAGTTGAAATACAATCGTAAAAATGTAATATACAAAAGAGAAATAAATAAAAGAAAGTCTGGTAACGAAAGAAATCTATGAGTTATTTTCATTGGGCCCTAAAATTTATTTCAGCGCCCACTAATAATAATAGAAATAGATTTGACAACCGATTCAAGGCGAGGCCTTCGATCGCTAAAAACGGATGTCGTTACCCTCCACTAAAACAATAGATCGTAGAGCAATATAACCAGAATTTTAAAATACCGTCAGATAAATTTATTCTCGTTGACTGCATAATCTACTTAATATTCAAGGCTTCCGAATGAATTATCGATAGATAATAGGAATAAGGCGCCCAGGCATATGCCCTCGGCCATTTTTCTATCAACAATAATATTCAATTTCATACTGGCGCCTGTATTACATTGATTTTTCGTGCCCACGTGAAAATACATAGATTTAAAAAAATTATACATAAAATAACGCAATGTATTTAATAGTAAAATTGGAATACCCAGTGGTGAGCCTCCTAAAGCTAAATATATAACGGCGCAAAGAAAAAACTGCACTTTTTATTTTACTGATTATTTGGAAATCGTGAGTGCTGTCTGGTGTGTCGTAGGTTTTAGAAAAACAGTTTCTTTATCGTGCCACGTTTCGATCTTTATTGAGATCATCTTCAGGGCTCAATAAAGATCGAAACGTTGGCACGATAAAGAAAATGTTTTTCTGCAACCTACTCACACCAGACCGCATCTCACGATTTCTGAATAATTATCGATCATCTTCAGGGCTCAAAGTGTTTGTTTTCCGTGTCGATGTGTCATTCTTGTGTGTCGTGTTTTATTTTACTCTTCAATTTTTATTAGTCATCAATACGTAAGCAACGTTTTTCAAACGACGTTGAGGATTATTTGCGATGGTAGGGGAACTGATGTGATGGACCAGGGAATTGGAATTTGCGGAATTGTTGTAAATGGCTTCGGCTACTGCTGGCACTTTCGGGAGAGGGGGATCGGTGTAGAAAGTGGGTAAACATTTTTCGTAGACCTGATGATTAGAATCTTTGGATGCGTAGGGAATTAGAAGTGCTTGGTTGGCCCCTCAAAGTTGACAAGTTTGAGAATTGTGGTGCATTTTCAACCTTTTGTAGTTCAGTGGAATTTTGTCGAGAATTGAGGATAATAATTTATAACCTTGTTTCGTTTTAGTCTTGGGTGTGGATTCCAAATAAGTCGTTTATCAAGGTAGAGTACGTGTTCGACAAGGGGTAGAATAATCAGTCAAAATTCCCTGTGTAACTGTGAAATAACGGTAAGATAGGTCTGATTTTCGGATTAGGTAGGAGCTGTATAGGATGGCCTTCAGCTCCACAGAAGGGTGCCAAACTTCTGTCAAACGCTTGAGCGAGTCAAGGAATCCACCCGTAAAACACTGCTTCTTCTCATGGAAGTATGAAATGCGTCCACAACGCTTTGAAATTGATTGATTGAGCAGTTTAAGGATCTAAATCCAAACTGATCTCCCGGAATAGCTTTTTGGGTTCAGTTATGGGGTGAAGCCGGTTTAATAGAATCTTCTCGAGAATTGTACTACTACTATAAGAAGAATACTGCTAGGTAATATGAAGGATCAAGTAAGAATGACAGGTTTGGTTTATGGGGAAGAACGATAGTGGAAGGTTTCTAAAGGGCAGAAATACTTTGTTCGCACTACGGAGTTAAAGAAACGGGGGCTTTGTGTAGTGTCGTGAAATTTTTAAAACTTGACCTTCCTTGACCAACACACCATTGGTGGTTCGGAGTTGGTTTGAATAATGCAGTGGAGATCGGTACTTAGAGAGCAATAAGTGCTCAGGGCGACCTTCCATGAACAGGGCAAGAAAGTTCTCAAGTGCTATAGGATTAGGATTCGCAAGAGAAGGTAGGCGCAATCTACTTCGAGAAGGTCACAAAGAACAGAAGACTGATTCTGCATGAACTGCACCAGTTATCTTTCGAACATGGTAAAAACTTAGGAATATCGTTTAAAAAGTCTATGTTTTTTTGCGGTCTACAAGTTTTTCATCAACAATCTATTGTTGGTAGATGTTCTATAAATAATGAACTTAAAGTTACAGTTTTATTCAGGTTTTGTGTACCGTAACAAGGATTTCGGCCAGACACTTTTCGTCGGAAGATCTTCTTATATTATGGGATTGGCCTCCTGCCACCCGACACATAGTCAAGACGTTACCATTTTAAATGATAGTTGTTTCAATCTATGATCCATTTTGTACAAGGGACAAACTTAATAAATCTTGGAAATATCCAAAATGATATTGATATTAAAAATATTAAAATATCAATTTTATTTAAGTCACCATACTATATCGACGATAAAATCAATGGCTCCTGAAATAATACAACATATGGCTTTTCGGAATTGAATTTCGTCGTCCGTATAGGTGCCGAACAGAGTTTCAGATGTTAGTTTTAATTATGCATTCCCGTCCCATTTTACCTGCAGCTACCTACAAAGTAAAAACAAAGAAACCGGAAGGAGACAGACACCGTACATGCCGACTTACGTAACCGGAGTGGCATGATTAGAATTCTATAGTTTATTTATACGAAAAGACCAGGCGTCGGGCCTTGTTGTATGTCTTCCTTGTAGCCATTCTTCTGCATTCACAATTCTGGATGTAGGCACGGAACGACCCTCATTTCAATTTTGAAACCGTGGATTTCGTTCCCGCTGATGTTTTTATTTGGGATTTAAGAGAGTGACAATTTTTATTTTATTCTATTTTATTTTACCTTGCAATAAATGTGCCTTATTTTTCTTATTTATTTATTCTGCGTTGTCGACGTATTGCATATTGATTTATCTTTTCCATATATTGATGTTGATGATTCAGGTTGATGATGGTGAGGATAATAGAAAATGAAAGTTTGGTATTCCCAAGGCACTGCAGCATTATGGCGTTCCTATTTCCTTAGTTCAATTCAATTGGTTGAAAAATTCATGGTTTGCTTGGAACGATTCGAAACCACGCGAAGCTGAACTGCTTCGGATCAAACGTTTTAGACATGGAACTGCTAAGTTGCCGTCGTCTAATTTAACGATAGAGGGGACACTTTGTTGTTTCCCAAACTCCGCCTTGTCGTTTCGTGTAGTTTCCTAGTTAGTTAAATTCAATTGACATGATCTTTTTTTAAGAAGAACGTTATGGATGCAGTTTACCGAGTCGTCTTGGTACCTTAGGGTTTATTCTTCCTCATTGCATAACCTGCAAATGGGGTTATCGTTGAATATAACCATGTTGGGTAGGTTTATCTCTTTTCTCATATGCCAGTGATGGGTATAGAGCCCTATCACTCCAGTGAGTTTCACTTTCTCTAGTTGTAGCAACGTGTTTATTAGTTTTCTTGTGGGCCTGGTACCTCTAGTGTTGGTCCATTTCTCTTTTTGTTTTGTGTGTACCTATTGTGGGATAGAACATTTCTATCAAGACAAAACAGACGATTGACTTTCGAGAGCTGAACTGCTACGGATCAAACGTCATAGAGATGGACTGCTAAGGTGCCTCCGTCTAATCTAAGAATGGTGAGGACATTAGGAAGTATGGGTTCGTTGTTCCCTAAACCCTTGTAGCTTAGTGTACCTAGTGTACGCCTAGTTAGTTAAATTCAATTCACATGATCTTTTTTTTAAGAAGAAGGTCATGGATGCAGTTTACCGAGTCGTCTTGGTACCCTAGGGTTTATTCTTCCTTAGTATATAACCTGCCGTGGGGTTATCGTTGAATATAACCATGTTGGGTAGGTGTTTTCTCAGATGCCAATGATGGATGTAGAGCCCTCTCATTCAAAGTGTTTCACTTTCTTTAGCTGTTCGTCCATTTCTCTTTTCTCTGATTACACATTTGCAAAAATAATAGATACAAACTGAAGAAGAGTCTGCAGGATCTAGTCTTAGTATTAGTAGTTAGATTCTTCTAGGGTCCTTTAATGATTTTTTTCGCATTCATCTGGCCTGAAAAACATTTACCCGTAAGACTTATTCTTGACCAATTTTCTGATAGATCGGGAGTTTCATGGCACAAAAGGGTTTAGAGCCAGCATGTGTTTTGATTGAACTTATCATGGCCAATCTGTCGTCCTCGTAGAATATTATTTAAGTATTTCCTGAAGAAATCAATATTTGATTGTCAAAGTTACTACATGATTTTCCACCATATAAAAAAATATATTAATTTTTGTTCTTCGAGAAGCTTTACAATAAAATCTTGAGCGAATTAGTTAATAATATAAGTGAATTTGTGCATTTCCTGATCAATCCAATATCGTTTCGCTCAAAACATTTCCGTGAAATATGGAGATTGGCGAGTCTGGCACTCCTCTTAGGAAGGAATTGCCAATTCAAATATCTGGGGGATAAAGTTCAGGGCCAGTCCTGTTTGCTTCTAACCGTTAATTATCTTAATTAATTAATTCCAACCACTGGAACCGGAATGAATTCCTTGTCCGTTTATTGGATTAGTACTTTTTATACGCTAATAAGACAGGGTTGTTTACTGTAGCGCTGTCGATCATGGTTGTCTGTTACGTTAGTTTTTCTAACCTTTATCCTGCATTGTTTCTTCAAATGATCTTATATCGCAAAGCCATCGGTCGCTGTCAGCTTTTTAATCAATGCGCACGGCCGATTTCTCGGTTCCGCAATAAATCTTCGGCCTTTTACCATTGGGAAATTTTATTGTCTTTTCATCGTCCGTAGTTTTTTGCATTAATAACTTGTGCCCACTTTAGGTCCTTTCAATAGAGCCATTAATAATAATATTTGCATGTATGAACATGTGGCCGATGATTTCCTCACCGGTTTTTTTTTTCACTTATCTTTTATTAATAAAAAAAAATCGCAGCAGGTTTTATGAAATTGTGATATTGAACGGTTGATTTCATTTCAGAAATGTTTAAACATAGCACTTTGAAATTAAGGAAACCAATCGATTATTAATGACAGATTTTTACGTATGGCCATGATCGCTTATTAATGTCAAATTTGCTAAATATATTCCTAAAATTATTTTAATATAGATTTGGCCTCAAAACAGGAAATGCAGCCGGTTATCCTTGGGTATGAAACATTTTTGTTTTTGTTGTTAAAATTTATGACCTAGCCACCCATATACTATAGGCTTAAACTGCAGTAAAACCTGAACCCACGCCCTTCTGGGGCTCGGTCAGAGCGACGGCCTCGTATTCTTCGAGCGGACCAATGTCAAAACATGTATTAAGCGAATTGATCTTAATTTAATGGGGGTGAGATTTTATGAGCCTCCGTCTCAGGTCTGGACGCGAAGTGAAAGACGCAGGTCGTAATCGTCTGTTAAAGAACGAATCAGTAATGGGATCTTTTTCAGGGATAAATAGGAATGTGCCGTTTACCGATTTATATAAGCTCAAATCTGCACATGTACACGCATACATACGTGTACAGAGCTGATCCTACCACTTCTCTCAACTCGCCGGCAATTCCCGCATTTTGGGTAATTTACAATAAATTACCAGCAGGCCTCGAGAATCAAATTGAGGGTCGATGGGGTGCCCACTATTCCATCATCGGCCTTATCACATTATACATTCACACTAATAAATACATTCACACTCAATATACATAAATAAACGCGCAACGAGATATCTATAAAGTGATATTGCCATAAAGTAGTGTTCATTTTCCTCTAAAAATCCGATAGCATTCCTACGCGATCTCCGTTGAAAAATATAATTTTGTAAAAATATCCACTCATTTGGCTTTAACCAGAAAAAATAATAAATGCCAGTGTGAAACAGACATCCTAAACCTTCCCCAATTTTAAAAATTCGGGAAGTTTGTTCATTTGTTTGTTTTTTCACCTTTATGTGATTTTCGAACAAATGTAAAGAAAGGTTTTGTAAAATTTTTGAAAATGGCGAAACTGTTGAGTTTCACACAGTAGCAGGATTCTTAAATCAGACTTGTTGTCCTCTCAAGAAACGGCTTATGATGGACTCTGGACCACCCGCAATGAACTGAGATGTTCGAGTTTATTTATGAATCCTTATTATTAAAGTAGTAAGTCTTCCCTTGATCTACTCAAGTACTCATATTTTGAATTCTTCAGCAATCATGGCCCACATCCATAAGATATCACCGCCAGGATCAATTTATCCCGTAGTTTGGCGAAACTCGGGTCTTCACGCATTTTTATCCTAGGAAAATTGTCCGGCTTTTGTATGCAAAATGGTCGGTTTTAGAGACTAGCAAATCAATCAATTCAGAAATAATTTAATTATTATGATTTCATAATTTTTGTACACAATTGAACGTAGTGCAAGAGATTACACAACTTTTTGACAGAAACTAATGGAACAAACATCAATAATGTGGATTAGGAAATACTTTAAATCCAACTTGTCTAAGTTTCGAGACGTTTTTGACATTGGAGGTCTTGTATTGTCATGAAGGAAAACCCTTTTCTATTGAATAATTCTGGCTCTTGTTGACAAAATTTCTCGTATAAAACGTCTGATTATTGACTGACAATAGGATTAAGAATTAATGCTTTCTCCAAATCCCAGTAAGATGTATTGATTAACTTTCATTGCCACCATCCTACATTTTTTTCGGGAAGCAAAAAAATTGGTCGTCATCACTGCTCTGACTGATCAAAATTATAAACAATCCATTTTTATCCATGTTATCATCTTTATGGTTTCGCACATAAAGGGAGTATGAGATTGTCAATTTTTCCGAGTATGGTCGCCATTTAGTTGATGCAGGACTCATTGAGGTTTATCATTTTTTCTAATAATGAAAACTGTACGGAAAGGGTTGAAGCTTGACCAGGTTTTTTTGACATTTCCCTAAGCTCTTTAGTAATTTTTTTGCCTTGTGTTTTTACATATGCCATGTAATTTATTGGCCAAACGCGGGGGCAACCCGTGACCAACCCGCCTCCCAGAGGCACCAACCAGAATATATATATTTATATATGATTTGGTGTTTGTTTATGCTGATTAAAATTATGCTACTTTCTTTTTTGTGCAAAAGAATATGGTCCATGGATGTTGCTGAACTGTGGATTAGGAGGTATTGTAGATTGAATGCTTGCCTACAGTTTACCTTCTAATGTATTCGCCATGTTGTTCTCCTTTTGCTGTTTTTCTCTGGTGTATTTGTTTTCGTGTGAAATTATTTCGGTGTCCGTGCTGCTTTCCCATAACCTGAACCTGGCTGGCACCCTCTTTGGCAGGGAAACACCTTTGTTCCTTCATTCTTCAAGGCGTCGTTTAATCATAGGTGGTTTGCTATCTCTACCTCTTTGGCCAGTGATTTTTAAATTTAAATTTGCAAACCAGCCACGAATGTTTCTCTTTTCTTTCACTTGTTGAATCTTTCCTCCCATGCTAAAATAATATTGTAGGCTCAGCTGCAAAACATACGGTTTGAAATTGGAATAAAATTATATGCAAATCTCCGGTGTTCATAACTTTATAAAATAATAAAAATCGAAACGGTAAAAACAAAAGGAATTAAATACTGTTTCGATTGATATGTAAACCCTGTCAATTTAGTATTAAAAATTATAAATTCAGTGATTGACGTAAACATGGGCTTTTTTATGGAAGTGTTCTTGTACATTTTCCTTTGTTAAAACTATCTACAACAATATTTGATGTCAAACACAAGCGCGCAAAAGTACAGGATTTGCAGGTGGCAGACAATGTTAAAACAACCCCGAAGATCCTTGAGATGTTTTGCAATGCTTTGCTTTTTATGCAACTAGAAAATTCAATTATTCGAAGAGTCGTGTTTCGACACAAAACGATCGCTGGTGAGCAGCTGGGCAAATTTCACCAGCCCGATCCCATTAACGGCGGTGGCGGCGGTAACATGAATATTTGCGGTGAGAGGCAGACGGAGGATTCTTCGACGATGGTACGGATGATGAACGCTTTGCGACGATGAGACGGCGGGCTCCAGACAAATGGAGAAACGTCTTCAAAGGGCAGCGCCGAACAAACGAAACGAAACGTGCGAAATAAAGGGCCAATCAACCAAATCACGAATCGCTGGCCCGTAAAATTTACAATCGTGGAGCTATAATGTATAACAGAATATTCCTAACGGTTTCTAAAACACATATAGCAGAGATCGTGCACCGTCTAGGACGGAATCAATTATTATTAACAATGGAGGTCTCTAATGGAAATAAAAATATATTCTATTTTACAACGCCATTGTTTCCTCGTTTAGTGAACCGTTGTCACAGGTGATAAATATCATGTTAACACAATTTATTCAAGTATGGAAACATTACTTATAAAATCCTTTTAAAATTCACGATCATACTTTTTAAAAATAATGGAAAACTTATATTGAAAAATTATTAACCAGTAAACTTTTTTTTTAAAATATAGATAAAAGATTTATCGGCCATAGGTCATATAAAGTTTGGGAAATAATGAAAAATATAAACATTAGCGTTAACGTTAATTGACATGAAACATGCGAGAAGGTTTCTAGCCAGTGGCCGCCTCCGAAATTTGAAATTTCAAACTAAATGGACAGTAAGTCCAGCATGATGTTCTCTTCAGCTTTCTAAGTTCTTCTAAGCTTCTTCCCCCATTTCGGCGTCGTACGATACGATGATACTACGGTGAAGTACTGAAGTACTCTAAATATACTAAGGCGCATTCGTGATAATCCGCAGAACTCGATTTTGGTAGACTTGGAGTATTTTGAAAATACGCGCAAACCCCAAGAAAGGTTATTACTGCCAAATTGGACGGAGAAGTGATAGGTATAACAATCTTTTTAGAAACAGTGAAAGTGACGAGTCCTGGTCAAGCACGGGGCTTTAGAAGAAAGTCGTTTAATCATATTCCTGATATATGTTAATCTTTTATCGAGCTTATCGCCTAAATATTTGACGGAATAAACTTCAGGCACCCCATCTGCATCCATGACTACAGGTGTCGTTTCAAATCTGCGTTGGGGGAATACAACTAGGGTAGACTTTTTTGGGATTTACTTTCATACGCCATTTTTAATTCCAGTATACAATTTTGTCGACATGTTTTTGTAATTACAGAAGCTATTATAGCATACTTTGTATAGCAAGATCAACAGAGACGCAAACTTGGATGTCGATGTCAAGTTAGGCCTGAGATGTCATGGACATACAAGAGAAGTTAAAGCCCAATGCGGAACCCTTGCTCTAATAGATTTTGTTACCGAAGTGACGTCTTTTTGATGCCATAAGTTCTATTGGTCAGGTATGATTTCACAAGTGGTAATAGAAGTCCAGAATGCCAGACCCTCCCAGTGGCCTGCTGCTTGTCAACAAATATATATTGATCGTTACTTTTTGAGTTAGTACCCTGTGCCGGTTCAACGTGAGTTCAGCGTATCGCAACCCATCATCAACTCTAAATAAGACTTGACAAATATTTATTGTTTTCATATGTTTTTTAAAATTGGGTCAATTGCCCTAAAAATAGGAAATCAAGAATTTTGTGTGATAAATGGTGTAGACGTAGAACCAGAGTACCTTGTATCAGAAAGGTTTATTTATTTTGAACCACAAAAAATTAATGGAAGATGTGCATTTATTTTTATTTGTGATTAATGATTTTTGGTGAAGGCTATTTTTTATTTCAAGTCCGGTCGTCTGTTCATATCGTCCCCCTGACAAAGATGAAGAGTTAAGACGGCATTCGGAATATTCCTTGTTGAAAAACTTGAGACACGTTAAATTCTCCAGAACCCTTTGAGTTTATTAAAATACCAGAAAGATCGTCAACCTACGTAGGAGGAGAACCTAGGATTTTTCGTCGTAAATCATTAGCGTGAGCCTCTAAGCCTTTTAACCCCAAGTTTATTAGCATATCCCACACGCGCTGCATTGGGAAACGTCCTCGCTGCTTAAATTTATTTTATTACTGTTTACATTAGACTCATGAAGCCATAGGGTTTATATGCGTACGTTAATTTAATAAAATCTCTATGGTAGCGCTTGTCGCATAATATCCAATATTTCACATATGATTTTGTGCTAAGGTTCGAATTTCGAACATAATCACCTCGTAGAGAAGAAAAACACCGTGAATGTCGTATATGCAATTTTTCCATGACGGACGGGTATCTCGACTGTAGAAAAATCAACTCCCGTCTGTCTCAATTTAAAAACGACCTTACACAGTAGATTAAGCTTCCCGGAGCCGGTTTCTCGCTCTGGCAGACCTGAAAAGGCGGACATAAAATAAATAGTTGTAAGCATTTGCTGGGGAGACGGTCTGGGAACGGACACGAGGAATCCAGTCGCTGTCCGGTTGATTAAAAATATTCAAGATTTCACGGTGTTATATGCTGATAAGAGAATTTTATAGAATACAAGTTCTGGCAGAAATATTCCAATTAAAAAATGTTCAGATTTAAATTTTGATAAGTTCCCGTTTAGTAATCGTTACTTAATTTTTGCTTTGTTCTGTCGGAAATGGCTAGGATTTTTTTTTACCACCGACAAGTTTTTTAAAAATCATTTGTCGACGTTACCTCTTCTTTTGTAAAACTAGATAAGGTCTAATTATAAAGAAAAGACGTACGTAGAAAAGTCGTACGAGCGTTGGAGAAATATATCCTCTTCATCTTGGCAAACTAACCATAACTATTAATTTAAATGGTTAACATATATGAATATGAGATTTTATGTACAGTACGATCAAACATGACCAGTTCAATGGATTTCCCTGATTTAAAAAAAAATATATCTTAATACACTGACAGGCAAAAAATTCCACCCAATTGTAATATAACTTGATTTGTATATATTTTTATATATTAACCAGTTTAACGTTTAATAATTGAGACTTTTTCTATTGGTATCGGGAAGTGATGAACATGCGCTTATTCGTCTTTTGAGGTTATCCCATAAATGTTCTAGGAGGCTATGGGCTATGGGAGAAGGCTAAGACCCCTGATGTTTTGCTGTTAAAGTTACGTTTGTACTGAGCGAGCGACATGTGGACGGGAATGATTGGATTGTCGCTGATTTCATCGAGGATAGGCAACGCATGATTTCATCCGCGTAGCGAGTGGCCGTCAAAAATCCTCCACGAACGACAACCAACTCTGTGCGACTCTCCATTGAAATTTTCGCCCACACCATCACTGAGCTACGTTGGCTCAGGGAAAAATGACAGGCTTCGTACCTTTCATTTCACCTTCTCCACACTCTTTCAACCCCATCTGGAGATTGTGAGCAAATTTGTAAAGGGTACGGCAGACCTACCGTCCAAAGACCAATGGCTGTGTTCTTGACCAAGTGCGAGCCGTGCAACTCTGTTCTCTTCAATTTTGGACCTCTTACAGGGCGTACAACCATCAGTCCATACTATTTTAATCTTCTTCGAGCAGTGCGTTCAGAAATTTAGACACCTCGAACTTCCTGTCGCTAATGAATCGCTCGAACAACAGTAAGGTGTCGTTTCGCAAACTTCTCAAAGCCAAAAAACGGTCATCCAGTGGTTCTGTTACCATAGGGCGTCCAGAACCGGGCCTTCTATAGTAAGAGCCAGTTTCTCGAAAACGTCCAACGTTTCGTAGGGAAATTTGATGGCAATGGCCGAATACCTGCCGTGCAGCACTAAGTTTTTAAGTATAAAAATTGAAATTAAGAAAACAGATGAAAACTAAACAGTTTTTGCTTCATAATTCAAATTAGACTGAATAAACGTTTTAAATTCCTTAAAAATTAAACATCGAAAAATCCTTTATCCTTGTTTTGGATTAAGCTTTATGTGTGTTTACCACTAATTGATATTCCCAATTTAAAACATATCATGAACAAATATCATTGTTAAAAAACAATGCAACAAATAAAGGGCAAAATTTTCTTTTTTCGAGGAGACGGTTTGAACAAAAAGAATGTAAAAAAAATCAATCATTTTGCCCGTCAGTGTATATCGAAGATAATAAAAGAAAAAATCTCAAAATACTAATAGCGAGATGGTGAAATGCGGAAACACATCTTATAGACCAACATAGGCAGGACAAATACGAATAACGACCAAATAGGTTATACCGTTTGGCTTAATCTGAAATTCAGTTGGAATCGATTGTTTCCTACTATTAATACAATTAATTAAGGTTTTTAGTCGAGATGAAAAATTACTACTATTAATTTGAACAGACTAGTCGTGTTTTAATTATTGATATTCAGTCTGGGGTATATAGAAGATATATGGCAGTAGAATGTGTCGTCTGACAACTGACATCAATAGGTTGAACAGAAGTTGATGGATTAACGTTTTGATAGGTTTACAATCGGGAATAATACTCGAGATACCAGATGCCCGTCCAGTTATTTTCCGACTTGTGACGGTAACTCGAGACAACCATGGAAATGGCAGAACCGATCATGTACTGAAAACTGCCCGGTGCGAACCTGTGCGGCAAGGAATCGTTCCGCTGTAAGCGCGAATATAATCAATTGGTTTGAAACTGCCGCCAGACTGAGTTGTGCTGATCGCATAGTTCAGATCAATCGGAGAAATTGTAAACCATTCCGACTCGGCGATAAGAGTTCCGTTCCTGTTCATGTCCGTTATACCAGATCGAATTTTTATGCACATCGTGTAAATGGACCGCCGAGCCTGTCGAAGGTGAATAAAGAGCCTCGTTTCAAAGGCGGATTTTCCTTTCAATTGCCACCGTCGTCCTTGCCATCAGGAGCCCCTTGCCCACAAGCGAGGTTTTAACATTGAGCCGTCGGCTCCGGCACGTCCACAGCTCGTTCTAGCGAAAAGCCGATTTTACATTTCTTTGTAAAACGCCGCCCCACAGTTGAAATTACAGTTAAACACACATTGCACACAGTGAGCTTTAAAAGCAGACGTAGTCTATAGGAATATGCAGACGGATTTTTAATCATGTAGCATTCCTCATCATATGATGGCATAGTTATATCCGCTGGAAAGTCAAAACGCATTGATTAGAAAAATAAAATTTCACTCGTCTCCTATTATAATATTTTCTAGTATGGGAGGCGTTCCTGATTAAGAAAAACCTTAGTCCTGACCTATACCTACTGACGTATTCGTCGAATTCAGATGTACTAAAAAATGGGCTAGCTTCTGAAACAACATTAAAAATAAATAAAAATATTTTCAAATAAACAATGGCAAAATTTAATTTTTATGACAATGTATATACTTGAGCTTACATTAATTATATGTAGTAAGTCTCTAATAATGACTCAATTAATGTGGTATTTATAGCCGGCCATTCAAGTTCGCTTCAACCGCCCAAACGGAGCGGTGCTGTTTCAATGATTGCGAACTGGCGTGACGCGGGCCTTAAATGCGAAGAAAAAAAAATTTAAGGAGAGGAATACGGGAAAATGAAAATTATTACCGTCTCGATAGGGAGAAGAAGAAAGGTATCTGCGTGCTGGCCTGACCGGCCGACTCAAGAAGGAAAGTTTCCGAATCCTAGTTTTCAGATCCAAATTTCCAAACAGCTACCATAGCGAAGTACTGTTGAAAATTGAGGTAGAACACACCAACAGGGCAAAACTTTGAAGAACAGGGTGGGCCGGAGTAAAAAAAATTGGTTGCGGCTCAACTGACTAGGTTTAGGTAAATAATCCGAGTCCCCAGACGAGTAAAATTTTTATTTAATTTTTTTAAGGAGGGTATATCAACTAGGAGGTTATATGAACCCTCGGGTGCCGGTATTTTTGAAAAAAGCCCATTTAAAAAAAGGCCGGTGGAAAGCAAGGGCCCCGGGGTACAAACCCGGAACTTAAAAGGAAAAACCAACAAACCAACCAACTAAAAAAAGAAGGGGTAACCCGAAAAAAAAACTAGAACCAAAAACCCCCTAACAACCAACCAAAAAACAATCTATCGATTTATCAAGTGTTACAAAGTTTAAAAAGAAATTATTGTTCTGTTTTAATGCAACAAATCACGGTTTAGGACAATTTGTCTGACTGAGGAAATATTAATATAGTGGTTTATAGATAAAGACTAATTTGTTATAAAAATAGTAAAATTATGGAGCTTTGTTGAGTGGGTTTCGGGTTGTTAAACATCATCTAAGCCTTGGAATGCTTTGGTGTTGTTTTACTTAACATACAATACAAAAAAACGTAATAAACATGAATCCCAGAACACCAAAACTGACATCCCCATTAGACCCGTGGTCAACTATAGGCCAGCCCCTGCATTCAAACTATCAACGGGTGTAACGACTTCTTTTCGAGAGCAACTGCTTACATCACTCTCTTAGGTATTTTGCTTTTTATGTACATGCAAACATCAGCGTAACACAATTCACTATAATACTGTATCGGAGCGGTCGGGAATGCCCCCTCAGATTTCGGTTCCTTTTGGAGGGAACGTGACTGGCCGGCTTTAGTGTGCCAAGCGAGAATTATATACACATATATTTGTATTATGTTTAAACTAGCAGTTCATTTATAGCAAGTAGTAATGCTTCTCCGTCGAAATTAGCTTTCCAATAAGCGTTATGGACGTTTGCTTTTATGAAGTTGGGCAGAGGGTTCTGGAGGTCTATTTGAGGTTTGTCTCATGTGGATGTTGCGGTGGTTTATTATTGTAATGTGGAGCTTCACATGGGCCTCTTTGATTAGGTTGGTAATATCGGCTTGTAAAATACGTCCTGAATATAATACTATATATAATAATATAATATATATTATAATAATATATAATTTTATTAGGAGCACATCACTTTACGATGATGTAAAGTCGTACTGCCAACTTCAGCCGTCTACGCCATTTTTTCTTATTCCGCGGAACTTTTTTCCAATTCGCTACTTTTGAACCTCAACTATAAACTATGCCGTTGCTTTCTTACGCAACTGTAGCATCAGGTCAATATGCCTGTACTTACTAAGACTACACCCAGAAATGCGTTGTCAACCATCGTTGAAATTCGATTGAATTTTTATGAATTTTAGACGTTTATGTTTGATTTGCGACCATTCGTCTTACACATATTCGAAGACAATTTGTCATTCGTTCAACATCACTTATCAGTGGATTTAAAAAAAATGTCATTTGAAAATCATATATATTTATCTTCATAGTTTAATACAATGACCGCTGTGTTCTCAAAAGGGATAAAGGGGAAGTCCTTCAGCCATAAAGCAACTTTCCACGTTTTTGCATTTTCGTTTGTCCCAGGACCAAGGAGAGAATCCATAGTGTCGGTGTATCTTATAAGCGCAATCCATTTGCAAAGTAAGCTCTTGCTCCCTAAGATCTGTGAAAATAGGTAACTATTGCTAGTTGATAATTCTTTGAAAATGTGTCTGCTCGACACTTACGGTCACAAAGTACATCACAAAACCCTCGTTGTCCTCAAGTATTGTGGCCGCAGAAGTTCTCTGATATCTAAAGGAACAAAATGAAATAAGTTTTAACATAAATAAATTGTGAATTTTTTTCAAGGGATCTGCGGAGTTGGTGAACTCGGTTGTTCCCAACCATTTTGGTCCGCTTTTCCTCACACCCTCGCTAGTTAAGTCGGCAAGAAGCGTTTCGGCTTCTAACCATATTCAATGGTGGCTCTATTGACTACCAAAATGAAAGTAAACATTGAACTACATAATTCACAATACAGTAATATAAAATGTAATATGTACCTGGAATATGCCGTAGAATTTTGGAGTAAATCCCATAATAGAATTATAACGTTTCGTTGGTTCCAACCCGCTTTGCTGTTCTGCTATGCAAACCCCTGAAATAGAATTATACGACTAAATATTAAATTATATTTGCTTATTTTGAAACGGTTGACAACAACATACACTGCGATATACCATGCTGGAAATTTGATAGTAAAAGTATAGTAACAGAGTAACAAATAAAACAGGGACTCAGTTTAAAAAAGGAAAAAAAAAACGTACAGGTTTTCACATCATTTCTTTTGAACCCGTAATTCTTCAGTCTTATTGCAAAGTCGCAAAAGTTGACTCGTTCCGATTTCGCTCCAACGGCGAGAACGGCAACAAGAGCAAAGATGAAAAATTTCCTGTAACAATTTAAATTAACATTACTTTCGTATTAAATAAACCAACGCCACACGGTTGCCTATATGGTTGGAGAATCTGTTGAAAACGGAAAATCGGCAACTTTTATAAGATCGAATGTATGTGCGAATAAACAATTGAATAAATATTGGCGAAATCTGGAAGATGCAGCATTTGCATTTTACAATGCAAGCACATCTGAATATATTTGTATAATTTTTTAATATGGCGTGAAAAAAAAGTTTTGTCCCCTTTCTGAGTGGCCTAAAGTATAAGTTGCAAACTTTTATTTATTTAAAAATACAGGCTGATAGTCTTAAGTTACTAAAATACGTAACATATAGAAAAACTATAAAATTATGCACGAACATACTGGATCAAGGTGTTGTCTTGACGAAAAAAATATACATACCTACATAACGTTACATAAAATATATAAAGGGGGACGTTAATTTACAGTATAATAAAACATTTTAAATTAACTTTTTAAAAAAAATAAACAATACTAGCACTAAATAACTCTGCATTTAGTATATTTACTGTACGGTGAATTCTTTTAATGGAAGAGAGGAATTGGTTTGTGGAGCAGTGAGGATATTGGATAATGATAAATTACGAGTTTTGTATTTAGGGACATTGAGCCATACATAGGAAAGTAGTTCAGGACTTTGGATGCCTAGGAGGCGATCAAGTTATTTAATAATTTGCAAGGGGTCTCTAGGGTATCAATATTCAGAAGTGACATTATGAGAACATACTTGCAATCAAAATTGTGGTTTAAAAACAGTTACCGTACCTAAGAAGGCGGTATTAGACCGTTTCGATACTGATGATTTGAGAGGAGTAGTGAGGAGACAAGAAATTCAAGTATTGGTCGAAAAGGAGTAAAGATGAGTAGTTTTCGTGGTCCGCTTGACCAATTAATATCTTTCAATTAATTTAAGGTTTTTAGTTGAGATAAAAAAGTCAGTGTCACGAGCGGGATTCGAACCCACGACCTTCGGCTAGATTTGCCGCTCCTCTACCACTTGAGCTATCGTGACTTCGATCCAGTCGGACACTAACTTCCCATCTCAACCCCACCGAATCCTAAGGGTTGGTTGTAAGTTACATTAGCTTGCTGTTCAATTTAATTTACATCCCCAAATTGCCTATAAAAATGTACAATATGAGTGGATCATAGTTTAACGAAGAAATTTCATATAACATCATGGAAGATCCTTTTACGGTCTAGGATTCTGAAAGTGAAGCATGACTAAAGGCTTAAAGTATTTTTTTTTTACGGGGAATGCATGTAGTCATCTAGTGTATTGTTAAACCGTACTCTTGAGAAAATAATTCGGTTTTCAGATTTCTATCTATGAACTGATGAACCTGAAATTTGGTTAAAGTGGTTAGCACTTGAAATAAGAAACATCAGTAGAATTTCGAATGGTGTTAGAGTAACAATTATTTTGAAGATTGTTTTTTTTCTGTTAAATCCTAAGTTATTTTCCAGTAGGATTTGGACGAGTGATACGTCCGTCGGTTATAAATTAAAAAGAAGTTTCGCTATCGAAGCGACATCTCAAATCGCTCGGCGATCTGCCCTTATTTTTAACCGGTTTTTCCTACGCTGCTATCGTTACTTTTTTATCTGAGCTATTCTTTCTGATATTTATTTCTTTTATTCAATCCTACATAGTTAACAGTTTTTTTTGTCATCTTCCAGTCCCTCTTTTCTTGGGAATTTTCACTAATTTGAATATTTAATGTCCCGTAAACAAATCGGTGAACCTGAGGTTGTTGACCGCAATATAAGTTACGAGTAATAAAAAAAAATAAAAAAAATAATAAAGTGAGACGGCGACGCCAGTGGGGTGCTAATGGAGGTAGCTATTGTGTACACCGAGGAGTTCATGGAGGGTACAAAGAGCTTTAGTAATTAGTGAGAGGCATGCATGAAAAATGGTAGAGGGGTGCGGTCTATGCACCACTCCTCCTGAGGTCAAATGTACAGAGGTGAATGTCACAAACCATATGTTGCACAAACGTACTTTTAGTAAATAGAGTATCCTTAGTATATGTTTTTTGTTCATATGATTTAGATCCTAGGTGGAATGGAATTGTTTTCGTGTAGAGTGATTTTTTTTTTGGGTTTGACGTTAAAAATAATGTTAAATGGGTAAAGGTTCATTTGTAAAATAGGAGTGTAAACGTAAACTAGTCCGTCAGACGTGTTTAAACCACAAAGGAAAAGTGGATTCACAATTTTTACCATTTGACGTTGGTACAAATGATGTCTGGAGTTTTCACCAGCCCTCGAATTTCCTCTCGTGATAATGCAGTTGTTATCGCCTAAAAATAACAAATAATTTACATTATATCGATTATAAATTTGATAGATAATAAAATTTTGCAGGTTTCTTGTTTTGGGGGTTTCTGCCAAAGAAACTGGACAACAAGAACTACTCAACAAAAACGTTTTTTTGACTGAAACTCCCCCCCCCCCTAAAAAAAAACGTGTAACATGTTTCAATTTAACTTCAACTAGATATGGTAGTTGTTGTCACCGAAGAAGAGCAAATTATTCACATCACTCATTGATATTCAGTTTGTTAGATAATAAAAAGTTGCATATTTTTGGTGAGTTTTCAGCCAAAGGTCATTACATCAAAAACCACCCAATATAATTTTATACAAAATTGAAGATATATGGACTTTCTGCTGTTTTCCCCTTCTTAACTAAGAAAATATTGTGGTTGTCTCCTAAAAGTACAAAATCATTCACATTACTCATAGTTTATCAATTTGATTGTAAATAATATGAAAGATAAAATTTTTACAATAGTTCGATACTGATAATAACGGATACTTTACTTACAACTATCATTTTTCCAAACAACTATTTGACATAGCCTGGGGTCAACCTAGGCCCGATACTTGCAGACATAATTATGACACATCTATCAAACACAGTTATGCCACAAATTCTTTTCACATTACCCTTCCTCACTAAATACGTAGATGGTAATACAACAGTTCCCACAGACATCGAAAATAAAATAATACCATTTCTAGTAATAAAACAACCAGATGGTACATTAATCACAGTTGGTATCAAACGCCAAAAAACACAGATCGTTATCAGAAACACATCAACTTTACATCACACCATCCGCTTCATATAATAATAAACACGGCCAAAAGGCCACTTCACAGCTATGAATTTTTTCATGCTGAACATAAAGATATAGAAAACTTATCTTACCTAACAATCACTACCCTAAACACATAATTAACAACTACCTCTCAACACTAACTCCATCTACTATCACTAATAACACTACATTAATTTCTATCAAACACAGCCAAACCAACATACATATCCATTCAATTCGTTCACGGCCTATCACACAAATTAAACACATTTCTTTCTTCTGATATCATAAAAATCTATATAACTATTCACACCCTTTTCCCCCAAAATTAAACATCCCACACCAGTAAAAAATAAGTTTGATGTAATTTACAAAATCAATTGTATAAAACGTTATTCGGAGATCATGAGATGCGAGGTTGTTCAATAATCGACAAACTTTGATTATAATCTGGTTTGGGATGTTATTGGGTATGTGGTGCCTAGGGCAACTGTATAATACAGTGTATGAACGATCACATACCCAATAACATCCCAAACCAGATTATCATGAGATGCGGTCTGGTGTGACGTAGGTTTTAGAAAAACATTTTGTTTTTCGTGCCAACGTTTCGATCTTTATTGAGATCATCTTCAGGGCTCAAAGTATAAATTATGTATAATTTGTCCGGCAACCTACATCGGAATTACATCCCAATATCAGGATGTGAGAGTAAAACAACATATCTATGATAGCAAAAAACCCAAACAATATGCTACCACCATTTTGAACACCGACACAATTTCGATTTCAACAATCCAAAACGATTAAACACGGAACAAAACAAACACAAACGTAACTTTTTAGAAATGTTTTACATCAGCAGAAATCAACGCAACATCAATTACAGAACTGACACATGTAAACTTAGCCGCAGCTAATATCGTAAACTAAATTCAATACCAATAACATACATTTAGTACAACATATAAAATAATTAATTATTCTTTTTATGTAAGATCTTGGTTGAGATAAAAAAGTCAGTCAGTCAGGATTCGAATTTTTTATCTCGACCAAGACCTTGCATAAAAAGAATAATTGAAATAAGTAACTTGGTCAATTGTCCACTAAAACATAAATGGATATAAAACAATCATTACACTCCACAGAACAAACAATTCGAAATTGTCTAAATCCCAAACAATTTATCTATTTTTTCCCCACGATCTCTAAATTAACATAAAATTTTAACTAAACAATTTTTGGATTAAAACATTTGTACAATTAATGGATGTCTGGTTTCTTTTGTACGAAATTGGGATTAGTCATAAAAAGGCACTGTTTAAATTCATCATTTTTATAAACTAGATAGATTTGTCTGGTCGAATCTTTCTCTTCATCTTCTCATGCTATCACGTCTGTACTTCTTTTTGGATAGAAAAAACTTCTGGATTCTCATCAAAGTACGAATACAACGTTTTGTCGTACTTTATAAGGATAATATCGTAATTTTTGTCCACAACGCATATTTCTAGACTCTACGTTATAGCTCATTTTTGTAAGTCAGATACGACAAAATGTATTAGCTGAAGAATTCCGAGGCTGCTACATTATTTAGCTTGGGACCTATTGTTACTCTTCGATGCCATAAAGTCTAATTCTCAGAACTCTTCGCTGTTGAAATGAGTTACAGCTTTCAGACGGGCACTCGGCCTGTCTGAACTGCTTGGATATTGTTCCACCAGCCTCGATTCATCACAGAGGGATTTAAAAAAAAAGGCGTTTGGGTTTATTATCAGTACAGGTTTAAAACCGAAGCCGAGGCATAACGGCCTTGTCCGTTTCGTGCCTGCTAAAGCTTAAAGTGGAATATAAGGGCAGTATAATTCAAAGAAAAATGAACGAAGTCTCGGGGTCTTAAGGATTTACAATAGCTAAGAAAGAACAGACTTCTCGACTGGAAGATTCCTAGTGTTAAATTTCCTTTACGAATTTCTCCAAACACATGCTTGGGATTATGTTTAAAATTTATGGGCCGGGATTGTACCTATATATTGTTTTTAACTTTTCGGGATGAAATTTTTTGAGGGTTGGATTGGCAAATTGTAGACAAGTCTTTTGAAGTTTTTTTGCCCGTGAGTGAAACAACTGCTGTATCGGATGCTAGATACGAAATCATTTTCGACCCTTCCTGCAACTGTTGTAAATTATAAACGCTCTGTCAACCCATGTGTTTTTAAAAACTTTCCAGTATTCGAATTTTGTAAAATTTTTTTTTTGAAATTTGGTGATGATAAAAGTTTCTCGATAACACATCCGTACTACAGTGTAAAGTTTTGATTAACAAGATCAACTGCTACCGAGCCTTTTCGGATTAGAAAAATTTGGATCATCCGAAAAATACAATCAGAGAGCAACAGTACTTTACTATCGAAACGTTGACACGATAAAGAAAATTATTTCTTAAACTCTAAACCTGCATTACACCAGACCGAATTTCACGATCTCTAAATCGTCATTAATAAAAGGTCATTAAACTAAATACCATATATANTATATATATATATATTTCCACGGCTGACATAAATGGCACCAATAATAAGATGGAAGTTCTGAAACAGCTTGACAAGTGTGAATGTGTGGTTTGGTTGTTTATGGTCATTTCGGACTATTTTCTCTGTTTTGGTCTGTTAGGTGCGTTTCTACTTTTAGCCATCTTCAATTTTTAATAATGGTTAAAACAGGAAGATGGTAAGAAACTGAAACCCTGACTGACCAAAACGGCAAGGATAGGTAAACCAAAAATGATTGGGTATCACCAAATTGTAGGTTACTACTCAGTGAATTTTATGGTTGTTTTTTCTTTCTTCACCCACTGGTCAACCCTGATGGTATTTTATTTCTGGAAAATCCTTGCAATTTGAATACATGCTTTTATCGACCCGGGTTTTGTATCGCTCACGTATTATAAACAGTCGGGATAAATGCGGACTGTATTTGAAAGTTTAATTCAACGCCCATATGAAACTTACCTATTGGTTGTTCCTCCGGTGAGTTGCCATATGGGTCAGGGGAGGTACATTAGAGTCATCTATTAAATTCAGTGAGACAGAAGCAATTCGATAGTAAATTGAAAGGGGCAAGCACGATGGTCACCCATAGAATATTACTTCAAAACTGATCCGTTCTTGGCAAAATGTACCCACTGGACAACTCACGACCCAAAGTTCAAATGGCGCAAATACAACTTGTTAAACTTTTTAATTAATTTACAATGGCATGATGCTATTACTATTACAAGAATTTATGGAAGTCTATTCTGCCTAGTGGTTTCCGATTTCAACTTCTGTGGAAGAATCTACCTCCCTTCTTAAGCACTCCACTCATGAAGCTGCTACTAGAATCTTCCACCAGTTGAATGTGGTCCGAAATTTGAGGAATTTGCTGATCACAGTTGTTCATTTAATTGTATATTATATTAAACCTGTGAAGATGAGGGTTTATCTTACAATGGATCCTCAAAACCTGCTTAACTTTATAATTTTGAGCTTTAACTGTTGGGAAGAATTCTTTTATAGAGTACATGCTTTGTTTCCATCTGGTAATAATTTTTTCTCCAATCGTTCCCATTTGGGATTTTATCTAATGTTTCCAGTTTTCTTGTTGCAGCCTTTTTCGCAAATAAGTCCGCTTTTTCGTTCCCTTTGTTGCCTGCATGCGATTTTACCATCGTAAATATTTTCCATCCTCGACTTGCGAGGAATTCTAAAGTGGTTTTTTTATGTTATACGCTCTCTAGGTTTGTTTCGAAATATTATGTATGTGGCTATCCTGTTTTATGACCACCTTGACTGCCTCATACTGAATTTGCATTCACTCTAGTGCTTTCTGTATTATCAATAGCTGTTGGATTACCAGTCCATACTGCATAGTATGAGGGTACCATTTTCATCGAGGATGCGCGTCCCATTTGTTACGGAGGACTTGGGGTGTAGAGCTTGGTCAACATAACTGGTCTGGTTTTGCCAATAGTTAACTAATATAATCGAAATATAATTGGAAAATGCAAAAGCGTTTATTTTTCGAACTAATAGATTTCTATTTGACCAATCGAAACGTGTTGCTAGAAGATTCAATTGCACTTTTATAGACTAATTTTTGATCAACGTTGTCGTTGAGTCCTCGTGCCATCTTCAGCCCGTTCTGCTGTTGTTCCTATTATGTAGATTTCTGTCAAAATAAAAACTGGGTTGACACGCCGTTGGACGAATTTGGGTGTTAGTCGGCGTCCGGTGTCCTTTGCCCGTATATAGATAATTGAACAGTTGATTGTTAAATTTATTTTTCTGCCTCTGGGACGGTTTTAAATGCATCAAATGTTTGAGAAGTCATGAGTCTATGTGACATGGGGTTAGGATTTATTGTAAGTAGTGTTGTATTTGAGTAAATACCATTAGTATGTTTTGACTAATTCAGCAACGAAACAGTGCAGGATAAATTGTCAAAATTGAAGAATTTAGCTTAAATGGAAAATCTGTATAAAATTCATGGACGATGAATAAATCGATTGGATATGGATCTGGTGTGGTGAGGTTTTATGATTAATGGGTTTGGAGGCTTAGTGAAAATTAAGTTAATAAAAAGATGTTAATCATAAAATCCGATATTTGTCACACATGCTATTGCGAAATTCGAGTTTTAACCTACAAACTTTGAAAATGCTCCATTTAGTAGTAATATAAGAACGAAAAGTTCCTATATAGTAATAATCGTAATAAAATTAATAAGTAACAAAAAATGTAAAACCTTATAGGAAGGCTATTTATGTGATTTTAAATTGTCTGCCGTTGCTCCAGGAATCTATAAATGACCTCCCACATATTCGGTCAGCTCGACTGGGTTCCGATCGTGATATATTCCCAGATCGTGAGCGTAAATAATAAACCGATAAATAATTTAAACGAAGGTTTATCACGACAGTTATTGAACCGGACAGGAAATGTAAGGTAAAAGGTCTCCCAGTCGGAATTTATAGCGGTTAAGAGAATAAGGTGTATATATACACACTTTTATTCAAGGGAATAAATATATACAGTGTGTTCCAGTTCGGATCCCTTTCTCTTGTTGTCCACCCTGATTTATTTCGTGTGGACAGAACTGCTGAGATTTCACCCTCGGCACGCCTACATGCAAGGTCGGGTCGATGCATTGAGTTGATTTACTTTATTAAAACGATCGGAGTTCGACGAGTCAAGGCCCTCGACGTGAATTAATGAGAAGGCGGGTCTGCACGCTGCAGGACGTGTGTTATTGTTTCATCTGGGCTCGTTCCACCTACGAAATCAATCGCGGATTAAAAGAACAATCATTTCCCCTGACGAAATTGCATACGCACGAGATACAACGCTGTACGTGTTAATTTTTAATCTCAAGTCGTGATCTGTACGGAATACCTCGAGTTTACTCAACTGCTGTCTTTTCGTAACTCGATAATCTGTAAAAACCCCTTACAAGCGGTTATAGTCTTTATTTCTTTCAGGTTACAAAGTATACAAAAAATTATACATCTTACTCCACATCTAGAAAAGTTAATCTTTATACAGTTACAACAGGCTTTTCCTAGTTTACTCCAGATAAGTCGGTTAAAAGCAAATCTACGCCGCCTATCCGAGTATTCCGAAGAATTTCGTTAGGTTATCATTCCTTCGCAATGTTGGTCTGCCCTTTCTCGAGTTTCGTAATCATGAGATTCATTCTGTTGACCTCTTGTACCACCTTTTCGAATCCTGGCCACATGACTTACCCATCACTGGTTTTACGTTCAAACACCAATTTCATTATGTCAGAGAATACTCTTCTTTTACGTCTGTCCTTTCTCTTCAAGTGAAGCATGCATTCTTTTCATAGCGCATGATCCAAAGCCTAATTTTAATTGTAGAACCAACTTGAACAACAAATAGAAAGTAAGACGGAAATATAATTTAAGGTCGATCTTTGTCTCAGTCCAGATTGTGAAAATTTTATCTTTCAATATGTTTTCCAATCTGATGTGCTCGCGCTGTTCCATCTCTGAAAGTCAAAGGTTTTCCGAGGTACACAGTATTCTCACCCCTTTTGAGCAAAATATTGTTTGTATATTGTTGTTATTGTTGGGTTCTCAAAATATATTGAGGTTTTTCCTAATTTGCTTTTAAATTGAACGTTGAACCATTTGACTAAGTTCATTACGAAACATTTAAGCCCCGTTTCTTACTTGACAGATCTTTATGAAGTAGTCATGTGACGGGTAAAATGGCGGTTATAACCAGCACTTTGATCAATACTAAAAGGTACAACAATGGCGGATATAACCAGTAATGTTGTCTGTATAATTAAATGTTATAACAATGGTTATAACCTGTACTGTTAGCAAAGTAAAATTTTATATCAAGGTAGTTTTATAATTAATAATTTATAAGTTTGTTGGTTATAATCATTTTATGGGTATAACAATGGCCCATATGAACAGTAATGTCTTCAATATTAAAGGTTTTAACAATGCCGGTTATAACCAGTATTCTGATCGAAATTAAGGTTATAACAACAATGGACGTTATAACTAGCATTGGTTATTGTTTGTAGGTTATCACCTTTCAAACTTCTTATCAATGAGTAGTTGTTTTTTAGTATTATGTTGACAAATCACTAAAAAAATTGCATTTGAACTGTTATCGATCGGAGATAAAGGAATTGGACAGAATAAGTTTCCTTGCCCCGAGCATCCGACCTTATCTCGATCCAAATTAAATGTGAACACAGCAGCCTTCTGATATATTAGTTTATTTTTTTAAGATTTACATTTAATTAAAAAACGCACTCCATGCACCCCCGGGGGCTGACGAATCGTGAGAAACCTGTGTTGAACACGGTGACCAAATGGTACCGATGAAAAATTTCAACTGCTTTAAATCTAGCAACAACTGAATTCCAAAGTGGTGTCGGCCTCATGGAGTCCTGGGACGAGGGAGACCATAAGGGGATGAGCGAACTTTCTTGACCATAAACGTCGGACAACTATTAAAATGCAGTATTTATTAGGCATGACCTGGGGATCGTCGATGCCGCTTCAAGGAAACGTGTGTGCCTAAGGATATTATTCGATCTGTTTCTACCTAGAATTTTATCTCGTATTATTCGACTCACATCTGGGACTTATAACGAGGGAAATAAATTTGAACATAACTTATATCATAAAATAACAGTAAAATTTAATTTTAGGAGTACATATTTATTGCTTGTACTTGTTTAGTTATAGCTTATTTAAAGAAACATTCGACTCATATTGGTATTCTTTTATGTAACTCGAATGAAAAAAAATTGATTTTGGTTGGATTATTTATACATCGTGCTTT
The DNA here is from genome assembly GCF_000648675.2 of Cimex lectularius. Classification (NCBI taxonomy): domain Eukaryota; kingdom Metazoa; phylum Arthropoda; class Insecta; order Hemiptera; family Cimicidae; genus Cimex; species Cimex lectularius. Next base: position 2,041,264 of record NW_019392639.1, read on the forward strand.
ATTCTATCTAAAACAACAAAAAGCGTTTGTGTACTGATATCTTGAAGTTGTCTCAATTGAAATATTTTATGAAATGAAATTGGTATATGTTTTCATCGTCGAAGATCTTTTTGTATAAAGGCGAAAGTTCAATTGTCGAGGGGGGATAACTGCGGTTTCGGCTGGCGCCCGCTACAAATCCGACGTAACAAAGCAAACGCCTTCGAGAACTGCGCGATGAACCGCAAATTCGTTCGATGCGGTTCTCCCGTGTCCCGGGGTAACAAGTTCCGGCGTTACAGAACGAAACAAACCCGCGGATTGTACGTAATTGAGGCGAGTTTGAAGGTAACACGTCCGCGGGCTGGACGTGGAGTTACTTACCCGAGGTCCACGACCTCCGGATTAAAGGGGACTTAATGAACACACAAAGTTGTACCGTGCCTTTACCGGACGAGCCGTCGAGGTACCGAAATGACGAAATCAGTCGAGGTGATGCTGCTGTTTCCGCAAAATGTCCTTCAACTGTTGCCGAAATTACTGAAATGTAACTGCACACCATTGCATCTAATAAAGTAAACTAAAATGATAATAATTTGATAGATTTTCCCTCAATCTAGCCTTAACTAATGATATAAGTCATTATTAATTTTTTTCTACCTCATTCTTCTCCCTGCAATATCTATGGCGTCTTGTACAGTAGGAAGGCCCAGGGAAAGTAGCAAATATTTCTCTTGTATTTATCATTTTATCTATTTCATAGGTTAGCCCTTTGGTGCCTTCTGTCCCTTTGGTTAGCCCTAAATGTTCAATCCCCCCCCCCCAGTAAGGTTACCAGCAGTTGCGGATCCAACAAGGGTGTAAAATGGGAATTAACCCTCCCCCGGAGCAAAGTGAAGATGTCATCTATTATATGTCTTAGCCTTAATTAAGTGAAGAGGCTTATATTTCACGATTATATAAACCTTGATCTGTTACCTCTCATCAACCTTCCATACATTAAATCAGTTTCCTTCCTTCGGTCACACATTGGTTTTCTTGTCCCCTGGTTCCATACTTCGATTTCTCGATTTGAAGTAAGAAACCTGTAAGTTGATGTTTTATTTTAGGTAGATTTCTATCAAAAATATAATGCTCTCTGGCGGTTGCATTTTTGATCGCAATGAAATTTGGCAGGGTGGTTAAGAATCCCATAAATACGGTCAGGATTGTTTTTCAGCCAAATCTACTGGGGGTCGCAGAGATATAGGGGGAAAGTAAAAATTATATCAAAATTTTTACCATTTTTGGCTTTTTTTCCCCCACAACAACCAGCTCGGTTTGGATAATATCACTCCCTACCTCCCCTCCTGACTATTGGATTGTGACATTTTTGGTACCATTTGTAAGCTGGATTGAATGTATGACATAATCAGACAATGGATTAAAAGTAAGTCCTTGGTTCAAGGATTGTATTTGAAAGTTCATCAAAGGGCCATCGTACGAAGAAACGATAGAACCATCCACCCTAGTCGTCCTCCGTATTCACCCAATCCCTCCAATTCAGTTCCTCACATCACACTTATAACACCCGCTCATCCCCAATCGACCTTATTCTTCCGCAACATACATCCCATACCTTCGAAAGATCCTTTCTGACCCGAGCCCCTAAACTCTGGAACTCCTTTTCCCTTTCTATTCGTCACGCTGCCTCCTTTTCTTCCTTTAAATATATCCTGTATGATCACCTCCTCTCCCTCCAAGCAGAGCCCTTACGTTAATATTTGATATTTTTGTTTAATATTCTTGTAATTTTCTCTTCTGGCCTGCCTTACTGGTATACATTGTACCAAGATTTCTATCTCATTTTACTTTTAATTTCATTGAAGGAACTTCCTTTATTTATTTCATGTATATGTTCTTAGGGGGACACCAGTCCTAGAATAAATTTATTTTTCTTCTTCTTCTTAAATCTAGGACTTGTTAAGTCTTTTGTTAAGTCTTGAATCTGATTCCTGGCGCATTGTGATTCCTGGCGCATTGCGTAGCCGGTATCTCATGAATTCAAGTTGATCAGTTGTAGCTCCTTTAAACATTTTAGGTTTCAGATGGCAATTTCAGTTTAGACAATGGCCTGAATCATTATTGATATTACGCTGGGTTAGGTCAGAGGAGTGTCCAATGATGTATTTAATAAGTGTCCATTAATTGGCAAGCTTGGCCGAGTAGTTTGTTAAAAAAAATATTGCTTGAGATGAAGCAGGATAATCAACCCAGTTACATGCTAGACTGGCATTTGAAGTTATGAAAAAGCAAGATTCGTAAGCGATAAGCGTGAAATAACATTACCTTTAATGACGACCTTCGAGAAAGATTGTTCCCCGGGCAAGGATTGAAGGTGAGAAAAAATTAAATTGATAATCAGTGCCAATATAAGAAAGATAATTGCAGCTATTATAATTACACGTAAGATAAGATTTGCAAAATGAATAACTCAATTTTTCACTGTAAAAACGGATTTAATATGAAATATACAAAGTTAATGTTAATTTAACGATCCGTCTAATTAAAGGTAGGACTGTAATTTGTCTTTAATCGGTTCATTCTTACGAGAGTCTTGTTTACAAGGTTATCAATTGTTCAAAAATTGGAAAGGAAGTACATAAACGACCTTCAGCGTCCTTCCCACGGAACTTAGTTGTAAATCAATATTTGCTTTCTTAAAAACCCCAAATGTTTGTACAAGCCAGGAATGATTTTGCAGTTGACGTTTTCGTTGTGTATCGTTTTCTTAAGCCTACGTGTGATTTCGAAATCAGTTGAATATTCAGATCATAAGTGTGCTAATTATGCTCCTAATTGTAAATCCTGACGTATTGATATTATCATATCTAGCCTGAAAAATCTGTGGATTCTTAAAATTCCAATATTGTTTCATAAATGTACAAAAATCTGGCTACTTAATAAAGCGTTACCCTTTATGACTACCGCGTGTTGCATAACCTGGTGTTAAGCCGAAGTCGATTTTTTTCTTATCAAGGGCGGGAGCATTGTTTCGCCACGGTGGCCGAAGTATGCAACATGGGCGGAGCAGCAAAAGTAATCCGGCGTAATAACTACACTGGAGAAAGTGGTGACCCTTCTGCTCCCCCACTTGTGAAACAGCGTCTCATTAGCCGGGGGATCCTAGACCCCTGTGAGGCTCTGACCATTCTTTGTCCTTTTTATTACCGCCTATAAAACATTTATGCGAGGGAGGTCGTTTAATGGGGATAAACCTTTCGAAATATGCTTGAGAATATTTCCGGCTTTTCTCTGACGGAAAATAGTTTTTAAAAACTAGTGGCGACCTACTTATGTTATTGACTCCTACGAATTCTTAAATGTTAACATAGTTTTTCAGACCACCTGGGAGACCAACAATGGTCTCCCCTCAAGACATGATATACAGTGCATAAATATAAATAACTTCAAATTACGAGATGTATATTTTATTAATAAAGTAGTAATAATTAAATAAAAAAGTTTTACAGACCTCAATTTTAGTGGGAACAAAAACCTACTACGTTATGATTCGGGAGAAAAATTATTAAGACAAAATGTAATATCCAGATTACTGAATATCTAGGTTAACCGTATGTGCAGTCGCAGGATCGGATAAGATTCTGTTAGTTGCACTAAACGAAAATTTGTGGAAGGTGGGCGAATTCAAATTGAAAAATTGACGGAATGGATCCAAGCGATGTCGTTAGCCTACCGACCGATAGTCAGTCAAACACAGCAGCTACATTAATGTTGGAAGATTTCCTGGTTTTCCTTAAACCAAACGATCTGATTAAACGTGTAAAGATCCAAAACACCCCGGATCACTCAAAACATTCTGAGGCTGATCCATGTTGTCCCAGGATGTTTGAAGCAACTCGGGATGACCGTTTTAGTTTAGGTTGAAATTGGGAGTTAACCTCACTGCCACGTCGAACGTTCTATCTGCATCAGGCTTCTCCAGGCACAATCAATCATTGCCTGGTGTTGTTATTTCGAGAGTTTCGGTTTTCTTCCAAAATTCCCAAACAAACTTAGTATATACTATGTATTGTCAAGAACCGACCAGCTGCTCTATTGAGAAGGTTGCGGACGCAACGATTAATTTTTCTGCATCCTAGAACAAAGCCAAAGGAGTCAGAAAATATCACCTTGACTCTTACAAGTTTCTATTTACAAGGAAATAAATAAACTGTCAGAGCGAGGATACAAAAATTACACAATATATAAATACAGACATTTTAAATGGATTATAATTGGAAGAGCAAGTATGATGTGTCCCTTTCAAATAATCCCATTGCACCAGTGCATTAGAAGTCATGCTATACTAATAGCGCCAGTACATCCAAGTATTTTGGATTCATAAATATATAATATTATAATTTGTGTCATAATCAAACTGTACACTGAAAATGTGTCTTTTCAAAATTACGGTTCAATAATTAATGAGTCAATATGTTTTTCCTGGACTGTGGTTTGACGTTTTGCTCGAATATATAATGGGTGGTGTTTTTTCCTCCCCAGTGCATAATGTACAATTGTCATCGTTGAATTTTCCCATGTTGCGTAGGCGTTTCCGCAGATGCTAGTGACCCGAATCCTCTAGTGAAGCCCTATCACTCCGGTGAGTTTTACCATGTTTGATCTTAAAGTTAAATATGATGTGGAGGTTTGGTATTTCAAGCATTATAGCCTTATGGCTTACTGTATTTTACCTAGTACCGTAGTTGCTATTTATTTGGTTGAAGATTCATGGCTTACTTGGAAGAAGGCTAAACCTCCTCTATCTGATCAAACGTGTTTAGAGATGGAGCTGCAAAGGTGCCTTCGTTTAATCTTAGATTAGTGAGGACACTAGGAAATATGGGTTTGTTGTTTCTAAACACTGCCTTGTAGCTTAGTGTACCTAGTGTACGCCTTGTCAGTTAATTTGATTTGACACGATCGTTTTTTTTAAGAAAGACAATGTCCTACGTTATTTGTCTTAGAATAGCGTGCTTGAGGGGGGTGTCGGTGGCCGCAACGGTTTAGGCGTTGACACGGCGCTCACCACTGCAAGGTAAAGGTCCAGGGTTCGAATCCAGCGGTCCTGCATTCGAACACGACATGCTTACAAATGGGCTTTTTTTCAAAAACACCGGCGCCCTGAGGGTTGATATGACCTCTGCTGTTGCGAACCCTAGTTAAAAAAAAAAAAAAAAAAACTTCATCATGGATGAAGTTTACCGGGTAGTCTTGGTAACCTAGGGAGGCAGTTCATTCTTCCTCATTACATAACCTGCAATGTGGTTATCGTTGAATGTAACCATGTTGGGTAGGTGTTTTCTCAGATGCCAGTGATGGGTGTAGAGCCTTATCACTCCAGAGAGTTTCTCTTTCTTTAGCTGTAGCAACGTGTTTATTAGTTTTCTTCCGGGCCTGGTACCTCTAGAGTTCGTCCATTTCTCTTTTTGTTTTGTGTGTACCTATTCTGGGATAGATAGAAGATTTTCTGAAACTGCTGAGAGCTGAACTGCTATGGATCAAACGTCATAGAGATGGACTGCTAAGGTGGTAGCTTAGTGCACTTTCCTAGTTAGTTCAGTATAATTGATAAGATCGTTTTTCTAAGAAGGTCGTGGATGTATTTTATTTCCCCGGGTCGTTTTGGTACCGTAGGTGTTTCCTTAGATACTAGTGGCCGGAATAGAGCTCTATAAATTTCATGAGTGTTACTCTCTTTAAAGAAGCACTATGCTTGCTGTTTTGGCGAAGGTTCTCTAACCATCAGTTTGCTGTATATTGTTACTTGATTTGAGGATATCAAATAATTTAAATTATCAGAATAATTTCAAATTATAAAACTTCTTGAATTTTGATCAGGACAGTGAAGTACAAATCGTCCTTCGGCCATTCAAATATATTGAAGAACAACGTGGCCGAGAGGTGAAGAATGGGCGTTTAAGTTGATAGACTCTCTGACCTTATTAAATACAAATTACCGTGATCAATATCCACGTGCTTGACATTAATCGGATTTGCGGGAGATAAAGTCCCGACTTCCGAGTGGGCAAGAGCTTAACGGTGACAAGGCCGCACGGCCCTTGCTTTCTGGACAATCCACAAAACGGCTAGCAGTAAGGAAGAATTTTACGATAAGATTTCAACTAAAAGGTTTTCGAATGACACGTCGTGAATAATGTTCTAACGATTCGTCATTGTAGGAATCGTTATACTTTCCATGACTGTAACCTTAGCGGCATAAAAAATTTAAATTTTCTAATGTTCTAATTAAAACAACCTACGATAATTGTGATAACAGTGGTTTAAAAATCACTTTTAAACATTTCCCATCGGAAATAGTTATTAATAGAGATAAAAAAAGTGGAGGCCGATAAATTGCGATAGTTCCTGTCGGCCTACGTACGTCCATATTAAAACAACTCAATAAAGAAAGGGATTAAAAATCGTTTTGAAGGCTTAGCCGAGTAACTTGATGGTACTTTAAACTTTCACCGCGTACAAAATATCCTAGCCGGAAAGAAACGACTTCAGATCTCCCAGGAGCTCGCGGCCTATGTCGCAACTTCTCAAACATTGTAAAACACTCTCGCGCTCCATTGTTCAAAACTATTTCTAAATTCTTGAGCAACCCCGGTTAATTAAAGTGCTCAATATAACCCTAAAAACGTTTTTCATGTAGGTAAAATAATTCCACTCTTATGTAACGTCGGCCACCACAAAAGGATTGCGTCATAATATTAATTTTGAAAACACTTAACGACTATATAGGCTAGGATAGTGGATAATAGCTCAGGAAATACAAAACGCATTGGTTTTCCCCTGCATATTATGATAGGGAAGACAAGCTTAGACGCTTATGATAAAAAATCGCAATATTAGCGATTATTAGATTTTATATATGTGTATGTATATATACATTCATAAATACTACGAGGAATGTATGAAAGAATGTTTTTTATAATTAGTGAAAAACGCGGCCCACACAATTGTGCATTTTTAACAGAATAAAATTCTTCGATGGAACAACAGTCAGGAATCTTCTCTTCAAGACCAAATTTCGAACGAATTCACATTGTTAACTACATAGGTTTTTTAAGCTGAAATACGTGCTATTAGTAATTGTGTCATTGAAAATTTAAACTAACACCCTACAAAACAATATTTCGATCTGTTTAGACGTAACTAGTAGAACTATGGGGTACCACGTTATCAAATTTCTTGAATGTGCAGCGTTCAAATCAAAAGTCGTTTGAAGAATTATCAAAGCTTCTTGGGTGTCACCTCATCATCCACAATACCATCTTTCCCTTGGTCCAAGACTGAACAGTTCCCGCTTCCTGAAGTTCCACTCTAGCCTTTGTATTATGGGGCTAGTAGGTCTCTGGGCCGACGAAGGGAATAGTTCTCTCAACACTACAAATGAATAATTCGACCTTTTTGGACGTACCCCATGTAACAGTCCAGTCTACAATAAAAATATCTGAAGAGTTCACCAACCTCATTACAACGGGTGTATTCTACCTCATCATCCACAATGACCTAACCTCGTTTAACTCCTGAATCGTTCTTGCTTCCTGAATTTCCAATCTGATCTTTTGTCTAACCTTCCGTTCAAGCGCTCTGTACTTGCTCACTATCTCCCATCCTAGAATCTTCCACATCGTCAGCCCACAGACCTACTAGTACCCGAATTCCTCAGAAGCAACAGTGCTGGTCTAGGCATTTGTCCTCTGTTGATTTGACCTGAATCAGATCAAATTTGTAATGTTTAAATGTTAAAAACAACAATAGTTTGGTGTTAAACAATAATGGCTTTAAAGTTGGAGATTGTACCGTCCTTACAGAAATCACATTAGAATTTTTTCGTAAGGCCTTGAGATGAAGTAGACTTTTTTTGGTACCAAGCTTTCGACGACTAAGGAGAATAGCGATTTAAATGGCCGAAAACCTGGTGAACCCAAAAAAGTCTACTTCAACGCAAGACTTTATAAAGAGTACTCAAAAAATGATAATGTGAATAATGGCCTTATTCTCAATAAAGATGCTAGTTCAAAATGCTATAAGGTCAGCAGATATAATAATGCTGAAATATTGTTAAAAACCTTTCCTTTAGAAAATGTCTGAGAATAAAGAAAAATATATTGTAGAATGTACGAAATGTATGCACATCCATACCCGATGAGGTTGCCGAACAAGGGTTAAATCGCTTTACGATACGTTTTTCATGTTATTATCAATTTAAATTGCGTTGGTTGTGCCAGAATTCGAACCCAGAGCTACTAACATAGCAAATAAGATTGGGACGCCTCCCTCGGTCACCGTATTAAAATATAGTTTCAAAATATTAAAAACATGGTATAGTCCATTATATTTCGTGGTCTATTGACCAAATTACTTCTTTCAATTAATTAATATTTTATGTAAGGTTTTTGGTTAAAATAAAAAAGTCAGAGTCACGAGCGGGATTCGAACCCACGACCTTCAGCTAAATACGCCGCTGCTCTACCACTGGAGCTATCGTGACATCCATCCACTCGGACATCAACTCCCCATCTCAACCTACAACCTTTCGAATTTTCCCTCCTTTTTGCCAAATCTCCCTCCCCGCAGCGGCGTATTTAGCTGAAGGTCGTAGGTTCGAATACCGCTCGTGGCACTAACTTTTTCATTTCAACCAAAAATCTTACATAAAAAAATCAATTAATTGAAACAAGTTATAACGTTTATTATATTTTTTATAAGCATTTTTTATAATGAAAACTTTATTCTTTGTTTTTATTACCACAATAAATAGTTGTTGGTTTGATTGTATTTTACCTTTGAAATGTTCATAAAGATACGAACATTCGCCGTGGACAACAATGTAAAACATTTCTGCTCGCTTTCGTTATTTCAAGGCTTTACAGCAGCGTGAACGATGCCTTATAAGAGCAGGTTTCTTGAGAAATTTCGGAATCGTCAAGGCAGTCGATTACATCCTTTGAAATGCGACATCTGTTCAGGAGATTAGATCTGCGATGCAATTGTAATAAATCACCATGGATTTATCGACACTTTCGTAATAGGGTGGTTTTCCTGTTCTATTCTCCCTGAGTCAACTTATTATGTTATAAAATTAATCATCATTTTCAATAGACAAAACCTTTTCTGAGCCAATTATTTTTAGTCGAAAAAATCTCAAATAAGAACGGCAATGTTTAATAAAACACCGTACCTTTCTCGTGTCGTAATTTAACTTTTTTGAGATGACCCTGTAAGATGTCGACACGTAAAACTAGATGGAAAGGTCGTGTCAGCTGGTGTAATTTTTCCTGACGCGGAAGATTAATTTCCTCTGGACGAATAAGATTCCTGAAAATCTGAATTGCAAGTGATATTTGCACAGCAGGTATCTGGAGTATGTGAAATTATGCAAACGAAGTCACTAAAATTAATAATCAAACGTCACATTACAAAATTCAAGTAGCAATTCGGTAGGTTAATTTAATTAAAACGCTTACTTGGCTCAACTTATCGCATGATCGAATGTCTTCATTCCTACGAACAGAAATTATAATCAGAAGAATAATCATTATTAGAAGGACCATCAGTATAATCATAAGTGTGTGGTGATAAGTGTTTGTTTGTAAATCCCAGGCCCTGAAGATGATCTCAATGAAGATCGAAACGTTGGCACGATAAAGAAAATGTTTTTCTAAAACCTACATCACGCCAGATCGCATCTCACGATTTCTGAATAATTATAATCTTAAGATTGTGTCGTATAAATCATTCAGGACTTAAAAAGTCTAGTTGGACAGATATTTATTTAATGAAAAAAAAAAAAAATCAAAGAACTATCTTTCCATTTCCATCTACTTCAGTTTATATTCGTAGAAATACTTTAAACCTTTACTGTACTTAATATTTTTTATTTTTAACTTATTAACGAGCCTTGTTAATATTGAACTCCGCCCATCTGTATGCAGGTTAGCTAAGTTTCTGTTAACTTGGAATTGTGGAATATCTTTTTGCTCTTCCTAATTCCTCCAGTCTGTCATTGATCATGCTTGAAACTTCATGATCATATATTCTGTTGTGATATAAACTTTTGGCCCTTAGTACCTGTTTTGGTCTTTCTTACTACAATCATGTCTGTTTGAGTTTCCGCGACTGGATTACTCAGTGATAGAAGTTTATTTTGGCATTTACGCTTAGTAGGTGAGGTTCTGCTGTATCGATTAGTCAGTGTTTGCAGCAAGCATTTCATTGAATTTCGAAACTTAATTGGTTTATTTGAACTACTTACCCTAATGGTTGTGAAGTCGTTCGGGTGCCTAATTAAATCTTTGGTAAGTATCTTAACTACCCTCTTGATTCTCTTTGATTTTGAATCCCCCTAAATATTATGTTATTGGGTCTTTGTTCAGATTGTTTGATTTTATCAATCATGGTACGTTCTGTTTTTAATGTAACTAGTCATTTAGTCAAGGTATGTAAAACGATCGACAATGTGTTGATTTAAAATTGAAGGGACGACAGGATCCTTTGATGATGCATATTGACTGTAGCCACCATCCGGCTTCCTCCTTTCGCCTTTCGGAAGGTCGCCTCATCTGAGCCCTGTTCTGGGCCAACGCTTTTTACAATCACCCGTTATGTAAACTTGGGAAAGGTTGAATTATTTCTGATGTTTCCGATGAAAGTCAGTTCGGTTCCCGACTTGTCCCACACCCTGATTAATCTCCTTATAAACTGGCAGATTAATCCGGAATTGCGCAACTTGGAATTTGTTTTGTACGCTCGGGCCGCGAAGGGTTAATGTAGTGTGACGCCGGGGATGTTGCTGAATTTTCCAGTTGCCTGATAATTTTTTTTTTGTATATCATGAAAATAGTTTGCTTGTTTTTTCCCCATCGTAACGAATTAAAATTCAGTTGTACTAAAAATATAAGTTATCTACCTTAAGATTTAATTAAGTCTGGTGGCCGAATGGTTAGATTGAATGGGATTTGTATTTGCGACGCTAGCGGTTCGAATCCCGGCATAACCCATGGATTTTATTGGATTAACATGAAAAAAAAAAAAATAATGTGATTTGACTCCTTATCCACGACAAACAAATAGGTAGGCGGTAGTTGGTATTCTTTTTAGAAGGATAACCTTGCTTTATTTGAAAAATATTTTGACAAAATATGAGCGTTCTAAAAGGATCCAATAAACTAAAGCTAAAGAACTACGGCATACAAATTAAAATGCAAAAAAGTTTAAAATTGGGTAGTTGGGAGAAATAGTGCGAGATAAATATAGAGTGAGAGAGAAGATATACGTAGGTGGTAATACATATAAGGTAATATATATAAGTAGGTGTACAGAGACCTAATACAGATAGGTGTAAAGAGAGGGGGTGAAATTATGAAAATAGAGTGAGAAAGATTAAGATAGAAAGAGAGAAAGATAACGAAAGATAGGGGAGAAAGATGAAGATAGATGGAGAGAAAGATGAAGATGGATAGATACATAAATAAATACATAGATAGATAGGTAGAAAGATATAGAGAAAGGAGAGAGAGAGAGAGAGATTGTAAGATTGATGATTGATTGATTGATCGATTTCGTTTTATTTATACATCAAAGATTTGGTCTCCTAGACGACTCTTACATCTTAAACGAAATACAATGGCAGATTTCAATGACCCTACTCTACTTAATCCTAACAAAACAATTTCTTTTTCATACATCATTAATAAATAAAAACTATGTATATAAGATTAACTTTATAAAAAACAAAATAAAAAAAAGTTAATTGCTCATTACTTAGAGAATTATTTACAAAAAAATTTCCATATGCAGTTGTTTTGCATATCAAACACTTCTAACAAAACAATGCTATACGAGGTATCATTTTATAAGTAAAGAATTATTTTGATTTACGTACAAGAACAAATTTTGTAGATAATTAAAGTAAGATTTTTTAAACTTAAACTATATTTAGATGAGATGATGTATGGACCTGCTTGTTGAACAACTTGAACAAAAGGATCTTCAGTGAGGTCACAACAGAAACGAAAATTCTTTAAGTTGTTGCCGAGCTTTCGACGATTATATCTTCATCATCAGGGTCTATTTATTTTAGAAAAATATCGCAGTTAGAACATGTTATATCATTTTTAAAAAAAGTTACAAAAAACAATTGTTTATATTTAACTCGATGAGTGTTGAAGCGGAAAAGCCACCTGAGCCTCATGTCTCTCCCTTGTGGTAGAAGTTAGCACTTTATTGTTGTATTATCTATATATAGTACAATTTAAAATAATTCTTCCCTAATATTCTAATGTACCTGAGGAAAAAAAGTAATTTTATTATTTATTTTAGGAAAAAGAGACGTGTACTTATAGTTATGTGTAACCGAGGTAACCTATAGGACCACGTTGTAGTTTTAAATAATTTTTTTAAAATTTTTATATTATATTGTTATATTGTTTTTAATTAACTCCATACTGTTCATTGTTTAGATACTGAGCTTCACCTAATTGTAATTAATCTTATTAGAAATGCAGTTTTTTGCTCTCCAGATATATTTCAATACTCATCGAGTTAAAGTAATATAAATAATGGTTTTTTGTAATTTTGTTTTTTAAATGATAAAATAATCGTCGAAAGCTCGGCAGAAACTTAAAGAATTGTCGTTTCTGTTGTGACCTCACTGAAGATCCTTTTGTTCAAGTTTCTATATATGTTTACATTCATATTAAGAAACTTTTTGTACTTTTAATTTTTTATTTGCTAATTTAATTTACAAATTTTAAACTTTTTAATAAGTCGTTTTTATACATATCTAGAAAGTAAATTATTTTTTGTAGATTTTTTTAAATGACTATATATTTGCATTTTTGAATGTCAGTCGTTAAATTTGAAAATACCTTTGCCCCTTTTACTAAAGAAGAATTACTAAGTGTTTTAGTCTTATGCTTTATAACCAGTATATACTTATTTTTATTGGTAATATGCAGATTATGTATGTCATTTTTAAATTTGATCTTCTCATATATACACTTTTTTAAATTTAATTATTTTATATATAGTACATGCAATATTGTAGTCCGTCAAGTCTTTTATTTTAAAAAATTCTGGTAATTTAAATTTATCGTGCATTCTATGATCATTGGTTGGGTTTAGTATATAGCGAATGCACGTATTTAATCATGTTTGTAACTTTTTTATTTCCATATAATTTAAATCGTACATAGCGCTCTGTCCATACATAATGTAAGGAAACACTAGTGATTGAACTTTTTTTTGTTTACTTTACCATCATATTTTGCAAAGCTTAGCACTTACTTTGAATCTATAAATTACAGAATACATTTTACTTTTAATAGGCGTTATTTGATCATTCTAATTTAAATTTTTTGTTAACGTAAATCTTGACTTTTTCTTCATGCTCTAGGATATTATAAGAGAGAGTGAGAGAAAGATAGGGAGAGAGAGAGTGAGAGAGAGAAATAGTAAGAGAGAGAGAGAGATAGTGACAGCGATAGTGAAAGAGAGAGAGCAAGAAAGAAAGAGAAAGAGAGTGAGAGTGAGAAAGGAGGATTGTGAGAGAGATAGTAAAAGAGAGAGAGAGAGAGTGAGAGAGAGAGAGAGAGAGAGAGAGTGAGTGAGAGAGGATGAGAGAGAGTTGTGTATGTAGCATAAATTCCATAAATTAGCAACCTTTCGTTTCTTAACATGACCTGTGCCAAGAATAGTGCTTTAATTTATAAAATCGTTCAAATCCCTAAGAGACAGAAGATGATGTCCTGATGTGCCCGCATCTGCTCATAAAAATAAATTAAATTACCTGCATTGTATTTCTTGAAACTTACGACTTACTTGATTGTACAAACAAGTTTCTTTTTAAATAACAACTTGCTTAGACGAAAGGTTATAATGTAGTTATAAAGATGAACGTGCATGATGAAGGATAAGCGTATTTCTCCGCTAATCCGGACACCGATTTGTTGTTTGGATCCTGCAGTAGTTAATTCATCGGATGTATATTTCGGCAATGGCAACTTTTTTTTGCTCTTTTAACTCTGTTGCAACCGTTAAGCCTGGTTTCTGAGGCGACGAACCGGGTTCATTATACAACAAACAATGGGCGTGGATGCCCACACGACGCAAGAGTGAAATCACACGTTTTTGATGGGCAGACAGGACCGCAAAAAATGATACAACATCTATCACGAGAAGAGGTCAGACCGAGATCAAATGATTATACTTTTAATTATCGTCTTCACGACTTCTCCGAGCTTTCTAATTCAAGTTGGCCTAATTAACAATTTGGAACTGACAATTGTTTGTTTTATTAAGTATGCATTTTTTGCGGCTAATTCGTTAAAATTAATATCATTAGATTGGGTCATAGTGTTATTTCATTTCACCTGGCAATGACTGTTTTTTTCGTATTGTGATTTATGATTTTTATAAATCTCTTGCTTAATCTTATTATTTGTTCGTATATTGCTCTTTTTCTCCTGAATGTTATCTCCAATCCCACATCAATTTATGTAATTTACCGATATTTTCAATCGCTCTTTCGAATCGGCGCTACGCTTCGTCGGTTTATCGACAGTTGAAGAACGTGTAGAAAATTTGAAGTCAAAACGTGTGTCAAGACGTTTCACAACACTGTTAGTCGGGCGATAGTGCACTACCCAAGTCGCAATTGCTAATAGTTTAAAACTAAAGAGTATCATTCAGTTTAGATTGGTTTTCAGTACAGGGGAGTTACTATTGTTTATGGAATAATGTTTAAACTGAATTACGATAGGGACTAGGGATACGGATAAAAGAAGGTACAGGCCTACTGCACTTCGACCTGAATAGATCGATTATGCTGCCGTGTTATTTATAACTCCCTGGCTGGCTTCAGGTTTTTAACCAGCCTTCACAGCTTTTCCAGCGGTTCCTTGGTGTAGGATCTTGCTTGTGGTTTTGTCCTAGTTGCAAGAACGTGCACCTACAGAGACCTTCATAAAAATATAAAATGTGTTCTGCCGTCTCCTCCTGGCACTATCTGCACAGTGTTTCTTTTGTCTGTTCTCCTATCCGGTGCATGTGCTTTCTTATGTGGCACTGCCCAAAATCCTGGTTGAGTTGTAGTCGCCTTCCAGTAATTCTTTTGTAAGTTTTGCGGATGGTCCTTCTATGAAGCTCTTCGCGTAGCCTCATACCTGTGTTATGTTCCACCAGGTTTTGGACTCATTAGGGATCCATTTTAAGATGTATTCTCTTTTGTGGCAGGCTGCAAGGCCGCTGTAGGGTTGTGAGCCCAGAGAGTCCATGTTGGCTCTTTTTATTTCTCTGGCACATTGTTCATTCGCTATGATTTCGGACTGGAAAACTGCGGAATACTTACCTAGGTGTACCGTCAGGTCGGTCTTGGGGTTCCCCCAGCTCCCGTACCCTTGTCGGTTTTGGAGCCGTGAGTATACAGTAGGAATTTGCTTTTAGTGGTGTTCCTCGGCCCATTCTTCTCGTTCTGGTGTTAGTACTTTGTGTTAGTACTACTTCTTGGTAAAGTTGTACTTTGAAGTAGTGGCATCAGTTGGCATGCTTAGAATGGCATCTGTCTGTTTCTCCTTCCTCAGTTTCCATTGTTTATTTACACGGCCTATCCTAGCAGATGGTTGTCCATTTATGAGTCTATGGGCTGCTCCTTGGATTAATGTGTGAAGTGGTGGGAGGTTTAACAAAATTTCCATGGCCGCAGTAGGCGTTGTCCATTGCACAAGGGACACTGAGACAAGCTTGTCTTTGGCTGCCACTTGATAGCTAATAATAATTAGAAATTAATTATTCAGAAATCGTGAGATGCGGTCTGATTTTGTTTGATGCTGTTGGTGATTTCTATGTTTAAAATGTTTCTTTTGAAATTTATTGTGGCTTTATGTATGTCGTTAATTCTGGAATTTGGCTGTGTTAGTGTGGCATTTGTGAAGATAAAATCGTTTTTGACCTTGTGTTGTCTGCATTTCAGCAAAAGAGTTCTCTGGTTGATAGCCGATGCGAGTTTCTTCTCATTGTTGGCCATGTCCTTCAGAATACTTTTAGATTCGTGATATTACGATTTCTGAATAATTATCGAATAGCGGTCACTAATCACCACATAAATAATTAGAATTACGAAAGTTTACAATGAATATTTATTAGTCCAGTATGCTTAATAAGCCCTCTCGTTTTGATTAATATGCTATAATCTCGTATTTAGTACCGATGGATACTTAAAAGTACAGTTTTTGGTATCAACTATTGTTAAACATTTTTGTCCAATAAGGCATGATTGTTTGAAATATGAAGTTATTTCAAATTGGCTATTGTTATAGAAAATAATAAAAGGCATGTGATTTCCTAATGAGGTCTGAAGAGTGATGAACCTGTTTCATCGATTCCGACCATTTCATATTTTGGTCTGCCTTCTTCTTCTTAATTCGCCTTCTCCTCTCGAAGGTTGGATACACAGCTAGCTCTTCCTTGTTAGTCGCAGCACTGAAAACGTCCACAGACGAGCATTTAAACTACCTCAAGTTCTTCAGCCAGAGTCCTGCCTCCTTTCGATGGAACGCTTCCTCAGTATTTTGCCCTCCATTATTAACGTGAGTAATTCATAGCGAGCTCTATGCATCACATATCCCATATACCGAATTTTTCTTTCTTTTTCTTCTTCCCTGGCTGGCTCATTCTAAGCAGCACTTATCCATCTGGGCCCACGATATGTGGTGTATGCCCCGGTGTCATTATATCTGAAAGGCCTCGAGCTTGGGTCAACAATCCATCTTTCACACCAAGTAAGAACCATTTTATCAAGAAATTAGCTCGTGCCATATGTATTCAGGCTCTTGTTTCCTTTTCAGATGGAACTTACTGCTGATTAACTTGTGCACCAAGATTCCTGTATGTCGTCACTTGGTTCGATGGCTCTCCGTTTACCAATAGATTTATCTCTCTTTAGCACTACTGTGTTGTCTAAACACCTCATGTTATGTATGTCCCATTAATCCGGATGCCTTTTATAGCGACTACATTGAATAAATATAGCTTCCGAGTATAAGTTAAAAAGCAAGGGGATAGAATACAGCCCTGTCTGACCCACTTCTCGTTATCATGACCTCTGAAGCACATTGTTTGTCTTATCTTTAGTTTTCTCAGTTCAATACAGTTCCGTTATTAGCAGGGACTCTTTGCTGTCGACTCCGTTAGATTGTTCGGTCTATCTATTATCGATTTTTTGTTCAGACTTAACACACAAAATGGCGAAAAGCCGAAACACGTCTGATACCAAAATGAGTTTTATACATATTAATAAGCTGTTCGTTGTTTGAATTTTCAATTTTATGCAAGTTTTGACGTTAATTTAAATAAGGCCCAATCAGAATAAATCAAGGACAAACATTCACTTTTTCTTATTTTCTATGTTTAAAAATTTATATGTTATTCAATTGATACATGGGGGAGAAGACCGCGTGGCCGGAGGAAGATCTACGAAAGAATACATTTTCCAAATTGTAGTTCCAGTGCGCAGTCCAATCAGAATTACGCCTACTCCGTCTTGTCCATCGTTAGTTCTACAGAGCTAATTCTCTCCATAATTGTTTCGACCATTTCAGAGAAAATGGCACAATACGCTAGCCAGGCCTGGCGGTATCTCTACGAGCCCGTTCAAGCGTTTAATTGGTAATTTGGATGGGTTTCAGGCGGAAAATGAAAACGATAATCATCATTGTGTTTGAACTTTTCTAATTGTGCGTACTAGCGTGCCATTTTAAGCCTGTATTTGAGTTTTATCGAGTTGTTAGAAAACAGCACCTTATTTTGATTGGTAATGCACAAGCACACCGACAAATAAAATATTATTATTACAAATAAAATATTATTATATTTATTATATGCATAGTTTTCTACATCTTTTTCAAAATTTTATACCAGATTTGAAAAAACGAGCCGCCAATCCTAAAAGCCTGGTTTAATCTTAACAAGATTTTCTTTGCTGTTCGTTGTGTTAGTTAAAGTCTGAAGTTGTGTCATGGACGGAACAGTACTCAACAGTGTAAATTACAAAAGCGCATAACTTCTCTTGGTAATGTACGGTTAAATACTAATGAAATTCTAGCGCAGGATTAAAAGTGAGCCGTGTTGAGCACGACCAGAGAGTATCGAACAATACCAAACGATGCCCTAAATCGTAGCCAAAGTTCATCGATTTCCTTTTAGTGGAAACTACCATAAGAAAGAAAATAAGGAGCCATATGTGGTTATAGGCTGTGACCAATAGACACTAATCTCCATCTTGGAGAAGAGTAATTACCAATAAGTCATCAGCATAAATCTTAGAACCACTGATAAATTTGTTCTGACAGTCGAAAATGTCATACTTTTAAATAGGCTAAAATTTTGGCTCTTCAAGTTTCTTACTGGCAATGGAAACTTAGGATCATACTTGCCTGTTGGTTGACCTCCAGTACCTCTCCAGTCAATATAAGGGATATTTCCTAGTCCACTATGCAAATGGCATAAACCATATTAAAGACAATCACTAGTTGGATACCGGAGAATGTAAAACTGCTATTAGTAAAGTAGCAATTGTTGTAATCGTATTACAATAATACGAAACATTTCACAAATTTTTTGAGTTATAATCTAGGAAATAAAAATTAAAACTAGGTACTGAAAAGTTGCGATACTATTCCTTGACTATCTCAGACTTTGAAGGGCCTCGGCGACCAGTTTTTCACCTCTGTTTCTGTCTGTCCTTCTCCTTATTCGCAGCCCTAAAGCCTTCGAATCTTTCGCAGCCTGCTTCCTCCAGGGTTGCTCCCTGCGGGGCCAGAAGCCATTGTTAAGAGCAAAACTAGGTAATAAATTCTTACTTAAATTTTAATTCACTCTCAACACGACACGCAAGGATGGCACAATTACACAGAAGACAAACACTTTGAACCCTGAAGATGATCTCAATAAAAGATCGAAACGTTGGCACGATAAAGAAAATGTTTTTCTGAAACCTTCATCACACCCGACCGCATCTCACGATATCTGAATAACTTAAATTTTAATATATCACTAAATGATTTTCCTTGGTGAATTTTCTTTCAACCCATCTTAATAAAAATATTTTTTGTTAAAACTCATGAATGTATGGTAAAAAGTAAAAAGACAATGGGAAATCAGGTGTGCTCATAGAAATAGAAATAACCCTGCTAAACTGTGGCAGGTTCAGAAAGAAGTCGGTCCCTGGTCCACGGAGAACGTTTCGAAAAGGGAAAATGCCATATTGATAAGACTACGCATAGGTCATACAAGAATAACGTACGGGCACCTTCTGGCCGGAAAGCGACCGCGTTGGTTATGCAAGGATAGAATAACGGTCTTTTCAACTGTAGAAGGCTTGACGTATATAGACATTATTTTGGCTTGGCATATCTTAGGACCTGTCCGTAGTCTTCGGGCACGGCAGCTGACACAGATCGATGTTCCGGTACCTCATGGCTATAGGGATTTTTAAATGTATATAGTTTTGTTATGTGGGTTTGTGTTGTGTCTGTGTTTGACTTTATGTTAATTTATTGGAAAGAATGTAATTTATGAGCATAAAAGGAAGGGGTGATTTAACTCCGCCCCGAGGAATATCGAGTACTCTGGGGTGAGTGAGCGACATCTGGAGAGTAAAATTAATATATTAGCTTGAAAGAGAGGTTGCTTATAACCCCGCCCCGAGGAATATCGAGTACTCTGGGATGAGTGTGTGACGTCGGGAGAGTAAAAGTAAGTTATTAGAGAGAATGGAGAGGGTTCAACCCCCACCCCGTGGAATATCGAGTACTCTGGGGCGAGTCTATGACGTCTGGAGAGTAAAAGTAATTTATTAGCGTGAAAGGAAGGGGTTGCTTATAACCCCGCTCCGAGGAATATCGAGTTCTTTGGGGGAGAATGTGACCAGACTTTTATGTTTCTATCGAGTGTTGTTTGTGTCAATTTATTGTAATGAATGTAATTTCTCAGCGTGAAAGGAAGGGGGTGTTTATAACCCCGCTCCGAGGAATATCGAGTTCTCTGGGGGAGTGAATGTTACCAGACATTTATGCTTGTGGTGATGTATATATATGTATTGTATGTTTTGTTTCTATTCTGTATTTGACTACCTGAGGTACGCACAAGAATCTAGCATTCTAGGATATAAACGTCTGAAAACAGAGAATCAGTAACTAGATGGAGATGCTCAAATGGGTGCTGTTTATTAAAATAAAAAACGCGCGAAAGAAGAGAAAAAGAAGGAAAATATGCTGAGGGTCGTCGATGACCTCAGCTGTTTGTCGGCCCATAAACTTCCCACTTTATCTTTATTATTTATGCTCTAGTTTTATAGGTTTACATTAGTTGGTTATAACTATTAATAGACATAGAGCTTGAAATTTGCAATGAAACACGAGTATCCGGTTTTTTTTGTTTTCAAGTATATTTGAATCTTCCTTATCAACAATACAATATATAATTACATGACATCGCAAATATGTATCTTTGACAAACGTTTTGGATAAACTATGCCGTATTTTAATTTACTAACAACAAACGTTTTGTTGTACAATCTTCGCAATTTATTCCAGATGGTTGTACAACTCGTATATTAAATTTCATTATTATAACACAAAATCTGTTTAATTCGGTTTAAATACTGTACAAACAATAGACGGATGAGTATTCATTCTGAAGGAAATACCTTTTAAACTGTATTTAAATTACTTTCTTTAATGGTCCTTTATAAACTTGTGTAAACAGAGACATGGCATACATGGGTGCCATGTGTATTGTGACTTGTTCGCCATTGTAATTACTTGTTTCATATAAAAGTAAATGGCATTCAATTTATCTAGGTTATATGTCGAACAAGGTTTCACGTGTTATAACGATTTATATGGTAATTAGACACCGGAAACAATTGTCGGACTCGATTGTTCAATAATTTATTTCCGTATTGATCCGTTGTTTAAATACTTACGGTAATGAAGTGGGAAGCGGCAAGGGGCGAGGAATTATTTATTATTATTTTATCCACCCTGGAATAAATTAGACCTGTAGCTAGTTCAGTTGTCAAAATGTTTAGAAAGTTTCAGGTCGAAATGTCATCCTTGTTTTCTCCTTATATCCGTTCAAAGACGAGTAGGTTTCCCCTCGTGTCTTAGAACGTTTAACACGCATTCAAATATTTATCCTTGCGGCTGTTAGGAATTGTTGCAAATTCGGACTTGAGCCGCTACAAGAAATGACCGTCCGCCCACCCGAGAGGGCTGTGTGTTCAGTTTGATTAAAGCTGCTCACCATTGTCAACAGCTGTGTTTGTTAAGCAAAGTGTAATCCGTTGGGAACTATATTACACGTACCGGTTTACGTCGTTTTTCACCGGGCTAGGTCGACAGCGACATGGCATTTGGCTAAGGGAAAATAAATTGAGCATACCGCGATTTGCAAGCAATCCATTTGACATCAAATTCAGCATAGATCCTATATTCCGAATTTTAATAATAGACAATGATATTTTGACATTTTCGCATGGGCCTGCGGGCTGATGAACGATTTTAGTATGCCTACCCACCATGTTTTGGTCATACGCGTTTCGGCATTTCAAAATTGACAAATTGATGGACAGATCTGAAAAAACCACATACTTCTTCCTTATGGGATTAAGTTATCTCGGGCGTGTAGGGGTAAACAATGATGGAGGCCATTTTTATTTTCCCATCTAACCCTTTCCTTCCCACGTTTTAGCAGAAGCTTCCTGGGTTACTGAACCAGCATCTCTCAGAACGGGCGTAAACAGTAGCGGATTCTTAGAAACTCGCAGGTCGGTGATCAGTCCCTCCTTAAAACAAAACTGAACAACGTGATGGGGCGATTCCAAGAAGCTCACAATTGAGGTTGGACTCGTGATGGTCACGGTTTGAGAACCACCGCAGCCCGAGATGTGCCTTCTCAGACAGAGCCCAGGACAGAAAACCATTGTTATATCACTAAAGTGACGCCAAGAAGTTTAAAACTTAAATACAGAGATAGTAACAGCCTATTGAGGGAACATTCGATACCAATAGACCCCTGTGACGGCATGGACATGAAATTTCCGGACATAGCACCAGGCAAGACGGTATGGGGTAGGAGTCTGCGTGCCTAGAACCAAATGCACAGAACCTATCCATGACTAATAGGAAAATACACTAGTATACTCCAGGAATGAGAGATGTACTTAAATCAACCTGAACAACAAAAACATGAACCATAGCTAACAAGTCAGACAGCCAGGTCATCAGAGCTCTAACCTCAATTATTAGCTGAATTGCAAAACTAAATTAAGTAAATTAGGTATCCTAATTAAACTTACTCTTTGCTTGGTCTGAGGAAATGTAGGAGTAGATGGAACGCAAGAAAGGGGCTGTTATACCGCTGGTTAGTCCTGAGTCCTGTGGCATAGGGGTTTGCTCTAAAATGAGTATTTTAAGCAAAAAGACAGGATGAAAATGAGAAAACAGTGGAATTCACTCATTGGACTCAGACAATCCAAGAACCTCGTAACGAGTTTTGAAAGGAATACTTTGAAAGGAAATCAAAGGAAGCAAGGTAAAAATTCGTACCTTATCAAAATACTTAGCAGAGAATTGCGAACTGAACGAGAATTCGAGGAAGATTGGTATAATCAAACACGGTACTTGCAGAACTTTTTAACGCCCTTATGAGTTAGCTTATTAGCGAGAGTTCGATTCGGTTGATTATCTCATCATATTAGTTGTCAAAGGGATTTGAACCCACGACCGCGGGGTCTACGAGCCGAGAATCTACCACGCCGACCACTCGGCTACCAACGTCGCTTAGGTTCTTCAAAGATACAAAGGAGACCCAATGTACTTACTAAACTGTGGCGCTACTCATATCCGCAGGAGAAAGTTCTTTGGAATGAACAACGTAACCGTAGAAAAAAAGCAACAATTGAAACCGGGCCCACCAATCAAATTCCTTGATGTATTAAGACTCAACGGTGTGCTGTAGATACATAAAGGGGGGTACATTATCTCTCACGGGTATCACAATATATTACACACCCTGAATAATCTAAATCTACGATAGTTTACTAGTCTTTTGGTTTTTCTAACGTTTTATATATCTGATGTCTAGCTTATTATTTTCTTGTCTTATGTTTAAAAAAAAATCAGGCTGAGATATCTTGACATAAATGCCCAAAATAGATAGAACAACCACCATTTTTGAAAAAGAATTTCTCGGTCCTAGGGACTTTCGTTTCGAATATTTTTGGTTAACATTTTTTTTTATTACAAAAGGTGTCAGGCGTCCCTAGTTTCCCTGGTTAGAGCTTTTATTCAGTTAATTGCAAAGGATTTTTGTACTATTTATTAGTTAATTTGGTAAATTTTTCCTATCCTCCTTGTTGAAACACACAAAACATTTGCTGGTTCACAAAACTCTTGAAATGGCTAAAATGCTTTTTAAGTAATTAAAATAATTTTGTCTATTGAATAGTCATAATTTAATGTATAATTCTCGATTACGTAAGTGAAATCGGAGAGTCGTTTTATAATAACCAATTGAGTGCTTGCTCGCTGGGAGGCGAAGAATGTCTGTTTTCCCCGCCTTCACCTCAAAAACTTTCTTTAACACGGCTAATGATCCATTGTGCGAAGAGACACTTCTGGACGTCTTCTGCGGTTGTACCCTTCGCTTAGCCTGATCGGTGTTAGATTGATAAGATGATTTTTTTTCCACGT
Source organism: Cimex lectularius (assembly GCF_000648675.2). Lineage (NCBI taxonomy): Eukaryota > Metazoa > Arthropoda > Insecta > Hemiptera > Cimicidae > Cimex > Cimex lectularius. The sequence continues at coordinate 2,065,053 of NW_019392639.1, forward strand.
CGTGACTTCGACACACTCTTAATCCGACACGAAGAAAGCGGATGTAACAGGCAATTTTTTTTAAATCCGTGATTAGAAAGCGGGTGTTATTTTAAGTGATATGACTTGTTCGTAACGATATATAACATCAAATATCAGAAAAATAGCCAATAAGATGTTTGAAAAAGTAACCCTTAGTGTATAAATAACCTGATGGTCTCCTAGTGTTGTTTCATGCTTAACAAGATCATGGGCACTCTCAACACGACACACAAGGATGGCACAATTACACAGAAGACAAACACTTTGAGCCCTGAAGATGATCTCAATAAAAGATCGAAACGTTGGCACGATAAAGAAAATGTTTTTCTGAAACCCACATCACACCCGACCGCATCTCACGATATCTGAATAACTTAACAAGATCTTTTAGTTCTCGCTGGATACGCAAAGTATTCTGAGGTGACGAGAAGGTTTTGTTTTTAAAATACCATTGCCCGTTTACTATTTTTTTTTTTTTATAGTAAATGATATCCTTCTATTCACTTATTACCTCATCTTATACTAAGGGATCCTTCTGCTCTATCCACTTTGCCGAGGTGCGTGTTTCTCAAGGCAGCCTTGAGCTTCCTTGGCCCAGCTCTTCATTCAGTATACATTGCACAAATTCCTGTCAGTCGGGAGTTCTTATTAGCTTAAGTTTCTTAGGATGAGTTCTCTCTCATCATGCTGATGTGCTGACGGCTTCCATCATTGTATGATGTTCTTGTTTACATGCCATAGGTTTTCTGTTGTAATAATGTTTATTTAGTAAAATGTACATAATAATGGAAATTTTTCGTGGTCTGATTGACCAAATAACTTCTTTCAATTAATTAATCTTTATATAACGTATTGGTTGAAATAAAAAGTCAGTGTCACGAGCGGGATTCGAACCTACGACCTTCGGGTAAAACGCCGCTCCTCTACTACTTGAGCTATCGCGACTTTGATCCACTCGGACGCCAACTTCCCACTTCAATCTACCTTTCGAATTTTCCCTCCTTTTTGCCATTTTTCAAATGTCGTTTAATCAGGATTCGATTCTCGAAGGTAGGTTGAGTTGGAGAGTTGGCGTCCTAGAGGATCGAAGTCAAGATAGCTCATGTGGTAGAGCAGCGGCGTATTTAGAAGAAGGTCGTGGGTTCGAATCCAGCTCCTGACACTGGCTTTTTCTTTTCAACCAATAACTTACATAAAGATTAGTTGAAATAATTAAAATATTAATTGAAATATTTATAGGCCGTGACTAATATTTTTTTTTCTATTTTCAGGTAAGAAATCCATGCTTAATTAGAAAAAATGACATTCTGCGAGTTGTATGTTAAAAAGGTATTTTTAAAATTGTTTTGCTAGATTATAAATACGTATGTAAGTAAAACCTAGGACGAAATTCGGTTTACATTGGAGTTTTTTGCTATCAAATTTCGGTTTATTTGCCAATTTTTATTTTGGGACAAAAAAATGTTGTTCAACTTAAAGATTGTTATTTACGTACAGAAACACCACTGCCTTTTTATAAATCAGTTAAAAATATATACGTTAAATAAATAGATTCCTAATTTATTTTGTCCAATTAATTTTTGCAGTGGGGTAATTGTAATTAGTGGTTTATAGTTTTGTACCTTGTCCAAACGTCCGAGAATTCTCTTTAAACCGGGCACGTTTTCAAAATTTTAGCACACAAACGGATGTCTTTCAAAAGTGAAAAGTTGTCATTTAATTTCATCCGGCCGTAATTATGTCGGACCGTACTTTTGAATCCCTGCGAGCCGGTTGTACGCTCCGTTTTAAGCCGGATTTAAGTACCTAGTGCGATTACCTTTTGTAAAGAGACTCGCAGTCAAGGCCCCTTGAAGATTAGAAGCACTTTAAAAGAGTTTGTAAAGCTTTCTTTTTCCTTCTTCTCTTCTCCGCCCTGCCGCTGACCGTTTTTCGTCAAGTCATTAGCGGCTCCGTTGATTATTTGGCGTTTTGCACAACCAGCATGAAATGTTTGTTGGATGTTATGAAAGCCTTTGTGCTTTTGCAAAATGCCTCGTTTCAAGTTTTAGTTTGTGATGGAAAAAGGGAAATATTTAAATTTTTAAGTTTATTTTAATTTTTCCAAACGTCTTTAGATTGATTTTTGATTTGATCAATCCCTCAAAGAAATGTTGCTTTCCTAGATTTTATGATTAATGATTTTACATAAATTGTTTTTTATTCATTAAATTTGATCTGTTCGTGTTTTTTTTTCTGTATGGAATCCCTCGATGTTTGTAGTTGTTTTTGAGACGTGCTGATTTCCCTTTGTACAGTGAGAATTGAAGTATCATCCGCAAAGGTGATTTTGACGTGGTCTTATATCGTTTGTGTAGGTATAGGATCGGCCCTAAAACATTCCCTTGAGATACACCCACTTTTGCTTCCTGTCTTGGATTAATTCACTTAAACCTCTGACATGTATAATGTAATAAGTTCTTCATATTGTCTTATTTTCCCAGGAGTCTCCTTTTTGAGACCTTCAGGGCCTTACGTAAATACATTGTTTCAAAGATGTTTTACTTAAATCTTTCGTCAAGGTTCAATTTCGGAATAAGAAACGGATGAAATAGTGGAAGAACGATTTAGTTTCCGTCACGACATACTTGTCAGGGTATTTTTCCTCTTCGCCTTCTCCTCGACAATTGTTTTAAGGGTTTTGTTGAAAGAGCGAAGCGTGCCTCTGTTCACAATTTATGATGTTTCACCCTTAACGATGATGGTCTTCTTTCTTAAAGCCGGTCTGCTTCGTTTTTTTCTGTCTCCCGACATTCGCGATCAATTACTTGGATTGTTATTCCGCGTAAACAATTATTTCTGTCATTCGAAACAATTTACCTTTGTAATGCACAAATAATAATAAGTTACATGTGTAAACAAGCATCGGGTTGATACTATCTTTAATATCCTCCAACTTTTCAAAAAGCATTACAAAAAACATTTTTTATGTAATCCATAATTCGTTGTCCGATTGACCAAATAACTTCTTTCAATTAATTAATCTTTATGTAAGGCATTGGTTGAAATGAAAAAGTTAGTGCGACGAACGGAATTCGAACCCACGACCTTCGGCTCAAAAACGCCTGCTCCAACGATAGCTCAAGTGGTCAGAGCAGCGGCGTATTGAGCCGAAGGTCGTGGGTTCAAATCCCGCTCGTGGCACTAACTTTTTCATTCCAATGATGCCATATAAACCAGTCACTGCCATCAGAGAAAATATTTATATAATAAAGGTATATTCAATACAAACAAAGAAACCCCCGGGGGGAATATTGTACATCGACAGTAAAGAGCTAATACTTCTTAGAGAACGAACGAATCGACTTCACTAAACTAAAGAACTAGAAAAGTACAATAAAGCACTAGACTGCAGTCCTTGGTTAACAAAATCGTCAACATTTTGGTATCCATCATCATCACAATCATCAAGCCAAAATCGATTTGATCAAGCTACACATGACATTCTGCAATTTTCAAATTTATTGGCTGACTGGACCAGAAAAATTATATGAATGAATTTTATTTTTTCCCATTATGTTTAGTGGTTTGATTGAACCAATTATTCTTTAAACTTATTGTTTTTATGTAAGACCTTGGCTGAATGAAAAAAGTTAGTGCCACGAATAAGATTCGATCCCACGACCTTCGACTCAATACGCTTCCTCTAACAATAGGTCAAATGGTTAGAGCAGCGGCGTATTGAGCCGAAGGTCTTGGGTTCGAATCCCGATCGTCGCACTAAATTTTTCATTTCAATCAATGACTTACATAAAGATTAATTCTTCATTTATTTTAATTCTGTACAAAATTAACTTACAAAGAACAAAAAGTATTATTTGTGTTGTAAAACGGCTGAAAAATTGCGAAACACCATGGGATGTCATTTTAATCGAATTCGATGCGTTTGGTCTTCTTATGTTTATCCACATGTCGTTCCTCGCGTTCGTCCTGTCTCAAAATCGTTTTGAAACGCTTTTCGCCCTCGGTTGGTACGGAGTCGATAAATCCCAAGTTGTTCGACGCAGACCAGGTTGTCATGGGAAAACCTCGTTAATCTCGAGTGGGAAAGAATCCCGACGCGCAGTTCCTAACAAGTATTCCCAGTTGTTGCGCAACAGACATAAGGTAATTGTTATAACGATTAACACAATGTCGTGAATTTATGTAATACTCTTTTTAAATGGCCCTCTAAGTGAATTGTTCCCACGATTTGTGGGTTAGACTCTTTGGCAGAAATGCTAGTTGGTACATCGTGTTTAAAAAAGATCTAGTCTTTTTACTGTATTATTATGCAACATTGAAAATTTGATAAATGCCAGGAGGATAAAATAACTTCCTGTGATGCCCTATAAAATTAAGAGCGTTTATTATCAAAAAATAAAATTAGGACCTTCTTTATTGAAGAATAAGTAAAAAGAATACAAACAATAGCACACAAGAAAGGAGGATAAAATAACTTTCTGTGATGTCCTATAAAATTAAGAGCGTTTATTATCAAAAAATAAAATTAGCACCTTCTTTATTGAAGAATAAGTAAAAAGAATACAAACATTAGCACACAAGAAAGGAGGATAAAATAACTTCCTGTGATGTCCTATAAAATTAAGAGCGTTTATTATCAAAAAATAAAATTAGCACCTTGTTTATTGAAGAATAAATGAAAAGAATACAAACAATAGCACACAAGAAAGTCTACAACACAACGCTATAATAAACAAAACAACATCACAAAAACAAACAATTAATAGAACATATTTATATACATTGGGAAAGAAACGTACAAATTAACTAACTAGGCATAAAAAATACTAAAAACCACAGACCCAAAAGGAAATTTATTAAGACAAAATATCGACAAGAACAAGTAGAAAAAAAAACGGAATGTGCACATCACCATGTGACACAAATATGTCGAACAGACAGGATTTAATACATCAAGCACACCAACATTTAATACATCAAATACAACAATTCTAATACGGACATAGCGAACACCATCCACGACCTCTTAACTAAAACTTCATTTCACAGAAATTTCCTAAAGCAAACAATGAAGATGGCGAAATGCGGAAACGCGTCTGATTGAAAAAATCAGCGAGGTAGGCAGACCAAGGTGATTGGCAACTATCAAACTTAAAGTAAAGCCGTGAGGTTTCCTTCTGTGGTCTGCGGGGTGATAAACCAATAGTTTGATAGTTACGTACCACCTTGGTTTGCCTACCCTCGTTGATTTTTGTTTGTCAGACGCGTTTCTGCATTTCGCAATCTTCAATGTTTGGTTGATTTCTTGTTAATAACATATATTTACCTGACAAGCTAAATTGTGAGATTCCTCCCGTTTCTTAGTAATCTAGCAATCTTAGCAGGTAAACCTATATTTGAATTTTACCTATCATCTGCTTATTGTTTGAGTCAGACGTATTTAGGCTTCTCGCCATCTTCACTAGCAAGTTTTTTTTATACGCTGAAAATTCTTAGCATAATTTGTTGATGTGGTGAGGGGCGGTCAAGAATGAAGGGTTTTAGATAAATATATATTTTATTATTTCTTCCTACGTTTCGACCTTTATTCGGGTCATCTTCAGTGCCTTGGTGTTCATGGCATAACATTAGTTAGGCTTATCAAACCTATCGGCACTTTATCTCTTTAGTGTGTTTATGTACCCTCTCATGGGTTTAGATGTCATTCAAAAACGTTTTGTCTTGCGACATCTTTGGTGGGAAAATTTGTTCGATGTTATTATCATTGTTGATTGCACTTTCTATATTTAACCTGTATGATGATGATGATGGATTCTAGGAGTGGGATTTTTGTCCCCCAACCACCGGAACCATCTGGCTTATTGTACATTAGCTTTTTGTTACTTGAGCGCAATCCACTCGATTCTTTTCATAAGAAGTGCCTAGTTGGATGACTGTCGTCACTTTTATTTTTTAGCGTAAGCTCACTGTACCTAGCACCTCTAGAGTTTATCCGCTTCCTGTTTTATCTTTTTGGATCCATTTTGTGGTAGGGTTTCTGAGTGTTTTTTTCTTTTCCCAAGAATAGGTTCAGGGTTTGGCGTTGTCTCGACAGTCATTACTGTAAGGTAAAGGTCCAATGTTCGAATCTAGATGCCCTGCGTTCAAACCCGACATAATTAGTAATGTTTTTTTTTCCCCAACAACCCCGGCATCCCCCGAGAGTGGATAAGACCACTGCTGTTGCGAACCCTCGTTTAAAAATAAAATATAATAAAAATAAATAGGTTCAGGGCCTGTGGTCTTGCTGATTCTTATGTGCACAGTGTAAGTTCGTTTTGTAATTTCCTTGACTGTATCATATTAAAATATGTAGAAAATCATTGGAAAAAAGATAGAACTTTCTTACTTTTGCTGCACGTTTAATTCTATTGTTGAAAAACGGATGAATATATCCGGATTATCACGGCTGTTTTGGGTTCATCTCATTTTTTCGTTTGGAATGCATGAATAGAAGACGAAAGTTGTCCAGTGAGAGTTCAGTTCCACTTCTATTCTGGTGGTCCTTATTTTCCCATTTCGAAGAGAATCCCTCGCGTGCGAAAGGACGACTTTTACTTTTTGTTTTATTTGTCGTGCTACACAGTCGAAAAACACCCCGTTCTTTACAGATCGTCTCGTGACTCTATCATTCCAATTTGGAATTACTCTCATTTACAAGAATTCATTTGCGTGAACGAAAAAGACCGAGGGAGCGACCCAGTTATTTTCCCTCCTTTTTTTTTTATCCCTACTCGGCTTGTAACTAATCCCTGGAGTGATTGCGAAATGAAATTGACTAAATAACAAAGTCACGATTTGCAAATTTCCCTTGTCACCCTCCTACGGTGTGGGCGTCACGGGTCACTCGGGGTTTCTCGAGTTGACTATCAATCAAGATTGATTGCAATTGCTCCTGCCATATGCCCATCTAATATGCCATCGTATCTAATCTAGAAATCAAAATCTAAAATTACGCTACCGGTCGTCACTTTTTTTCTCTCCCCGCATAACTATCTGATCAACCGATAAATCGATTCTGCTCTGTCCCATCGAATTCAAAATGGCAAATTAATCGTGAAAATAATTGTCGACCGTCTTCCAACATTACCATTTCATCATTTTCAATACATATTTATTTAAAAGTAGAAATCCGTGGTAGTAAAAGTGTGTTTACATCCTTCATTCTCGGATATTGAAAAATAATCATAGGATATTGAATACAGCAAGCTTCCAAGATTTTATCCAGAGGGTATTTTATTCTAGCTCAATATTACTCCTGGAAAGTAATACCCTATGATGCGCTTTGCCATATATTGTTATTTTGCATATAAAGTGGCTGTATTTATATATTTTGTTAAGGGGGGCCGAGAACCCATTACCATTTGAATAAAATATTGGAAACAATTTGTTGAAGTCGTGACGACCGGTCGATAATGAGGTAGTTTAGAAAAATACTTTTTTCATATTTTGGCCGAAAATTTGACAAAAAAAGAATAAGGTGTTTTTCTAAACTACCTCATTCTCGACAACAAATTATGAAACAACAGATCGCTAAGAAACACACTGAAAATAATAATGTGGTGATTATTAGTGACCGCTAATCGATAATTATTCCGAAATCGTGAGATGCGGTCTGGTGTTATGTAGGTTTCAGATAAACATTTTCTTTATCGGGCCATCGTTTCGATCTTTCCTGAGATCATCTTCAGGGCTCAATAAAGATCGAAACGTTGGCACGATAAAGAAAATGTTTTTNTTGCATATAAAGTGGCTGTATTTATATATTTTGTTAAGGGGGGCCGAGAACCCATTACCATTTGAATAAAATATTGGAAACAATTTGTTGAAGTCGTGAGGACCGGTCGATAATGAGGTAGTTTAGAAAAATACCTTTTTCACATTGTTGCCGAAAATTTGACAAAAAAACAAACAAAAAAACGTATCACTAAGAAACACACAAAAAACAATAATGTTGCCGTTACTGTTTGAAAAGTTTGAAACTTGAATTAAGGCTTCTATCCTAACATAGAACGAAAATATTAACACATTATTTTTTATAAACAACTTTACGACAATAATGAATAGTGGTGCATCGAGTAGCGGTTTCAAATTAAAAAAGAGAAAAACGAGGAAAAGACGTGGCTTTTATGAGTAAATAATTACATCTTTGTGCTGGAGATGAAAAACAAATTATATATATATTGATGGAACTATTCGAAGAAGTGTTAAACAGTTAAACATATGTTAACAACAGACCATAAGGTTTATGTGCGGTTTATAACAATTGCAACTCAAGGCACAAAACAAACATTTATTTTGTGGTCCGATTGACCAAACAAATTCTTTTCAATTAATTAATCTTTAAGTAAGGTATTGGTTGTGATAAAAAAGTCAGTGTCACAAGCGGGAATCGAACCACTTGAACTATCGTTGCTTCGACCGTTGTAGGTTGAGATGGGGAGTTGGTGTCCGAGTGGATCGAAGTCACGATAGCTCAAGTGGTAGAGCAGCGGCGTATTTAGCCGAAGGTCGTGGGTTCGAATCCCGCTCGTGGCACTGGCTTTTTATCTCAACCAATACCTTACTTAAAGATTTATCGGTACATTTAGCCTTCGGTACACATTGCAATAGACGCAGATAGATGCTTTGCAGTGTGACCAAACAACGTTCAATTTTTTAAATTTCTTATAAATATACATAGTCGCGTAAAGCATAGAATCGTTTTATGATCGTATAAAAAAAGGCGAAAGTGGGCAACCAGAAACTGGTCTCTGAGCCAAGCAACGCGTCCAAGTTATTGGAGGCATAGTACAGTATGCTTTAGACCCTGGAATTAGAAGAATACGGAATAAACTCTTGGCTGTGCCTCAGGCCCAACAGGACGGAAGAGTAACAAAGATGTCCTAGCTAGGGAATGCTCAGTAGCAACAGTATTTCCAGAACCCTTCTGGCGGTTTCCAGAACGTAAATGGCTGAACAACAAAACATTTCTATTTATGAGCAAAGAAAACTGGATTCAGTAAAATAAGGAGTCGCTATTCAATGCTGTGGAGGCGAGACAAATGAAAAACTCAAGATGTTTTTTTTCTCTAAACTTTAAGAAGCAAAATGCTAAAGACCACCACATCAAGATTACCTTATTATCCTGGGCGAAGCTAAGAGGATGGTTGCATCAGGAGTACGCCTTAGCTCTGATGGGTTCCGACGGTGGTACAATTTTCCACTGGCCTAACGGACTTTTCCTTTTTCATCCACAGCTCTATCCCGCATATTCCATTGTGTTTTACAAGACAACATTCTGGTAATGATTTTTTTACCACTCCAAAGACCACCTTCATCCTGAGAGCCGTGATGACCTGTAACTTTTTCAGACGCTATCTTTTCTCCAGTTCGTCGTATTAGACTTCACCCGAGGTACATGTAAGGATTAGCTGACATGAACTTGCCATATTGTCGGGATTCGTTAGATCGCTACATCTGTTTTTTCTGTTGCCAGGAATAGTCAATGGTGTAAAACCCTTACGCGGAGGAGCAGAATAGGCCCATTTTGATGGACCCAAAGCAGCTAGGCTTTGTGGTCTCCTGATCTTGAACTACTTACCTAACCATATATAAAAGACTATGACATTAATATATGTTTTTGTAGGTCGTTTTAACCAAAGTACATTTTTATGCGGAGTGAGGTTGAGATGAAAAGTTAGTGTCAGGAGCGGGGTCAGACCCACGACATCCGAATTAGTATCCCGGTGCTCTACCATTTGATCTTTCATGACTTCGGTCCCTGGACACCAACTCTTCTCGACCGACAATTATTTAATTTCTTTTTTTTTTCTTTCGCTATATTCAAATATCGTTTTATCATATGGATTCCAAGAGAATTCTCACGAGAATCTGTAGATTTGGTCGTTACCTGTATGTCAGACTTGTTTTGGCAATTGGACATCTTCAGTTCGTCACAGGCAGACCCACCAACAGAAATAGGCAGGGCAAAATACCCGTTAGCGAAATTTCAGGTACACCCTCAGACAACATGGAGAAATTTCTCAATCTTTTTTTTATTGCTTGATTTTTGGTCTTTGGCAAAAATGATCAACAATAAAAATACAATACAAATAAATTTTACAGTCAAATACAAATTACCTGGTGATATCGTTTCACATCTTTTTGGGAGCAAACCTTTTATTTCATAATCGTGGCAGTTTTGACTTATGTCCTTACTAAGTCTATCAACGGTTTGACCGTTTGTACCAATCTTGCTGTTTCTTTTATATTTCATGAAAACGATGTATTTTCGATAACAGATACCATAACTATTAATAGGTACGTACACATAACCAGTTTCTCTATTTGATACCGTTACTATACTTTTTTTCCGCGATTTTATGATACACGAAATTAAACTTATCAAGGATATTGTTCTAGGGAAGGGGAATATTTTTATTCCTAGAGGTTAATCTAGGAGTAAACTTGATGACAGATGACATACCCAGGGGACGGATTTATAAGATAAAATCGCGAGTTCTTCTCGCCAACTTTGTCTTCTGATCTGTCATCTCTCCGGTCACTTCCCTTTTACTTTCTGTCAAGGAAGGATTTGAATTTTTTTTTTATTGTTTTCCGTAACACAGGCAGTCAGAGCGAGTCGGAGTGGTCGCGGCCTTATTAGGGCATAGTAATTTGTAACTGCATTACTCTCTGAACTCATAAATATTGCCAAGCCCAAACTTAGCCAGGGCGTTTCGAACGAGGATAATTTCTGTTATACGCAATAAATGTAACACGATAATGAAATATATCTCGATATTTAATTCTTTTCTGTTTATAAACCGGCTTAGGTTGATTATTCTTTGAAGGGTGTGAAATTGATTAGCTGACATGATATCCTTTAATGAAAGAATGACTTATAAACATATAAAACCCGGCATATACAATTTTTCTATACTATCTGGGGATCGATGAACTTGTAATTTGGTCGTCACCGGGGTCAATGCTTATTAAAGTAAAAAAATCGTGAATGTTTTGTGTCGCAACTTGAATAAACTATGTGCATTCTTTTCGAGGGAACAAAATTTTAAGATGTTTCGGCACCGTGCCCTCTACTTTTGACCAACATTTAGATCTTTGGTAGTCTAATTGTAGTTATTACGTTTAAAAGTATAGCGTTTGTTTCTCTTCTTCACGTCCCGAGACGGCCTGGAGGAGGATGGGAAGGGCGCTTTCGGGATGTTATTACTGTTTTGATTTGTGTGCTTCAAACCGCATGCACACTCATACATAAGTCATATGGAAATCTCAGATCATCCGAATTTGCATTAGAGCCTGTCCACTTGCTGAAACTGTTGATCGTAAATTTTATAAAAATAGATAACTCTAACACTTCCGACTTTTACTGCACGTCGGTCAAAACCTTCTTCGCCAGGGTGTTAAATTTGAACATGAAATTCCTTTGTTTTTCTTTTTTTCACCTCTTGATGTTCTAATAAAAGAAAATTTGATTTTCAATCGTGATTATTTTCTCAGATCCGGAAACGATCTCCGATATCGGAACGCGTCGTGAGAAGTCTAGGCGTGGAAGGATTGTTCCACGCATGACTAGTCACAAGGACGAAACATCAGAATCACATTCGTCCGTGCTTAACACTTGACACGGCTCATTCAGTTCTAAACTATCGAAAATCTATAATCATATACGTTAATTGACTTATTACACGGATTGATGAACACGTCTTTGAACGGCAGTTCTAGAAGTTCGAAAAAATTTATAAATAATAAATAATATTTATTCAGATATCGTGAGATGCGGTAGGGTGTGATGTAGGTTTAGAAAAACATTTTATTTATCGCGCCAACGTTTTCTCTTTATTGAGATCTTCTTCTGGTCTCAAAGTGTTTCTTTTCTCTGTAGATGTGTCATTACTGGTTGTCATGTTCAATTTTTACACAGAAAACAAACACTTTGAGCCCTGAAGATGATCTCAATAAAAATCGAAACGTTGGCACGATAAAGAAAATGTTTTTCTAAAACCTACGTCACACCAGACCGCATCTCACGATCTACAAATAATACAAAATTTAAGTTCCATGTGTCAAGAAAATTAAAGGTGAAGAAGGAAAAACTAGAAAAACGATTTATTTTGAAATTCTGAATAGAAAATTTGAGTAAAAATTGAAAAAAAAAAAAATCAAAATGCTATCAATAAATAAAAAGCTAGCGTCATGAGCGCGATTCGAACCCACGACCCTCGGCTTTCTTTTATGTTCTCGCATTGTTGACACTGCTTTTGAGCATTTCCTGGTGGATTTTCTTTAGATCTGCTCAATGGACGTCAGTGCTTCTAACCTTGTTAATCCTCCTTTTAAGAGTAACAATGAGGAGGAAGAAACTCATACTTTCTTCTAATACGAAGCAATCGCTCAATAGAAACATAATCGAGGGCACCAAATATCCCCTGGAAAAATAATCGAAATAATAGTACTTTTCAAAAGAAGTATCGAGTTAATGGAATTGACAAGGAAATAGGAATAGCAGAGTAAGCCAAAGGATGGAGTGCTTGGGAAATACTAAGCCACCACTTTAATTATCATTAACAATATATTAATCCATTTAAGTTTTAGTGGCCGATTAACCAAGTTACTTCTTTCAATTAATTATTCCTTCTATGTAAGGGCTTGGTTGACATAAATCGAGAGGATCGAAGTAACGATAGCTCTAGTGGTAGAGAAGTGACGTATTTAGCTGAACGTCTTGGGTTCGAATCTCGCTCGTGACACTATCTTTTTCATTTTAACCAAGACCTTACATCAAAAAAATAATAAAAGGAAAGAAGTAATTTGGTCAATCAGACCAGTAAACATAATGGAAAAAAATAAAATTCATTCTTATCATTTTTCCCGTCCAGTCAGCCAATAAATTTGAAAATTGCAGAATGGCACTTGTAGATTGATCAAATCGATTTTTGCTTGGTGATTGTGATGATGATGGATACAAGAAGTATTATTCTTTGTTTGTATTGAATATACCCTTGTTATACAGATATTTTCTCTGATGGCAGTGACTGGATTATAGTCCTACCATTCGTCTGCGTTTAGCCCTCTCTAACAGAAGCAGTGAGTTTGCCAGTTTTGGTAAGAGTTGTTTTATTATATGCTTACTGTATTTCCCTTCAGCACTTCTAGAGTACGACTTCTCATTTTGTCTTTTTTGGATCCATTCTCTGATGGAGGTTTCTGTGCTTGTTATGACAAGTATAGGTCGGGGTGACAATTCAGGGCTTCTATATGGTCTACAGATCCTCCTCTGGCCACTTTTTCTGCCTTTTCGTTACCCAAAATTCCTTCGAGTCTGTACCCACGATATCATCAGGTTATTATATTATATTACGCTTCCGTAAGTTTTCGGGTCCGAAATGCAAATCGACTCGGCGTGGATAGAAACTTCGTATCGGGGATTAAATCGTTGATAAACAAAATCCATTGCGCTAACATTGTATTTCACAGGTGGAACTTTTAAATGCTTGGGGATAGTCATCATCATCTGCAATTTACATTCTGAGGAAACCTTTCCGTCCAGTTGTTGGCCATTAAAGCACTAAACATTTCAGATGGCATATCCCCTTGGCAGGTTTAGCAGCAATAAAATAGACATTTTCTGTCCACCGTTTGGTACATAACAGTATATTCAACAAATGTAAACTCAGAGGGCGTAGAATAACATTCCCGGGCATCGTGGGATAAGAAAACAGACTTGCTAAGCAATCGACCAACAGTGGTATTTATTGAGTAGGGAAATCCTCGTAAAAGATTATCACACATAAACAAACAAAACCAAGCGTTTGGAATTGGCAATCACACCAAACTGTTAGACGTCTTTCTGCAGGCTCAGAATATGACATACGAGATTGACTCACGGCTAATGGATGGATAAAAAGCTCATGTCGATATGTGCCACTTACATTAAGGCTAGGACTGTCAAACTCATGCAACCTGTGAAAGTTAAGCTTGGGCAGTGACTAATTTGTAGTGTTGTCTAATGCGGAAAAAAAGAGGAAATAATTGTTAAGTCATACTTGAAAGTTTATATTATGTTGAAGTATTTACTTACTTTTTAATTTTATATTTATTGAGTGTATTTATTTTAAACTAATGAAAACCGACTGCTGGAGATGTTGAAATGCTGAAACGAATCTGACAGGCCAAAACCAGCTTGGATCAAAATGATCGTAAACGACCAAACTATCACGCCGCACAGCCTATCAAGAAATCTAACAAAAAAAAATAGTTTGAAGGAATTATCAATTTGAAACAAAAAAATTCAATTCATGCAGGAAAATCAATTAATGACGCACACCGAATGTATTATAGAATGTATAATGTTCGGTCGATCATTTATTGACTAATCGAGGACTTGTTAGGGAAAGTTCGTCATGTATAGAATCATTATTTAAAAATGTTATTACGGCCCTCCTGTCCTTTTTCTTCCCGTATGGAAATTTACATAATTTTGCACGATCATTTATGTTATGGGTGAAAGCTTTTTGGGACCAAGGCCCCCTACGACAGTCGCACATCATAACGCTTTAGTCTAACGCGAATTATACGGATGATGATTTACCTTTTTCTGTGATTTTCTTGAACTGTTATAACATCAAATTACGTCAGTTGTAGAACAGATGTGTCCTTAGGCTTTTAAGTTGGGGCCTAACAGTAAAACACATTTGATAACGGTTCGGGTAGAAGACAAAAAGGTTTCTCTGTCCTTAGTCTCTGCATTGACTGGAAAACACCACGTTTTGTTTCTTTTAAAACATTTTATGTATCTTTGAAAACGAAAAAGTTGTCGACAAGAACTTTATTTTTATTTTCCTTTTGCCCGAATGTTAGATAAAACATTCTCTAGCCGACTTTTTTCTGCGTTTTCCCTATTTGCATTGAAACATTCCCTGGCGATTTCTTACCTTGTTCCTCGGTTTTTTTTTGTATTCCTTTATATGAATATTTATGACATATTGTTATGTTTCATTGTCATGTGGGAATGCAGGTCAGTTATATCCTCTCGATAGCTAATGGCGTTTTCATGCGTATCCAGTCACGACTCCGAGGTACCTTTTTCGCTCATCAATTTTCCAAATTCGCAATGTCGGTTTTTTAACCTGTTTTAATTATAAAGAAAAGGTTTCCGACAATTGCGTTACCAACAGAAGAGCCGATTGTACAAGGATTAAAACACTTCTAAGTCGTGAACGTTAGCTAAAGTTCATATGCGTGACAGTCTTCCACAATATGAGGTTGTGAATTTAGACTCTTCTTCTATTTTCAAGTTAGTATCCTTTCATTTGAAATGAAAAGTATTAAACTTCTTTTTTGTTTTGTAATTTATCAGTGGTTTTTTTTGTATGTGAGCTATTCAGGTCAACCGGAAGCTTCCTCTCCTTTCCGGCCATTAAGTCAGTTTTATTTACTATATTTTAATAATACAGATAGACGAAACAAAATTCCCTCTCGACTCTTAGTTAGTCGGCCATTAATAACACTAGACTAATTCACAACTTTCAATTAATTAATCTTCACGCAAGATATTGGCTGAAATGAAAAAGTCATTGTCACGAGCGGGATTCGAACCCACGACCTTCGGCTAAATGGGCCGCTGCTCTACCACATGAGCTATACTTCCATTCGGACACCAACTCCC
Organism: Cimex lectularius; assembly: GCF_000648675.2. Lineage (NCBI taxonomy): Eukaryota > Metazoa > Arthropoda > Insecta > Hemiptera > Cimicidae > Cimex > Cimex lectularius. The sequence goes on from NW_019392639.1 coordinate 2,080,786, forward strand.
CATCTCAACCTACAATCTTTCATTTATCTCTCCTTTTTGCTTTTTGCCATTTTTCAAACCATTATTCAAATCCCGCTCATGACACCAATTTTAATTTCATAAAAGTCGATGATCGACCAATTTTTTTATTCACGACTAATCCCGAACTCGATATGATCTGGATGAAAAAACAAATTCAATTGTTAATCACCAATCTTCGGATCTATTATGGTCATCATTAGGACAAAACAATCTTAAAGATGTTACAAATTGAGATAATTCTGTTTTTAACAAATGGTTTCATACAATTTCCACTCGGCAGTCACAAATCATTCCCCAAAGCATCCAGCTCGTATAAAATCAAATTTTTCTACTAAAAAACGTTGAATTGCAAACGCCCTTTCTATGGGCTCTATCCCTTCACCTTGATGTTAAATCATGTGACTAAGGTCATAAAATCCTGATATAAATCCCACTTATCACGTGGTCATCCCAATCCACCTAAAACGTAATACTCCTACAGAGTAGTTAAATAATTAAATTCATTATAAAACCTTTACTACGAATTAAAATTTTACATGAATAATTTGGTTCGGGGTTAAAGAGGAAGAAAATTTCGTTTTTGCGAACAAACTTTTTTTTTCGTCATATCCTTTTCAAAGAGTGTAGTTTGATCACATATTGCTTTTTGAAAAATTTAAGCCCCTCTTCCTATCCAGTTATATTAATGGAGGTCTTGGTGCATGAGAAACCAGACAAAAAATAAAATTTTACATATCTCCGGTTTTTTCCCCAAAAACGCCCCTATTAAAACAAAAATCGGGGGAACAGAAGTTAAACTCACCCCGTTTATTCTATTTTTTGATAATTCATTTTTTAGCCATTAAAATAAAGAATAATTGTTTATTTTAATATTTAATTAAATGTAATTACTGCTTTGAGAGTTATTGGTTTTTGGAATACAGTCAAAATAATAATATTTAATTTTCAGTGGCAATTGTAATGGTCATATGGTATTTTATATAAGAGTCAAACATTCATATATTTAATTATTTGTCAGATCAAATAAAAAGTTAGATACAGTTCAATATAAAGGCCAATGATTATTCTATTAATGTGTAAAGATTTAAAAAAATATATAAATATGTGTTTTTTATTGACCAGTTGTTTAATGATTTGTTGCGTTCGTGAGGAGCGGTCAGTTATAAGGTAGTTTAGAAAAACCTTTTTTTATATATCTCCCGACGTTTCGACTTTATGCCCTGAAGATGACCCGAATAAAGGTCGAAACATCGGCAAAAAAAATAAAAAAATAAAAAAGATGTTTTGTGAACTACCTCACTCTTGACCGCTCCTCACGAACCCAAGAAATTATTAAACAACCGGTCTCTATAAAAACACATTTTTTTTTTCAATCTCGACTTATTAATAGAATAATCGTATGCTTTCATTAATCTATTATATTGTACTATTGACTTCTTTCAATTAATTAATCTTTTTATGTAAGGTTTTGGTTGAAATGAAAAAGTTAGTATCACGAGCGGGATTCGAACCCACGACCTTCTGCTTAATACGCCGCTGCTCTAACCACCTAAGCTTTCCTGAATGGTTAGAGCAGGGGCGTACTTTTCCATTTCAACCAAAACCTTACATAAAAAGATTAAATAGCTTTTATATTTAATTGTGTATAATTTTTAATTTGATCTTGTACGAGGTTTGATGAACTATTGGGGGTGCCCTAATTTGTAAGTATGTCGGGTGTCGTGTTTCCACGTACATTCACGGCCCTGGATTCGAACCCGGGACTTTTACCTTACAGTGATGACTCGCCCTGTCGCTTTAAGCTGGGACCATACTAACCCGACGTGACGTCGCGTTGCGTGGCGTCGGGCAAGTGTGTTTTCCGGTTTAACGACGCCCCTAAATTTTAATTTTAGTTTGTATTTTAAAGTTTTTGTTATTTAAAAAAAGGGTTAATTAAAAAAAGGTCAACAAATGTAGTTAATTTGTCGGGGGGGGGGACTATTTATAAGAGTCACTACTGAAAGACTTCTCTGCTGTACAAACGACTGTAGAAATCAATCATTTCCTAGTTATCAATATATTAGTTTGTTGTAGTAGTTTTAAATTTATAATAAAACACAAGAAAATAATAAACTCACATTACATGCCAGAGTGCTTTAGGATCGTGTGTATACAAAATAACTGCAAGATGGGAATATGAAGTTCGTATTATGTCTTCTAGTAAACAGACGGGTGTATAGTAGTATATTAAAACGAGGTCATAGATGTTATTTTCGAAACCATTTTCATTCTCACCTGACTTTTCTTTTTGAGAAGCGAGTGGACTGAGACAAAAACGTCTTTATCGATGCTCCTTTCATAATTATTTACGGAGTGTTTGCTGGTAAATGTGATTGAAAACGTTTCTATTTCATGGTTCGTCAGAAACGATAACACAATTTCGCTAATGTGCGGCGAGACTAGCGTGAAGGAATTCATCCGTACCCTGTAATCAGTGGCACGACAGACTTTGATGATATCCCATACCTTTTATGACAATCGTCGGCGTAGATTATCTCTATTGTCCTTTACATAGCTTCACGAAATGGAAACTCGGATTTTACGACGTTTCGTTCGATTTCCCATAAGAGTATTTCCGTAAGTGGTGTTTACATCCGTCTGTAAACACGGGGGATGAGAAAAACCTACGCACTTCCCGTTTAGTTGTTAAATAACAATGTGATAACCGGCCGTTTTTAATTGGCCTGAGCAGTCGAGGGTAACTAGTGATTCCTGGAAAGACGTTAAATATCTAATTTATGCCCTGGTTAACTTCAACGATTATGATAATGGTGTAGGGCCGTAAGTCATGGTAGGCTATAGTTTTCTTGTGGACGGCGACCTGTTTCATCACGTCTTCGGCTATTGGGGCGATGACCCCACCTCTGCACTTTATATCGTGATTTAGACCTGGATTTAAGCCGTTTGACCGGAGGAAGTGTTCCGTTTCTATTTCAGGCAAAGAAGAAATAATTTTTTTTTTACTTGTGAAGTTCGGACTTTACTTTGAGGCGTAACCGTTTTATTTTGGGTGACGATTTTCGGGAAAACGCGTATCACGTCCGTTCTCCACCATTTGACCGATTGCTAAAGATATTTTTTTTTAATAACTGCCGTTGAATGTATTAGAGATTGTTTTCTGCTATTTCCACGTCACCGTTGTATTTAACACCTTTCAAATAACGTGGACCCTAACGGATTCTGCCGCTAACGCTAAGTTTAAGTACCCTGGGAAGTTTGTTTACTTCAGGTTATTTCTTCCAAGCTTGTAAAGGTTTCTCCTTTTGATGGCGGCGGTTTGGGAAATCCTGAAGACGTGATAGTTGTAAAAGCTCTAGCGTAAAGAATAAAACGTTAATTACTGTGAGATTCAGTTTAAATGAAATTGAGTACAAAAACTGTTCAAACTCTTACCAAAAAATCTTTCATCTTAGCGTAGCAAAAACTAAAATGTTATAGTACATTTAGTTAATCATGTACATACTCATTTTCACGTTCTATACCTGTCTTTTAGAATTTTAGCTTTTACATCGTATTTAGACGGTTCAGCTTAAGGTCTGTTCTACACAATTGCTGTGGCTTTATTTTTTAAAAATGTTTTTTGGTTTGTTTTTTTACGAGGGTTCACAACAGGAGAGGTCATATAAACCCTCAGGGTGCCGGTGTTTTTGAAAAAAAAAAAAAAAAAACATTTGTAAGTAGTCGGGTTCGAATGCAGGGCCGCTGGATTCGAACCCGGGACCTTTACCTTACAGTGATAAGCGCCGTGTCAAAGACTAAACCTTTCGGACACCGACGACCCTCAAACAACGCTATTGTAAGACAGATAACTAGGACGCTTTTTCAGATAGTGTTTCGTTAAGTGTACTGTGCGCATTTAATTTACAATTAATTGAGGTTTTTTAGTTGAGATAAAAAAGAGTGTCACGAGCGGGATTCGAACCCACGACCTTCGGCTAGATACGCCAGTACCACTTGAGCTATCGTGACCTCGATCCACTCGGACACTAACTTCCCAACTCAACCGCACCTTTTTGAATTTTTCCTCCTCTTTGCCATTTTTCAAATGTCGTGAAATCTATTTGATGCGCGGCTTTTTTATCTCAACAAAAAAACTTAATTAATTGAAAGATATTAATTGGTTAAGCGGACCACGAAAACTAGTGAACTTAATTTAGCGTTACCGATCAAGCTAACGTTATGCAAATATCTCCCTACCGAGTCAGTCACAGGCCCTCTACAAAGTATACGAAGTTCAGCATCATAAAAATGTCTTTTACCCCTCAAGTTTGTTCCTTCTACACCTTGTAAATTCTTGTCTACCAGCTATTTAACTACGCTCACGTCTGCGCGCTTTTGTTGCCCTTTTTGATGAACTTAGAGCGAAAGCGATTTTTCAATCTCCAGGACCTTTCACCAATCAATAGACCTTATTTTTAAAAAACACTGCCGGCTAAAACTGTTCATTGTTAGATCTTTTTATACGGGGAGGGGCAAATAAAGACTTTCTATGTATAGAATGTCAACAGTGACTTTCTCTCCCGCCGAGATAGTTTAACTCTGCTCTCCACTTGTGTGTTTTTTTTAAATTACGACTTAAGAATAAAAAACTAACACTATTTTAAAACCATAGATCGTTCGTCCCGAATCCTTTCTGCTTTTAGATTGTTTGTTAATTTTAATGCTAGTTTCATCAGGAAGGATGAGCCTTTTTGGGCCCAAGGCCGAGTTCCGTACATGTACGCCTGTCAATTTTCGCGTTTTAATGATTACCGCACCGGATAAAACCACTTTTTTTTTTGTTTGTGTGTGAGCTCAGAAGCTAACTACTACCTTTGTCTGATGCTGTTTATTCGTTTGTTTTCTGGTCAGTATAATCCAATGGTAGAAACAAATTATCCATGCGGAGTTTTTACCCCCATTATTACCAAACAGGCTAAACCGCATTGTATCAAGTTTTATCATTTCGATTCTACCCAATATTTCAATCCAGAGTAGTTCTTTGTTTTAGTGCAGGTTGCATAAAGAAGCAATGCATGTACGTAAATTATCCGCCGATCATTCGTTCCTCGGCGGCCTGACTTTTTTTTTTATACGGAGACTACAGAAAATCCTGAGGGGAAATGTGCACCAATCAGTTATGGTTTCGGGGTTCGTACCTTAATATCACTTAAAATTTACTCATAATTTATCAAATTTATTTAATACTTCTTAAAATGCTTTACCTTCAACATGAAAGGTCCGGTTAGATCGTGAACGCCCCCTTACTTTTTTTCCATGTTTAACGCGATTGGTAGAGCCAAAAATAAAGCTATTACCGTCTTTTAAGGCTTGTTGTTTGTTTTGGGTAAATTGTAAGATGCCAGAAGTTAATAAAAAAGGAAAATTAATCAATTATCTCATTCAAAATGCTACCTATTCACTCGAAATCGTAAGGTTTAACAGCCTACTACTTTATAGGATATGGGATTTGACTATTATGAATGAGAGTAGAAGGACAGGTCAGAAATTAACAAAAGAAATGTATTGGTCTGATTTATTAATGCGTATTTAAGAATAAAAATACGTCTAAACAAAAACACAGCTGTTAAATTAATGACTGCCATGTTGGTTACCTATGCCCTAACGGATAACAATGGGACTATATTTTCGACCTAACATCTAACATTGGCCCTGGTTAACTAGCCGATTATTACAAGTCTACGTCATCATATTTCTCATCTAAACCGATTTAACAGAGTTAACAGGGTTAACACAAAGATGGTGAATGTCCCTACTGTATCTGGTTTGTGGTTGGGTTAAACATCGAGGATTTTTCTTCTCATATATATGCATATAAAAATAAAACTATTCTTCTTAAAAATCCTTATTAAACCATCTAATTACCGCATATAAAGGGAAACCAATTTGACAAAATATTTGTTTTTTTGGGACGTATTGTCTGGACGATTGCGGATTCATGCCTTCTTATCCTCCGTTAAAGTCTCTCGGGAATGTACAACCTTGTAGAAGAAACCCAACTAGTTGCCTTTCCGACGATTAATTAAGGGTCAAAATAATACTTTTCGTACATAAAATGATGGAATTAAATTTTTTTAAAAAAATAAGGTGCATTTCACAAAGGTGGTGCTTAATGGTCTCTTTACTGTAAATCTTATTAAATAAACAGCAAAAAATAAAAATAAAAATATATATTACGATCTTCTTGCTTTACGGTAGTTGTTATGTCAGTTGCACATACGAAAACTGCCGATAATAAGTGCGCCTCGAATTATCTTTTTTTTTTTTTTGAAAGTTGAATCGATGATGATGGCGGCGAACCGAAGATATTACGATTGAGATGGAATTTAAATTAATATTGCCAATGTGTGAAATAAGAAGTTCTGTTTAAAGGCTATTGACCCTTGGGTGAGTGTCTAAAGGAAGCGAGTCCCGTATGGCGGACTGAGTTCGTTCTCCACTGAATTCGTATTGACATATACATGAGGGATTTTATGAAAAATGGTATGGATAAGTTTGAAATGGAAGGATTAATGTAGTTAAATGTAGGTAGGGTTGGAGTGTCCTTGTGCTGTTGTGGCCTGAGGCTGAAGGTTGAGCGCCCTCCTCGCTCCCCACTTTTTCGAGTCGGAGTGGTGGCCGTTTCAGTCGGCTCGAAAGAGCGAGGCAGTGCGCGTCTGTGTGTAGTGTCGTCAACATGGACCAACCGCCATGAAACCGATCACGTTCGAGAACCTACGTCGCCTCGTCGGGGGCGGTAGGAAGAAAAACGATAGGGCCGAATCCTCCTTCAAGAGGAGCGACTCTTTCAAGAGGATCTCGATAAAGAGAAACTACTTGGACAGAGGTGGCAAGGGGCGGAATCCGAAGCCGCCTCCGGAGAAAGCCCCCGTCCAGGAGACTGTTCCGGTGCCGGACTCGCTCGTCATCGGTTACGGCCAATGGATTAAGTGTATGCGAGCTGAAGATTATGAACATCTCAAAGAACTGACCAAGGCGGCGGCGAAGGAAGTGCCGCCCACTCCTCCGCCGCGGAAGAAGTTCAGTACCCCGTCTGCCGACTCGAGCTTGGAAATACTCAAGTTGGACACGTCGCCGGTACCCGTGCGAAGGCGGTTCAGGAAGTCCCCGCCTCCTTCTTCTAGAGTTTTGGACCCGAAAGGAGAAGAGAGGTCTGATTCCGGATTGAGCATCAACTTGGGAAGAGTTTGGATGGACGCACCTTTGGCCATGGCGAACGCCCCTAGGAGTCTCGAACTTCCCAGACCTTCGGCTTCTGTGGAAACCGACCCCAGCGGGAAGCGAATTCACCATTCTTTGGAAAGCGCTTTGAAAGAGCGGAGAGATGATAAGCCTTTCGGTTCGAGACGTTTCCACAACTATCCGTCTCGGCCCTTATCACCGACTCCTCTCATAATGCCCAACCCGTCGGCCATATGTAGGACGCTGTCTTCCACGACCCAAACTACTTCCACCTCAAAAACTATTTCCTCTAGGGGATCCACGGAGCTCCTGAGTTCCAGCAAAGATTCCGGTTTTTCTTTTTCCATTTCTATTCCGAGGCTAACCGATCTTTCCCCCACGGGTAGCGGAGGTGGTTTCTTTTGCAAGAAAAAACAGACTAAGCCTAAGTTGAGTGTGAGTAGGGAAGGTTATTTCAAAAGAACTAGCAATTTTGCTCAAATAGAACCTAGGAGGGAATCGTTTAGTAGGAGTAGTAGCAGGTCAAAGAAAAACTCGAGGAAAAAGTGTTTCGGCGGTACTGCCAAGAGTGATATGTACCAAGTTATCATCAACCGACCGCCTAGATGTCTGAAATCTCTGAAACTCGATCCTATGATATTCGTACCGCCGGAAAAAAGAAAACCGTCCAACACCATAAGGAAACCGACCCGGTTGGAAGTGCAAGAAATAAGGGATTATTGTTCTCCTCGCGATGTGAAAGTGGCGAGTAGTGATGACGAAGACGAAGGGCTTTACGAGTGTATTTCTGGAGAATTCAACGGCGATAGTGACGAACCGATAGTGCCGAGAAGACCAGCAATTAGGTTCGTGCCACCCAGTGAAAACGGCGAAGACACCGACGACGACGACTACTACGACGATTATTTCGACCAAGAGTACGACGACTACGCACCTCTCGATTCACCTTCCCCTCCTATGGCGAGACGTCAAGTCCGACGACGGAAATCCACAGCCAGGAAAGGGCCCAAATTTGTGGCCAAACCCTCCATTCATAGAGCCCCGTCTACACTCAAACGCAATAAGAAGCTTCTTAAAAAGACAGGTAAACACACTTTATTACTTGACCTGAAAATCAGGTAGCGACAGTCGCCCCGGTTAACATATTGTGACCACGTGCCTAAAAATCCTTTCAGCCCTCTTTTTCCGGCCGTCAATACCCCCAGACCAATGAACAGGCACAATCACACTGTCTGTCCGTTTCCCGTTATCAATCTCCTCCTACACTGGACATGTCCGTTGTGTGAGCAATAACTTTATATGTTACGAAAGCATTGGAATAATCCATTAACTATCGTCTCTTTTAAACAACGACTCCATTATATTTTTATGACAATATTAAATAAAAAGACGCTTTTTAAAAAAAAGAATTTTTGGACCATATTTAAGTGAATGACAATTCGAAATATCATATAGTTTATATATTGGTGATATTTCAATATTTCCTTGTTCAAATATACTAAAAAATTGATTATACGTATATATTCTATATTCAGGATACTTAAAAAAAAAATGAAATTTTTTCAGCAAACATGTTTTTAAACTACTGGAGGAGACTCCGACAAACAATGCTATAATTAAAGACCCGTTGTTGTGGACGTATGTTCATTTGTACTTAACTGTACCGGTCGGAATCGCAACATAACCGAACATAATTTTTTTTTGTTTCTTGACTCTGTCAAAGCTCCCTCGACTCAGTTTGGTTCAGTAATCAACGTTTTTTATATTTTTTAAAGCAGGAGATAAATATCGAAAACTCGAAGTTTTTTAAAAATTGAATTCTGTTTGAAGAAGGAAAGAGACTTTATGGGGCTAAGTCTACAAAAATCGTGACCGGGGGAACATTCGTCGTCCGCTTTTATCAGTATGTAAAGAAGATATCTGGCGAAGATATTTTTGGAAGATGAGAAGCTCAGGTATGCGGTCTTAACAAAGAAGGCAAAAAACGTTATCCCCCCCCCCGATAGAAAAATACTTTTCTCCATAGTTGAAGTGTTAAGATTACTCGAGATAGCACAGACTACTAATACGTTAACAAGTCTTACGATATAAAGAAACCGAGGCGGTTGCATTTTTTCTTTTTGCATAGGGGGGAAAAAGGACGACGATGAAAACTTGTTTTATGAAAAAGCGTGAGAGGAAACTGATAAATTGACTGACCGAAGTCGGAATGTCCGCCCGACATTCCATTACAGTCCATAATGAGGGGGGAAGAAGACAAGGGCCGAAGAAGTATACAATATGTGAGAGTCGGACGGAGAATCCGGCAAACATTAAGGAACGATCGAAACCCGACGCCCGAGGCTGAATAACCGTTAAGGATCTTGGATCTCCTCCAAGACGGGTTCAGCAAATGAACTCCGTTCGGCGTCGGAAGAAAAGTGAATTTAAGCCCGTCTACGAAGAGGGCCGTTCTCTCCTCCGATTTTGAAACCGAAGTCGAGGACCCATTTTATTACGGTTTAATCCGCAGAATCTACAAAGGTTTCTCTTATTGGCCGTTTCATAACAACCGTAACAATCCGCGTCACGTATTCACACGTTCAAAGATTTGAATAGGATGGGTTTTCTACATACTTTTTTTCTTCCTAAATTATGATTATTGTATTATTTACATACATTGTATTGTAAATTATCATAACTTGTTCGGGATTTTATAATTCAAGTGGAAAGTAAAAACAATCTTGATATTTTGCATCAGGAAGAAATCTTACAATACTGCATACATTTCACAAAATTACATAGGTTACCATTGTAAACTTCAGCGGGAAAGTCTCTATATGATTATTTTTTTCAGTCTTATGCTTTAATTCTGCACCGTCGGGGCAAAACTGGATAAATCAAATTTTATCAAAATGAGATAAGTTTATATTGAATTAAGTCAGGCTTGACAAACTTTGACTAAGCCGAGAAGGAAACAGTCTCATTTTAAACGCAATGCCCCTTTTTAGAAATCTCGATTATACTTTAAACTTGCCTATTTGTAAAGTTAAACTTGAAAACTCATAGACGGAGTCATTTGTCTAGGTGAGACAAAGTTTTTTAAAATTAATTTATTTTTTTATTATTTTTATTTTAGATGTGTTTGTTGATCGACCTGCAGATAATCTATGTGGAGTTTCAATCTTCATGGAGGTCATGAGACAGGTGAAGAAAGAAAAAGGATAATTGTTGGGTTACCAAGCTATAGACAACTTATAGCGCCATCATCAGGGCTTTCCCAAGAGTTCAGAAAACGATTAACATGGATAAACTATTGTAAAAGCGTCTTGTGTGTAAGGTTATGAAGCACATGGCCAGCATACTACGTTTAACATAGTGAAAGTAATCATCTCGCTAATAAAAATTCATATGACTAAGGTTCAACAATTTTGTTCTGACTAACCATAACAGTCCAACCTGAGGGGGACGGTGTTGTCGCTCTCTCTCTCTCATTAATGTTAAACCTGTGTACATAAATAAGTCAAAATACTCTTTGTGATCATAAATGTTGCACATAAGAAATTGCTAGTCAGAACAAAATTGTTGAAACTTAGTCATATGGATTTTTATTAGCGAGATGACTATTTTCACCATGTTAAATGTAGTATACTGGCCTGTGCTTCATAACCTTAATCCAAGGCCCTTTTGCAATCGTTTTTTCCATGTTCATCGTTTTCTGCAGTCTTGGAAAAGCCCTGATGATGGCACTATAAGTTGCCGAAAGCTTGGTGAACCCAACAATTAGTGTTCTTCTTTCTTCACCTGTCTAATGACCTCCATGAAGATTGAAACCCCACATTTTTTATTTTATTTAACTATTAGCATTTGTTTCGTTGGTAACAAATTAATGCTGTCTGGACAATTTGTTTACTTCCACCAGCATAATTTATCTGATAGTAAAACAAGGCAATTTAGGTCTCATATACAAATTTCTAATGATAGTGGAATCCATCTGTAACTGTTCAATATCTCCTGTGAGAAGCAAAGAGGGTTTGGCTGATTTCTTTTTAGAAAAGGAAACATAATATTTTGGGACAAGAGAAGAATATTTTAAGAAGTATTTTACAAATCTGGCACTTGTATTAATGAATGTTTGACGTTAACATGAAGTAAAATAAGTTGAACTGAATTAAATCGTACAATACAAAATATAAAAATAGAAATAATAGTAGCAATAATAAGAATTTAGAGAAAAGTAGTAATTTTTTATTCTAGGTTCTACATAATGCGAATATAATCACAAATTGTGTACTTAAAAGTTGAGAAAAGGACGGTAACAAGTTTGTAATGTAGCCAAAGCACAATGTTGCATAATATTCCGAACTATGTTGTTAATGTTTCGAGGGATATGAGGGTACAGGTGGGATTTAAAAGGGTAAAAAGCTTTGCGGATTGGCAAAGGAAGAGAATTCCAAAGATTTGTAACTCGAGCTAGGACATCTCAAATGTGGAGATTTTATGTCGATATAGGTCGTTGAGGTGTTAAGAGAGTGGATGGTGGATTTGAACTGAAATCGCTTGAGGATATAGTGAGTTTATGGATTGGTAAAGGAAGCAGCGTAGGAAACACTTTCTACGGAAAGAGAGATAAAGCCTGGATATATTAGAATCCAGTTATGAGACTAGACATTCAGGGGTTGCCGAAAATAAATCTGACACAATTCATCAGTCTTTTCAGATGCTCTTCTTGTTCCTACGAAAGCACATCATAAATCAGGACCGGCGGAATTGAGCGCGAACCAATACAGCGTCGGGAAATTTGGGAAATGTGTGGTTTCTGGGAAAGGTTTTGGTCGGAGGTAACACCGAGGTTTTTAACAAGGCTTAACTTTTTAATTAGGCTAGTTGTTAATTGAGAGAGGAGTGGGTAGGTATTTGAGTAGTTGACAAGATCCTATAACAACAATGGCTTTGGACTTTTTTTTGCAGGGGGATTGCGAAAGCTAAGTCCGTCAAATACTCCATCTCATACTCAATACACAGTCACACCAAAAAATACATTCACACCTGTTTACATTGATCGCACTCAACTTTGGACTTTGTAGCAATTAATTGTAGATTGTTTTTACGTGCTCATTCGTTTATGGAATTCAGAGCTTTCTGAATTTTGTGGATAGCCGATTGTAGATCTGAGGGGTGGGAAGGTCTTATAAATTTGGAAATCGTCGGCATAAAGGTGGTTTGATTTCTTCAAAGTGAATTCTTGTGTTAGACTTGTTTGGACACTAAATTGTAAGTTGTTAGAAAGATAAGTAAATTATTCCGAAATCGTGAGATGCGGTCTGGTGTGATGTAGGTTTGAGAAAAACATTTTCTTTATCGTGCCAACGTTTCGATCTTTATGCAGATCATCTTCAGGGCCTGGGATTTCCAAACATTGTTTACATTTAACAAATACATTTAGGATGTGGAAAAGTGAATTTATGCAATGCAAAATATATTTTTATATTCAATCAAAGTATTTCTACTCACTCAAAGTGTTTGTCTTCTGTGTAATTGTGCCATTCTGTCGTGTTGAGAGTGCCAGTAAGATTTTGCTGTTTTATGTTATAAACATAAAAAATCCAATTTTCCACATCCTAAATGTATTTGTTAAATGTAAACAATGTTTGTAAATCCCAGGTCCTGAAGATGATCTCAATAAAGATCGAAACGTTGGCACGATAAAGAAAATGTTTTTCTGAAACCTACATCACACCAGACCGCATCTCACGATTTCGGAATAATTATCGATTAACGGTCACTAATTATCACACATATATAAGTAAAGTATTTTTTTTCTAGTAGAGTTATCGTACCACTTGTAAAATATATTGGTTTTGAAAAAAAAATTGACAACTGTATAAGCGTTAGGTAAGATAATTTCCAAGTGCCATAAACTTTTGATAAAAACGATATAAGTGTCAGTGCTTACTGTAATAAGTACAATAAAGTCAAATAAGTAATTAAATAAATTATTATTGTAATGTTTTTATTGTCTATGTCATACACAATAATATTCAACGCAAGCAAATATGTATAACTGAAGACAGTATAAAACCGTCATAAATGAGCCTTTTTCAAACAAATTAAACTGAATTATGTATATCACTAGTTACAAAAATATGCGATGAAAAGGGAAGTTATATAATACTTATAAGTAAATCAATAATTATATTAAAGAATCTATTTTCTAGGACAAATTTTAATTTGATGAATAAAAAATTAAATTTGTACAAAAGGTCTAAATTGTAAAATCTCAATCCGGAAATTGGGCTTTTTGACTTGACCAGTACTGCCCTGAGAGAACAGAATAATCAACCTGTCAATTTATAAGGAAGGGTTAGGTGTTTAAATCACGTAATACCGAGAGGATATTCGGACGTCAGTAAATAAAGAAAAATTGTCCTCAAACTGTCAGTTCATTGTAAACTATATAATATTTTCTTTCTCATTGCTTTAAGACCATATTTCGTACATACTAATTGATTGAATTTGCTGTTCGTAAAATTTGCACCGCGTTCAATGATGAAACGATAAGTGAGCTCTCTCTCTGCCGAAAAGCGGATCGAAAAGTTTGCTCCTGGGAACGAGGTGATGTAGATGAACCACGACCTGCTCGACCTTGTATCTTGAATGATGACAAATTGATAGAAGTTGTCGAACTTGATTCGTATCAAACATGTCAGGAGATTGCCAAAGTGTTCAGCGTAAAGAAGAAACCATTCGCTCTATCTTATAACGACTTAGGAAGACGTGGAAGCTGAGCACATACACACAGCTTTTCAGTCTTTAAACATTTGCCTTTCATTGATTTGACGGTACAAAGTTGAGATATTTTTGACCGATTGTCACATGCGAAGAAAAATGGTTCGTGAACACATGGTAGTTCTACCTTTGGCTGTCACTAAATGAACTTCTGATGATATACCAACAGATCCGAGTTCTTTTTTTAGTCTGTAGCCTATTATAAGTGCCAAAAACTCAAAATTTTACAAATTTAAAAACTTATTTACCAAGCCACCTACATCGAATGTGAGAAAATTTTAGCACAATAAAATATCAAATTCTAAGGTCATTTCTTCGAAGGTCTACATTTTAAAATAGCAATCCTCAAAAATTTGGTTTTTCACATTGCCAGTTTTGTCCAGAGGATGCACAATTATTAGAATCGTCAAGTGTCCTAAATCTGTGATAAAAGCTAGATAAATGTCGTTTCATTCTTTGATAAATGAGCACTAGAAAAAATTGAATTTTTATTCACAGTTTTAAACTTTAAAATTGCGATTTTAAAGTTGAGAACTTTGAGTACGAATAAAATTTTTTCTAGTGCTCACATGTCATCAAATTCGATGTAGGTGTCCTAGTCAATAGCATTTTTTATATTAATTTAAATCTTGACTTTTTGGCACTAGAAATGTGGGCACTAGAAAAAATTTAATTTTTATTCAAAGTTCTAAAGTTTAAAATTGCAATTCTGGAAAGTTTTGTAAAACTAATTTATATTGTTAATTTATGAATCGAATCGCATGACATAGGTTTTGTTTGTGTAAGCTGTCAAATAATTAATGAAAAATGTTAAAAGGCGAATATGTACAGTAAAAAAAGTCTAATTTGCTTTAATACTTTCTAGAAGTTCTGACCAATAATTATTTACTTGAACCAATTTAACGATTTACGTCAGTCCAGATCTGTTTATGCTCGGATGGTTTTTCTCTCCCGATCAATGAACGGGCCTCCAGGTGGCCGCTGGCTGAAAAATCGGACCGCAGGGTCAAAATTACAACGTGAATTAACGGCATGATGCAAAGCGATGGATATTGACCCAATTGGTGAACGTTTGAGCATGGCGTCCGGTTCGAGATAGCCTATCACGTAGAAAGGGCATTGACACAGTGCAACTCCCTCGTCCCGACGCATGGAAGTCGACGTTTTAAAACGATCATTGTCCATAACGCATTGGTATTCCTTTTCCTGCTCTTCTTCCTATCAAATCGAGCAAAAATTGCATAAAGAATCCTCTCTTTCCTAATAATTCAACATGCCCTTATGCGGAATGTTGTGTTTCTTAAGCGAAAATTACTCCACAATTAGCACATAAGCGTACAGGACGACCTTTGCCACATTTTCCAGAAAGAAACCCATTATACGGTGGCGTTCCAATTCAAGACTTGAACTAGCTGGTCGTCCGTCACAGAAGCTTGTGCATCCTAGACGCGTACGCATGAGGTCTTATTAATCCGTCGAGGACTGCCTGGCAGTGTACAAATCGTTGCAGTAATTTGATCTGATGCACACTCAGACAACACATCGGTCTCAAAACACAAAAAGTGAATTAAAATAAAATAAAAATGTACTTCTTTCCATGATATAATTAGTTACAAAATAAGCTAATTATAAAGATAAAGAAAAGCAACTACGGCTATGGTTGACAACCGTCTGCCGGAAAAACGGGCAAAAAGTTTTTTAAAAAAAATTATTATTATAATTATTCCACTTACGTTTTGGTGGTCAATTGACCAAGTTACTTCTTTCAATTAATTATTCTTTCTGTGTAAGGTCTTGGTTGAGATAAAAAAGTCATTGTCACGAACGGGATTCGAACCCACGACCTTCGGCTATATACGCGCTACTCTACCCACCTGAGCGTCGTAACTTCGATCCTCTCGGACACCAACTCTCCATCTATTTAGCCGAAGGTCGTGGTTCGAATCCCGCTCAGCGCACTGACTTGTTTACTCTACCAAGACTTTACATCGAAAGAATAATTAATTGAAATTATTTTTTTAATAAACAAGCACATGACACTTATTATTATTAAACTTATTTACACTATATTCTAACAATTTGAGCAGGACATCTCATTAGTAATCTCTAGGGGGGGGGGGAGACGTGTTAAATGATAGGAGTAGCGGAGTATTTAGCCGAAGTTTGTGGGTTCGAATCCCGCTCGAGACATTTGACTTTTTTAATCTTAACCAAGACTTTTCAGAAATAATATTTAATGTAATTATTATTATTTTTAATAAACAAGGACATGAAACTTATTATTATTGAACTTATTTACCCTATATTCTAACAATTTGAGCAGGGCATCTCATAAGTAATCTGTAGGGGGGGGGGGAGACGTGTTAAATGTCGTGTGAGCTGAGATAAAAACGTCAAGGGTCACGAGCGGGATTCGAACCCACGACCTTCGGCTAAATACGCCGCAGCTCTGCCACTTGAGCTATCGTGATTCGATTCACTCGGACACTAACTTCCTATCTCAACCTTTTGAATTTTCCCTCCTTTTTGCCATTTTTCAAATGTCGTTTTTTAGAAGGGCCAATTTGTCGTTGCTTTCTTGAGGTCTGCCGAATATATCTGTATTATGGCCATTTCCAATCATAATGGTCCGTCTGCCCTCGTAGTGTTGGCCAATCGGACACGTTTCGGCCTGAAGATTCTGGGATCTGCGTTAGTTTGTCAGTTAAATCTCACAAACCAAAACAGAAGGTGAACGATCGGGAATTAGGTTAGATTTTAGTTCATTTTTGAGACGATAAAAGTCGTTGTTTTCGTATTGAGACGTTTATTTCCACCCTAATCATGGAAAAATCGTCGTATTTACATTAACTGGTGTAGAAAGCGAAATCGTGTCTCCCAGGCGACCGTGCCGTATAAGATCGACGCGGTAATCATGGGTCCGTCCTACGATTTTCACGGAAATTGCCCCGTGTTATTTTATTGTTCTATTTGCGTTCTGAAACTCCGGCACGACGCGGACGTACGTACCGCCTTTTCTCGTTTTCGCAACTCGTTACCCATTTTCGTATTAGTTCATCGTCCGATTATTTTTTCTTTACGCCCGGATCGACTGCTCGTTCCCCCCATGTTGTGTTAGCATATTTCACCTATCATCCGACAACAAAAGGGCTCGTCCGGCACCGTTACACGTTCCTATTCAAACCAAGCCTATAGATTCTTAATTACAGCAATCATCCATATGATAAAAAACTATAAATAGATGATTTGCGTAATCGTCGACCCCTAATTGTTCTCATCGGGCAGTTTTTCATTAAAAAAAAATTATAATGTTATTTATGCTATGATTCGTAGTTTCGTTGATAACAGCAGTTTATATATATGAATCGTCAAGGGTTTTTAACCATAATTTTTTTGAGAACTCATTGGTTCATTAATTTCTAATTAATTAATAATTTTTAAAAGTTAATGATTAATGAACGATTCTTTTGGTTCAGGTTGTACCTGACACATCACCAAATATGATTTACCTATGGATATGACCTTACAAATTTGTTCTTTTTCTAAGCATTCTCATGTTGTGCGTTATGTACTATTGTTAGTCATTTATCCCAAATATATTTTGGATTTTTTTTAGTCATTTGTACTATCCTTACTTTGTGCGTGAAGGAGTATTGTTAGTCATTTATCCCAAATATATTTTTGATTTGTTTTAGTCATTTGTACTATCCTTACTTTGTGCGTGAAGGAGTATTGTTAGTCAATTATCCCATATATATTTTGGATCTTTTTTTAGTAATTTATACTCCCCTTACTTGAACGTTTCGACACCTCGCAGGCATATGTCACCTTATTATTTAATTGTAATTACAATTAAAAAAATACAAGATACAATAGTATCTTTTGAAAATCTAAATGGATAGTGCCTTGAGTTTTTATCTAAACGTTAATAATGTAAACTTAAATATAACAAGGAAAAATATCATGACAATTTTGTTGACTTATCAAAAGAATTATCGGAAGCAATGACGTCACATAAATGATCAAAACGCAAAGTTGATATAATTGATAAGGATAAGGGTTTTGAAGTAAGCACGTTTTATGACGTGGAATGATGTAATATGACGTCTTACAAATAAATGATGGGGAGATGTAAAATTGATATAGGTGAGAAGGATAACAGGAAATGGGTTACAAGTTTATAGAAAATTTTTGGGGTTAGAACTCTCTGGGTATAAAATACGAAACACTATATAAACTTTGAAAAAGTGAAATGTATACTTACAGGAACGAAAGCAGCTAAATTATTAAGTCCTTTATATTTCGTGGTCCGATTGACCAAATAACTTCTCTCAATTAATTAATATTATGTAAAGGATTGGTTGAAATGAAAAAAAAGCTAGTCACAAGCGGGATTCGAACCCACGACCTTCGGCTCAATACGCCGCTGTTCTAACCACTTGTCGTCACGATAGCTCAAGTGGTTAGAGCAGCGGCGTATTGAGCCGAAGGTCATGGGTTCGAATCCCGCTCGTGACACTAGCTTTTTCAGTTCAACCAATACCTTACATAAACATCTAAATTATGTTGATTTTGAAAAGAGATTAAAAAAAAAACATAAATAAATAAAACTAACAATTATGATTTGTGGCAAGAAATGAAACAAGGAATATATTACATAGTGAATATAATTGTATAAGTTAAATATTATAATTTGTTGGTGGTATAAGACAATAGAAATGAGGCTACAAAATAATGTTTAAATTAAGACGATAAAAAAGTTGATTAGTTGAAATAACTAGAAGAAAAAATCTCCTAACATTTATAAACCTAGGAAATATTTGGTTAATCTATTAATTATTCATTTTTCAGTTTCTATCCTGTCCCTGACTACTCGTAAATAAACAGATAAATAATCATATTTGGGGGGAAATATTGATAGGATCGCTTTCTCTGCCTGAATGAAAAACTTGGGAAAGCCGGGGGCCCGCCTTCACGGAAAAACCTGTTGTGAAATCCGGGACGCGCCTGCCTGGAATTATAATATTTATCTTTCGACTGAAGCCGACGAGGCGGTCTAGTCAGGTCCGCGTAACCGTCACTTTCTATACCTGAAAGACTGAAGAAAGAGAATGTCATCAGGGTGGCCCGGTCAATGGAAAAAAGCCCAAATTTAGGCCCGAAAATGAACCCTGGCTCATTTAGAATATTCCATTATCGTCTGGCTATGGAGAATAACTAAGATAAAAAAAACCATGACTTATCTCGTATGAAGGTTAAAGCATGTTTTGTGAGTAACTAAGAATAAAAATAGTTACTAGTTGGAACGTGATAGTGAGAAAGATCCGTTAACGGTTGAACGGGAATTGGAAGGAATGGACTTAATTGGTTCGTTAAAGCTGTGATTGTTAATATAAAATATATTTTTTAATTCACTATTTTTCGTGGTCCGCTTGACCAATTACTAATTCAATTAATTAAGGTTTTAAGTTGAGATAAAAAAGTCAGTGTCACGAGCTGGATTCGAACCCACGACCTTCGGCTTGACACGCCGCTACTCTACCACTTGAGCCATCGTGAGTTCGATCCTCTCGGACACTAACTTCCCATCTCAACCCCACCTTTTTTGAATTTTTTTTGCCATTTTTCAAATGTCGTGTAATCTATTTGATTTTCCCAAATCCACATCATATTATTCCTTCATAGGAGAAAAGAATTTGATGAAATACGCATAACTGAAAAATTCGCTTAAAGTAACATTGGTTTTACCAAGAGTACAAGTCTAGGTCTTGTAAATGTTAAGTAAAGGGCCCATAAAGGCTCAGTTCAACAGTTTTCTCCGGCGAAACTGTGAAAGATAGAGTTTTTTTGTTTTGTGGCAACATTCAAAAAGAGACTTCCCCGAGAATCAAACAGATTACACAATATTTAAAAAATGGCAAAAAGGAGGGAAAATGTAAAAAGGTGTGGTTGGGATGGAAAGTTAGTGCCCGAGGGGATGGAAGTCACGATAGCTCAAGTGTTAGAACAACGGCGTATCTAGCCGAAGGTCGTGGGTTCGAATCCCGCTCGTGACACTGACTTTTTTATCTCAACTTAAAACCTTAATTTCTTGAATAAATCTTTTAGTTGAATGAAATGTGCCATATAAAGTAAGTAAACGGTTTTAACAGGAATTAGCAAAAGCATCGGTTTAAAAGGTTTGTTTGAGTTTTAGCCAAATATAGATTGTGTTATTTCAACGTTGTTTTCTTTTCAAGTGTTCATTGAAACTGAAGCTTCACAGTTGAAAATTTGGACAGAACAAGTCAATTTTGTTTACTCAAAGCCTTTCTTATTTTATGGGAAAAAGTCTTTTTTCATGTGGAAAAAGTTTATTATTAATCCACGTCATTCGATTTTCCTGCACCTGGAACGTGCCCCTCGGCTAAATATCGTCATCCTCGGCTTGTGGTCAAAATATCACGTTTTTAGATCGGGGGAGGAGTTCTACGCGGCCAGCGTTCAAAAGAAGTAAACGAGTACCCATCGACGATAAAACGAAATGGTGCTTTTTGTGGAACACTGGTTGAAATCAATATAACAAACGAAGACAGAATTCGATTGTAAGTTAATTAATTTGTTTTTCGGTTAATAAACTCAATCCATTTACCGACTTAATGAAAAAAGCCAACTCGGCGGAAAAATGATACAGATTTTTTTTTTTTTTAAAGTAAGCCATTCAATTGTTCTCACGCGCTGGCAGTCACTGAACGTATGCAAACCTGTTCGACGAGAAACCGGACCGAGAAACTGGTTTTTAATATGTTCTCTGATTAGAAAAAAATCAACCTTTTTTGTGCCCCCTTTAATAAACGATAGGAAGACAACATTTCTGATAGAAATTGAAACGCGTTTGTAAAACAGGAGGTTTCATAGAAAAGTCAATACCTGTGATGTTCATTTCAATGAAATTTGGTTTTATGTTAGCTCTTTTTGTTCGGAATTTCCAGATTGTACAATCTACAAACGTCCCCGTTCTATTTTCGAGAAAACCTATTCTCTCGTATTCTGATAAGAATTGAACGAAAATTAATTAAAATTGATTTTCTGCCCAGCTACACTTGCCTCAGCTAGTGAGGGTACATTATTTAGCTGTGGGGAAAAAGGATTAAACTAAAAAAAAAACCTTGCTTTCGTGGCTAAATTATTAAAGAGCGTACTTTACTCTTTTATGCATATTGTACCAATACTAGAAATGGGAAAAAACCGATTTTTCATAGCTCACCTCTCGAGCTTACCAAATTTTTCGTATCCATGAGTAAATTTTGACGGTCTTTTCGAATTCGAGCGTGTGCCAACCATAAATTTTGATTCTCTGAATTACGGTGTTGCTGTAATGAAAGGATGAACTATTAAACCTTTTTCTTTTATTTTTATTATTGCCAATAATGAAATAAAAGAAATAAAAGTGACGAATTAAAACGAAGAGGGTTCTTCATTTCGTTCACATAACATTGACCCTTTTTTTGTGAACGAGTGAATGAAACAAAAGTCACAAATATAAACAATAATATAATTAACTGCAAATAAATATTTTTATTAAACATAAAATAAAAAATCTTTTTGTGTAAGGTTTTTGATTGAAATGAAAAAAGCCGAGTGGATCGAAGATACGATTGGTTGAGCAGTGGCGTATTGAGCCGAAGGTCGTGGGTTCGAATCCCGCTCGTTGCGCTAGCTTTTTCAATTGAACCAAAAACCTTACATAAAAAGATTAATTGAAAGAAGTAATTTATTCAATAGACTACTACATATAACGGATGAAATAAAAATAAGTTAACATATATTTTTTAAAAACACGCTGACCTAGCATGAAAACATTGTAATTTCTTGTAACTGAATAGAACTGTAAATAAATAAATAAATAATTAAGAGAGGTCGAAATTGGAACTAGCGAGTTCGCTACAGCATTTAGGGGGCTGGAGAATCGGGAGATCCAGAGAGTATCTGGAGGGAAAATCGGGGTGAAATCACTTTTCAAGTTACTGAGTGGTGGTAAGTACAAAATTCAAAATTGTGCAGGGGTTGGTATCGGAGTGGTAGGAGAACTGTTCACTGGTTCAGTAAAGTCAGCCATCTCTAGCGAGTACTAGCCTTAAAAAATTTAACTGTTACATCTAATCTAATCAAGCACCGTCGTTTAAGTTCTGATGAAACTCTACAACCTGAAGCCTTGCGATATTGTCCTGGGTTTGAGGCTCCAGGAGGTGTGCTAGCACACAGGACTTCGCCCTGACCAGCAACTTTCTACAACGGGATTAAGACTAGACTGGCGACAAGGCAGAGGGAAAAGTACCTGAATTAGCCCTTCCCTCTCATTTATTTAGGGATTAAAAGATGCTCATTATCCACTGTCACCCCGAGTTGACCGATTATGACCACGTTTAATTTGGACTTTTCTCGTACAGCACCGGCATGCTTGTTTAAAACTATTGGTTTTGTTTTATCACGATTAATTTTTTTATTCCAATCTGTCTCGAATTGAGAAGCTTTGTCTAATCTTTTTGTCTAATCTAACATATCTGTATTTTGGACTAATCATCAACCTATTTATATGCTAAGTAGGGAGATAACACCACAACGAATACCATGCTTTAAGCTTAATTAATTAGAAAACAGTTGGTGTTTTTATCGACAGAAATGCACATTTGGTCTATTGGATTGTGATTTTATTTTACAAAAGAACTATTAGGTCTAAGCAGAAATTTAATTATTTTGTTTATAGTCCAAAGTATAGAGTAAATTACATTATTACGTTCTAATGTTGTTCAGATATAGTGTCAGTCTGTTTGTTGGGTGGGGGGGGGGTTAAAAAAAGTCGTGAACAATCTAATTTTTGAATTGTGTTCTATACCATTTGTTTGGTTACATTTGCGAAAATTTTCTCATTTTGGGCGTACCTTGTACCTGAAAATCGACCCAGACTGAAAACTATTTCATTTGTCCGTTTAATAATAATTAAATTGTCATTCCATTTGGTAGGACGCTGAAAATTCTTATTTTCACCTCCCTAAAACAGCCAATTCATTTGAAGATGGGGGTCAATGACTCTCCCAAGTGTTCTCTTTTTATCAAGAGTGTTAGAGGACCGGTGTCAAAGAGTTCTTTGTGATACTCCAAGGGCTCCTTGTAAAAAAAAAAAGAACCTTTGGACCGTGCTTCTTTATAATCTAAAACTAAACCGTAGTGGTGAAGCAATAAATGAAAGGCTCTAAGACCCGCGTGATGACGGCAGAGGTCGGATTTTTGAAATGTCAGGACGGATGGCACAAGAACGGACTTCGTTCGACCGCTGACAATTGGGGGAAATCGGCCCATATTGCTCACCGACTGACGGGGACCTTCAATTTTCACAATCCACGCTACCCGGCAATCTTCAGTAATTTTGAAATTTCATGTAAATCTTTTCCTTTTTTACTCGAAGGAATTTATTTTTAAAACCAACCCGGAGGAAGTAAACCTAGTCGATTTAATTTAGTTGATTTTTTTCTTGTACAGTGCAGTGATGAAGATGCAGTTTGAACGTGCATGTTCACCTTATTCTCATATCCTCGCTGTTTCCTGCCTATAAGACACGTTTATCTTCAGATCTACCCGATTAAGGATAGGCTAAGCAAGGTGTAAGCAACACAAGGACGCTTACTTTTGGGGCAAAGCCCGTGTGTGTCCGGCTTCCTGAGAGATGTGTCATACTCAGTTGACTGATGCGATTCCTTGGCTCTTTAGAGGGAGCGCTAGTATTGCTATCCGATATGAGAATTGTGCCCGAGCAGCGAGTATGTAGGTATCCTATTTCGATTCTTGGAGGAAACAGGGCTAGGCGCATATAGGAATGATGATGAGTCTTGAGAGTAAATGTATTTCTTACCGCGAATGTTTTGTGTAAGAGGTGATGGCGGTATACTGAGTACCCCTTCGACCCTCAGTTATGTGTAGAGGGCGATGGAGGTATATCAAGTATGCCAAGCTGATTGAGTGAACGGTGTGTAAGAATATAGGAAATAATGTATTTAAGAATGAGTGAGGTGAACTGGTTTGAATCTAGGATCTGACGCGCTGTATTGACCTAGCTGTTGATAGCCCCTGCAGCACACCCTCGGTGGCTGAACGGATAAGATTTTGGTCTGACCCTCGGGAGGTTGATTCTCGGTCGATTGCCGGTGGACTGCGAGAAAGGCTCAACTCTGTACATGTGTGTGAATATATGTACATACATGTGCAGATTTGAAAATCTTAAGGTCTTTGGCACAAGCCAAAGCACAGGATTGTCATTCCACAATGACTTTTTTGCTACGTCCACTATTTTGCTAAGGGCCATAGTGCCACTAGTTTGCCCTCCTTTTAACATCTGATTGCACATAACAGTCTTTATATGTAAATGTAGATACTACATCAGACCTTATCAACTTTTGAAATTTACTCTCTTAATTCAGTCTTCTCAGTTTGCTAATATATTTTTTCAATTTATTCCTTGTAGTTTCCCAAAATCTCCATTTTTATTCGTAAGACAGTGGGATTGATCCTGGTTTTAGTCTTTGGCAGGATTTCAACATCGTAACCGGTTTAATTTTGTGATGAGTTGCCTAGATTGAATGTTGTTTGGAAGTCGCCAATTAAAATTTCTGTTGATCCGCTTGTCGCTTCCGGGAAAGCGGTCCGGTAAGGTTTGCCTCTTTTCGGTGAGAGCCAGCAGACGAAAGTATCAATCAACATCCTCCGTTGACGGTGTTCTGATTTGACTTAACTATCTATGGCTTGTCGCATCTACTTAAAAACCATAGCTGAAACCTCCTAAGGTTGAGACTATCAAAACCTATTTTTTTTTGTAAAAGTTTTGACTTTAAGGTCTAAATCGATACCTTCAATGTACAAGAATACCTTGAGTTTGTCGAACACGTGCAAAAAGTAGAGGACAAGACAATGAAGAAAATAACTTGGTGTTCATATTGAAAATACAGCCTTGCCATTCACTATACATGAACAACAAAAAGATACTTACTGCCATTCAAGTCAAATACTTATGACTATACATTGTACAACAGACTGTCGTGCAATCCGCCCACTGAACATAACTGACAACAATTTATCCGAAGAATTGGACAATTACGATGACTTGATCGAAATCCATCTTGACCATAAACACTACATTAACCTTATACAAGACTTTACTGCGACCAATTTGGATATATACTAATTTGTATGGGCTACAAATAAATTAATAAAAAATCAATGGTGTGCATATATTCATCATCTAAGTTTTAAAATTTCTTTGGAATCTGGGAAAGAAATTGTGTGCTGTGATATAATAGTTTAAAAGGACTCCGGGAGGCTTAAAAATCTGAGATTGTGTCGGTGAAGAGTCTCGGGTCGGATAATGTCACCACCTTTTCTCCAGCATTACCTCCCGTCTCCCACATTCCCATTTGGTTTAGTATTTTTCCCCCCTCGAGACCCTCCTCCAACTCTGGGCGGGTCGTATTCTAATGCCTCCGCAGCTCGTCTCATTACCATCCGGAGTTATCTTAAATCACGGAGATTTTCTTCCTCTCTGCCTGTAATCCTCAGATTTCCATTAGTGGTGAAATAAATCGGTGTCACTAATATAAAAATAAAATGTTTTTAGTTAGAAAAAATTTCTAACTAAACGAAATGAGGATCGGTGAAGTTATCTGTATCATTGTCACATTTCAAATTCCTTCCAATTTAAAACACAAGACATCAGATTAAACAAAAGCTGCCCTGACCTTCGGAAATTCAAAACAGGGGTCTCAAAGTCCTAAACATAATTCTGTAATCAGTCCTGTGGCACTCCTGCCCGCTCTCTGTATGGATCCAGAGATTGTCAATTATGATGGGCACATCGTACAACCTTGAGAGTTTTGTTGAAATTTAGGTAGCTTTTAATCTGATAAGTACGAACTTATTATTCTATATTTCACCGACGACTTCACAATACACACACACTAATAAATACATTCACTCTAAGTATAAATAGAAGACGATAAATCTATTTAAGGGGTATTTAAGAACAAATTATCTTCCTTACAAATTATCGTTCTCTAATGAATCCACGGTATGGCACCCCCTCAATTATGCAACCTTTATGAGTTTTGTTATAACCTCGATAGCTTATTAATATAAAAAAAATTACAACTAAGCGAAATGAGGGTCGGTGGAGTTATCAATATTCCGTCATTTTCACACTACGAATTTCTTCGAATTTAAAACAAAAGCAGCTCTGCTTTCGGAATCTCAGGGGACTCAAAGTCCTAAATACGATTCTTATATCTTGTGGCCGTCCTACTCGCTCTCTATATGGAACCAAAAGTGAAGCTCTTCAATTTACGCTAGGCACGTCGACCTGCGAGTTTTATTTTGACTTACATAGCTTTTTAATTTATAAGACATTAACCACCATTCACGTTAATAAATTCATTCACTTAATATACAGCAAAATACGAGAAATCTATTAAATACTGTTACGCAGAAAACAAACACTTTGAGCACTGAAGATGATCTCAATAAAGATCGAAACGTTGGCACGACAAAGAAAATGTTTTTCTAAATTCTACGTCATTCCAGACCGCATCTCACGATTTCCAAATAATCGCTAATAAATACATTCACTCTAAATATAAACAGAAGCGGTAAATCTTTTAAGCACTATATACCATAAAACATTTCTAATCTCTAAAAATCGCAACAAGGGGTGCTTAAGAACAAATATCTCACATACTTACACGCTCTCTATTTGGAAACATGAAAACACACACACACACACACACACAAAACAGAAACAAAATTATGTGGGACCCATCGAACGACGTTTGGCAATTTTGTTATAAACTCGACTGTTTCTTAATCTATAAGGCATGGATTGAATATTAACTGACATATTTATAGAGTTTAAATGAAAATATTTGTCATTTTGTAGCCATAAGATCGAGCTACTCGTTATTTTATTGATAACTGACTATTTATATGAATTTTGATTGGTTTTAACGATTGAATTAAATCAGTTCGAAATTATTAAGTCAAAATCTTATGGAATCTTATGGAATCATAAAAAGTGTATTTACTAATTTCTGTAGGAATTTATTGAATATTATGAGATGGTAAATTGAGATGTTATGTGTCACGCTTTATATTTATGTTTCATTATAAATGATTCCTTATAGTCGCCGTCTTTCCTTCATGAATTTTCATTAATTTGTGATTAATTGCTGAGGGAAGCGAGTAGCCGGTGATGCTGGAAGTGCCGGTTACGAAAGGTTTAATGCATTTTAACGCTTAGCTTTTCCCTGCCAACAGGCTCATCGCACGGCCGGGGGTTTTCTCATAGTTACACATTTCTAATCTGGAACTTGTACGCTTCCCAGGATTGCGAAACGGCGGCTTGTACGTGCCGAACGGCGACGGCCGTGGGACTCCCCGGGTCACTTTCATCTCCTGGCCATTGTTCGTTGACCAACTTGCGTCAGAAGCGTCATCAGCCGGCGAGGCCGTTTACGCGTAATGCGGAGTTATCAAGTGATTTGCTTTGGTAATCACCGCCCTGATGGGTCACTCATTTGGTCAATAGCCTCGGATCTCGGTCCCTTCTTTTCCACCGGACGGGTTTTTTTCCTCCATTCATTTTTCTAACATGTATGACGCAGCTCGATTTATTCCCTTACGGTTAATTTTCATAAAATCACATCGGTGTGCAAACCGCAATAATTTTATCTCTCTTCGGCAAATTTTGTACGATAGAAATGGATTTCAAGGCAACGGCATCACAGTGATAAGACGTTGATGACCTTATCATTAACAGAAATTACGTCAGCAGTTCTAAGTAATGGTTCATCATCCGCGCACCAGTCAGACCAATTTCACAATCGGCAAAAATGCCAGCAGTGAGTTTGATCATAACAAAAAAAAAGCCAAGTCTGCACATTTTCCTAATTCATCGACGATTTAATATTAAAAGCTCATAAAGTCACCAGCCCATCTAAATCTACATCTGGCACGTAGTTTCTATACACACGGGTGTAAATTATCAGATGATAAAAATTGCTCTTTACAGGCCTCCAGGAAGGGAACAAAAGTAGTGACACCATGACTGTCCTTTAGGAAGAGAGGGTCCAACCTATAAGGGATACGTGGGGTGTTTTGTGACCGTTAGTTAATGATTATTTGGAGATCGTGAGTGCGGTCTGGTGTGATGAAACAGAAAAATATTTTCTTTGTCGTCCCAACGTTTCGATCTTTATTGAGATCATCTTCACGGCCCAAAGTACTCAGGGGTGCCAGTCACTCTCAACGACACCCAATAATGACACATCTACACAGAAAACAAACACTTTGAGACCTGACGATGATCTCAATAAAGATCGAAACGTTGGCACGAAGAAAATGTTTTTCTAAAATATACCTCACACAGACAGCATCTCACGATCTCGTGATAATCTATATGGGATACTTAAACCATACTTTACATGTCATCCCTAAGGCTGTAGTTTTTGGTTTTAATTCAAAAGTTATTTAGCAATAATTTTAGTTGCCCTCTCAGTGAAATCCAGTGATTTTTTTGTGTCTTTAAGGGTTTTCGAACTGCTAAAAAAGAGATTATACAGTCACACCTCCGATAGGGACATCTCTGCTTACTTGGAACAGGGACTACTCTGTCCTCCCCGAAAAATAACTCTCCCTTAGGAAGAGGATTCACTCTCAAATAAATGCCATGACTATCAATATTATCAGATGGGAAAATTCTCTCTTTAGAGTAGTAACACCATGACTGCCCCTTAGCAAGAGGTTTCATTGAGATTTGACCTATGAAGAATACTTAAACTATACTTTTATTCCATGTCAAACGTAAGACTATATTTTTAAAATTCGAAAGCGATTTAGGTGTAATTAATGGCCCTTTATAAGATATCGAACGATATGTAACCCTTCAAGGGTTTTCGAACTGCTAAAAATTGGATTATATGAGATTATGAGCTATGAGGAATACTTGAACGGTCCTTAGGGTACATGATTTATGTTACTTTAAATAAACCCACAAGTCGCTTTAGGTTACGTTTGTAATAAGGATTTTTTTATATTGTGTTAAGGTAACAATATTTGATCGTTTTAATTTCGTATAAATTTCTCCCAATCTGTGCGTTCTTTTTCCGTAAAACTCAGTTAAAATTTAGATTAATAAAATGTTACACGTTATTAAATCTTAGTTTGTTTTTAATGTGTTGCAGGTAGGTGGCCTTATGTCGCTGGTCTCCGTTAAGGATGTTCGCTCGATTTACTCCGAGGCTTGTTGTCACGTTCTCTTTTTACCAAGTTTGAATTTTTACTTTGTAGCTTTAGACTATCAAGAGTTATTTTTTAATAGGTTTTATTTATGTTCTTATATTTAAGGGTATAAAAAAAATATACATTAAGTTGATTGTAGAAACGGCTATTTTGTTTACTAACGTTCTGTATGTGTAATTAACATTTTCTCCTTTTGATTGTGGATTCATGTAGCAGCATGTTTTATGAGTATTTGGTTGAATGACACTTTCAACTCTTCGTTTAATCGTTTTTAGATAATTTTTATTTAAATAAAAAGCACCGCTGTTTTTGTAGTATTGAATCTTTTCCGTTTTCGAACATTTACCACGTTTTGGTCGAACTACTCGTTGAGATATTTTAAACTACTCGTTGAGATATTTTACCCCTAAAGTGATTTTAAAGGAAACACCAATTTGTTAAAATCTAGAGTCCGCTTTAATATGGCAAGAGTGATGATCAAAAATTAGGGGGTACTCAATATTACACTCTATTCACGCCAATAAATACATTCACTTTCAAGACGACATTACAAAACTATAAGCACTGTATGTAATAAAACGACCATGTTTCCAAAAAAATTCCGGACAGGACTTCCAGATACTGGATTCTCATATAGGGTGGCATGCGCACGCTCCCTATATAGAGCCAAAGAGTTGCACCCTTCAATTAGGTTGGACATGTTGATCAATCTTTCTCTACATTCAGGACAGGTAATTGGCCTGGCTTTGGCCTCAAAGTCAGTTGTCCTTAATCGGGTGAGGATGACGCTTTACGAGTCGATCCTCGGAGGGCCAATCGACACTGATCTTTATATGTAAGACCTCGGCCGACCAACGGCGTCTTTTAAAATGCGTTTTATTTCCTTTTTAACTTCGAAGGCTGTATCGCGGTTGTTAAGTCCGGAGATTGGGACGTCCCCATTCAATGGTTAAAACGATTAAAGAGTAATAAATAATAAAGAATATATGTAAAATATACCATTGAAATCAGTACCTTTACAGGTATTTCCACCATTTTTTTCTGTATTATCTAAACAGTTGAAATCCGTTGTACATAGATGTCGCCAGACTATTTTAAATTTATTATCTGTAGAAAAACTTAGCAGTAGTTCAAAACCATGAATTTTGGGCCACATAGCAGTAGTACAAAACTCTATGAATTTTGGGCCACATCTCTTTTCCCAAAGCAATCGTCCACTTTAATGTTATTAAAATTAGCTTAAAGATTAACGTGATTAATTTTTCGGAATGCTTTAAAACGTACGTTTTAATTCTTGTTTTCCTTGGCATGAAGCCATTCTGAAAGAAACGATGTTTCAACTTTACAGACTAAACAAAAGAAAAACTGCCGCAAAGAATCAGAAAAGAAGAGCGATGGCTATATTTCATTAGTACTGCCAAATAATTTTTAAACCGTAAAAATAAAGAACTTATAGAAGAGAGCGAGAGTAGCTTGAATAAGGAAAGGAACTCACTTTGAACGTGGTCAACTCTGGCTAATTGAATCTTTAATTCTACTGTTAAAACCAGACAAAGCGAAACCTGAGAAAATGGCCATCGCCCGGAAATAAAGCAATTTAAGGACTAATTTGAACGGTCGCATTGTCTTAACGGCGTTCAATTAAATATTAATTACCCGGCCAAAGACGACTGTATTAGCCTGTGCAACTTGGACGACATAAAATTCTCCTTCGAGACGGATCGTTCGCGTAATAATAGCAGACTTTCATCATTTATGCACTTTAATTATAACTCCAAGGTTTCCCCGTTGGATCGGATATGTTCCGTGTGAAATTGAAATGCATCCAGTTCATGTAAATTATTCAGTCAGCGAAAGGTTTTTCTTAGCTTTTGTTTTATAAAATATCCTTACTATCTTTTATAACGATAATGGCCTTGAAAGGTTGTCGTTTTTAAATAGATTTTATCAAGGTAAATAGGCCTTCCGTGGACACACGTGTTAAAAACCAGGCCGATAATTAGAAAATGGGGGCGTTCAAACAACCCGGATTCGTCCAACTAGCGTAACACCTCTGTAGGGAAGGGGTTGGGCCTATGTGTGTTTTTTTAGAGACAGGTTTTCAATAATTTGACCAAGTCGTGAGGAGCCATGTTTTAGAAAAAGACGTTTTTTGCTCTAGTTTTATAAGGGTTATCTTCAGGGCATAAAGTTTAGTACTATTCTTGTGGTGTCACATTTGTTTCCTGTGAAATTGTTGATCCAATTGAAACAATGTAATTAAAGGGTGCAACTCCTTGGCTTTATACACAGAGCGAGCATACCACCCCCAAGCATGCCACCCCCAGGATGCCACCCTCCAGCATGCCACCCCCGCATGAGAATCCAGTATCAGAGTCTCCGTTCAGAATTTTGCAGGAAACATACATTTTATAGTACTTATAGTTTTATGAACCTAGTGAATGTATTTATTAGCGTGAATAGTATATTGCAAGAGGTGATGGCGGAATATTGAGTACCCCCATCAATTCTCAATTTTGTTAGTTGTTATATAATACGTGGAAAGGGTGATGGAGGAATATTTAGTACTCCATACTCTAATTGAGTGAATGGTATATACCAAAAAATTTAACACTGTAACATGTACAAACTTGATGTGTAATTCAGAACCTTAGTAAGTAGCAAGCATGTGAAAATGTGAAATCTAAACTATTTTAAATCTAATTATGAAATTATTAATGTCATACATAGAAAGCTTGGTAGTAATGATTCTGACGGGGCGTCGGTGGCCGCAACGGTTTAGGCGTTGACACGGCGCTCATCCCTGTAAGGTAAAGGTCCCGGGTTCGAATCCAACGGCCTTGCATTCGAACCCGATATGCTTACCAATGTTTTTTTTTTCTAAAACACCGGCACCCTGAGGGTTTATATGATCTCTGCTGTTGCGAACCCTCGTAAAAAAAATTCTGAGTTTTGGACTACTGACTGATCCCAAAACAATCGCATTATAAAACTTGACGATCATCACTCTTGGAATATTAAAGAAGTCTCTAAATTTTGTCAATTTGCAATTTTCTTTAAAATCACTTTAGGGGAAAAATACCAAAACGAGTATTTCGATTAAAACGTGGTAAATCTTCGAAAACGGAAAATATTTAATATTGCGAAAACAGCGGGTTAAAAAAATGATTTAAAAACGATGCAACAGGGAGTTGAAATTGTGGTGCTATTCTTGCGGTGGAACATTTGTTTCATTTGGGTAGACAATTTCACACGAAACAAATGTGACACGATAAGAACAGCACCACACTTTAAACCCGAAAGGGAACCCAAGAAAAGGCCAAAACGTGAAAAAAAATTGAAAAAGGTATTTTTCCAAAATACTTCATCCCTGATTGCTCCTCAAGACTTCAAAAAATTGTTGGGCGGTGTACCTAGAAAATCTGTGCCGCAAACGAATAAAGCAATATTAACTTTGCAACCAACCCGGGTCTTGGTGTCAAAATTTCTGAAGCCGTAATTATCTTGATTATGCCTCTGCTCTTGGCGTGGCTCGAAGTCACAACTCTTTTGACTGACGTGAATCCTACAGAAACTTCAACCCATCAAATTTAAATACATTAGAGCATACCTGCTTATAGGAGTCACTGGTACGTCTTGAAATTTCCCCCGTCACACTCGCTCCCTCTGATAATTCGTTGTTTCGTCGTCGGTGGCTGCGGTAAAACCGATTATTTTACAAACTCGTTTGGCCAGTTTTGACCTGTGACGTCGGTTCTCGGATGGACGGATTCTTACCGTGACACGTCTTGTCATTTTGTCGTTAGCAATTCTGGGTCCGCGTTGTCTCGCATGCCGGATCATAGTCGGATCCGTTGTCCGTAAAGCCCGTTACATCCGTGCGCCGTGAAGAAGAGATGCGTTGGAGCAAAAACTCCAATCGAAAATGCAAGGGCTTAAGACGTTCGACTCGGCCTATTCCAGAAACCTGATAACAATTTGAGAAAAATATTTCTAGACGTGAAGAACAATCTTCTTAAGGATGTGATCCTTTGTTATTAAGTAAAAGGACTTATTACTTTTCATTTAAAACTCGCTCTTTTATTGATTTTAGAATAAAAGTACAGCCATTTTCTTTCTATAATTGCAGTTTCGTTCTGACAGTCATTTCAGCAGGACGATAGGAAACGACTAAATTACAAGTTCATCACCCCACAGACCCCAAAAATTACTAGAATAATTCTATCCAAAAGTGTTTACTTAACTTACATTTTTATTTAACTGCTGTTTAAGTGGTGTTTTTACTTTCAAGCATAAATATATTGAGGTTTACATAGTGATGTTTTAACAGCACTAAAATTATACTAAAATGGTTATGAACGCCCCATAGAGTGCTTCTGGGTCATAACTTAAAATTTGAAAAAAGTTTTGACAACGAATGCCTATCTCGGCCTGAGGAATGTTTTAAAACTGAAAAGTCAGTTATCAAAGTATTTTCTGTGTTTTTTGAAAACACCACTGGCTTCTACACCCAAAAAATAACACCGGACTAATTCTGGTTAAAAGGAAATTAAGCAAAACTATTATTTAAAAAATTATAAAAACTAGAAGCTTACTTATTAGACAAGAACTTTCACCTCTAAAAGCATTATGTACTTTTTGTCCTCCTCTCCTCGCTTGTTTTCATATGAAGGATGACAGGTTTAAAAAGGAAATCGTTAGGTAGGTGTTGATTAAAATTTATAAGATTTCCTTGAATTTTATACTATATTAGTCCTGTGATTTCTAGGTGCAGTTGTTTTTCCTATCAAAGGTAAATTTCTGAATTAAGCCAGCATAAACAGGTTGTTCGAAAACCAGATGAAATCCAGTCTTTTGACATCCATACCATTCCAGGTTTTATACGAAAAGAAATGATCCTGCTTTTGATAATATTCCCGCCTTGACGTCAATTATCCGAACTTTATTTGCATTTGGTAAGGGGCTGAAATAGTCCGCTTGTTACTTCGTGCAATTCGTCATTGTGCGCACCTCGGGTATCATGATCCGTTGGTGCACTTTTCAAATATTTATCTGAGCTAAGCCGGGTCCTTGACTTTTCAGATTGTACATTCTCAATCACGTTTTCCGTGTGGGGTATTAAAACAAACAAAACTGCTGAGGTAGAAAAGGTAGTTTAGGAAAAAACATAATCAAAATTGTTGATATATCTTTTTTTTTCTCTTGAAGTTGTTATTCTTATAATCAGTGATCAGGCTTTTTTTAAAACCTGGCTACAAACTAATCGTAAAAATCGTAAGAAAAACCCTAAGCCGGTTTGAATTAAAGAGTTCTTTATTCTCCCGTGCCTGTATACAAAGTCCAAGTCATAGTCCCCAATTTGTCGAATTGATTACTGCTTAGCTCATACAATTTAATAAATTCTTTGTGAGGCGTTTTATGTGGTGTAAGTCCCTGTTCCATGTTAATGTGCTAGTCTATGCGGGTGTAACGATGAGGTCACCAGCCGTAAAAACTTTGCGTAAGTTTTAGCGATGTGTCATTCGATCGTGATTTCAAACGAGGGGCAAGCATACGAAAGCATCGGTCTCACCACAACCTTATAGAAAAGTTTGTTTACAGTTTACAGTCTCTGCACATTAAGAAAAAAGAACGACACGTCTTTATTCACTCCATCCCTTACATGGGCGGCAAAAGTTAGCTTAATGTACGCTCCAAATTACCTAACAGTTAATTCACTATTTTTTCGAGGTCCGCTTGACAAATTAATAACATTCAATTAATTAAGGTTTTAAGTTGAGGTAAAAAAGCCAGTGTCACGAGCGGGATTCGAACCCACGACCTTCGGATTGATACGCCGCTACTCTACCACTTGACTCCAAGTCTAGCTCAAGTGGTAGAGTAGCGGCGCATCAAGCCGAATGTCGTGGGTTCGAATCCCACTCGTGACACTGGCTTTTTTATCTCAACTTAAAACCTTAATTAATTGAATGTACTTAACAGTATAAAGTATTATCCCTTGAAAACGCCATACCATTATAACTCATGCTTGCGCTTTAATGGTAAAGATGGTAGCCTCTGTTTTTGTTAGGGGAATTGTTAGGTCTTAATATTGTATTAAAAATATAAGAAAAAGAATAGGCCCCATTATAGATCCGCGTGGGACTCAGGTAGATGCGTCTTTGAGACAGGGTTCGAAATTTCTTATGATGAGTGAATGATGATGGAAAGCTGTGGTCTATGCATCTTATCTTATCACTCTTGCTTGCCTTTTGGACGTCCATTAAACCCAAGATTTCGTTGTTAACCGCTTCAGCTACGTCATCAACGACTCTAGCTTATTGGGCCGTCGTGAAGAGTCCTGATCGAAACCAAACTGCCCATACTGAATATTCTGGTGGATATCCAAAAGAAGATCGATCCTAGCTAACAGTATTTTTTATTTACTTAGCGTGCTTAGCAGATTAATCGGCCTGTAGCTGTTTGGATCATTGAGTAATTCGGCAGGCTTCAGAATCAGAAACACTTTAGAGGTTAATCCAATGTGAAAGCAAGGGGGCACGGAAAAAGTGTTGCGGGTAGTATTTACTTTGCTTAAGGGGGTTGGAAGGGGTAACCCAAAAGGGGCATTTTCTCAGTAACTACTGAACCATTTTAGATGATATTTGGTACACATGTTTCTCTATTATTATACTCAAGTTTAAACGAGCTTTTTGAAAGTTTCCATCTGAAAAAATTCTACAACATGAAAACTTCCGAATACATTTTTCTATCATTTGATAATTTATTTCTCCAAATGTAATTATTATTTTCGGAAAAGCTCTCGTAGAAGTGTTTAAAGACATTTTATGTTACACCATAAAAAATTGAAACGCACAACTTAAAGTTTGTCTGACGTACTTCCCCAAAAGTGACGTTTTTTCGTTATTTCCTATTCATTCTATTACGAAAACCTTTCTAACAGACAACTCGGCCGAATTTTGAACCTGTTTGCTTTGTTTTGTGTGCTTTATAGGTAGTTTCCCTATCTGGTATTTTGAAAATATGCCTCGGAAAGAGGTAGTGGCCGGCGTGTATAGAAAATGTCGCTCTCTCCTGGAATAGGAATTCTTAATTCAGTAAATTTTTAACTATCTTCTTGTTATCTAATTTAAAAAATTCTTGAACTACATTATCCAGGAACGGTAATAGTTTTTTTTAAACCAATATTTTTTTTTGGTTAGATTGACCCACAACACTTCCCCCCTGATGAACAGATAGTTTTTTGACAGTGCATTTTGGATTTGTATTTTGGTTGCCTGGTGTGTTCTTATTTTTCTTGAATTTGTAATTTCTTTAGGAGTAGTGACGCAACAGTCCGATGTGTGACATAGACAGTTTCTGAGAAAAATACGTATTTGTTCTATTTTATTTTGTTGACGGGGAAATCCATGGAATCATTTTGTCCATGATATAAGTGGAATATAAGTTGGGATATGAACCTGTTCCATGTAGTCGGCCATGAGGCGAGATTTGAGAGGCATGACGTACTATCGGAGAAGATGTGCTACAGATCTACTGCGTTAAAATATTTTGGAATTTCCCAGAATGGGATGTTTGTAGGTTGGGATGTAAATTAGACAGGTAGCAGTTCCACTTAGTGTTATGTCATGCATGGAATTTAACTATGTTTGGACCCGATTTAACAATGTTTTAAGTGATCGACACCTGTGCTTTGGATATAGAAGTTTAAACCTGTTTCTAAAGAGAATAAGGTTTTAAGGCAGGAAGAAGTTAAGATTTAATGAACTTCTCGGAATGGATTTAGTGGAAGCAATTTCAATTATATTTGTGAATGTTTCACATTCATTTTGAACTGAAATTGTAACATTTGGATGATGAGGAAGATCAATATTTTTTTTAAAAGTTTGTTGACTCTTCATACATGGGTAAAATGCTCATTCTGCTGTACCCAATCTAAAATCTGTTTTCTGTCTAGTTATTTTACTGTTTCATTTGAGGTGTTTGGTTTCTTTCTTATTGCTTGTTTTTTCGACAGCAACCTTGCGGTTTTTCGCTACATTGTTCAGATGTTATTTTTTTTATTAAAAATGAAATTACTTATACAACCTACCTTACACAACCGTACAAATTATATAGTTCTCGGTTTATTCCACAAATATTATTTCTGTACATTTTTATTGGAAAATAGTGAGGGACATCTGAATGCCGGTCGTGAAACCCTGTCTACCATTTCATTATCCATTTTATAAAAAATTTTTTAGTGCCTTGTCCCCCGTCCTTGCCTCGGCCGGAGCCTAAGCCTAGAACCGCCTATAAATCGGTTTGAAGAGGCCGATCGTGAGGAGGATTATGCAAAGGGTGAGGCTGGATTGTCACCACGCGGGTCATTGTACCTACCCGACTGGTTTCTAGACGGGATTGTCTGCAGACTCGGCCAAACAACTTTTGAACCTTGTTCAATGGTCCGACTGGCTCTTTTATCTTCGGGATTCTGCCCACCCGCATTTCTAACGCCCGTGAAAATCGATTACTTCCTCATTTACACACATTCGATTTTTTCCATGCCATTAGGTTTTTTTTTAAATGTTCGAATTTACCCGTTGATTGAGAGATTTACTAAAATAAAGAATTATTCTTTATCCTAGAGCTGGTATTTTCATAGAAAATACGTGAGCTAGAAACGAGTGGGCCGAAAACCCGACTGGTTACATGCCGACTCATGAGATCCAATGAACCTTTGTATCTAGTACATTCCTAGGCGATTGCCCGGCCAAACAAGTAATTCTTATCTGTCTGACACACGGGGGTGTATAACGGTTTCCTCTGTAAAATTGTTGCATTCCTGCTGGAGAATGACTGTCTGGAAAGTCTTCAGTTCCACATCCTCGCAGGGCAATATGTGTTTACGGGGGCTTGAAACGACAGGAATAAAGGTATCGCCGGGTTTTTACTGTTTCAGCACCGGCTCTCCGTTTTAATATTCAAAACAAAAGACGAACGAGAGGAAGCATCTCGGACCGTCGAACGGTTCTCTCGATAACAGCGACCATTGTCGATTTCATGCAAATAAACAAGAAACGCTTTTCTGATGATCCACGGACCGCCTTGGGTTATTTAATTTGCACACCCGTTGCATTCCTTCGCCGTTTCTGTTATTTTCTCAAAGAGGAACTTCTGATTTATTCATAAGATAAAGTGGATTTGAAAAACGAAATTATTGCAAACTGGTTTCGATCTTACAATATTAAAGGCCCGGTGTTTGCCTGAGGAATCTACAATCTATAAGGCAAAAATCCTTCTAGATCGGACTGAATCATTTTTTTTAATTCACCGCTTTCTTGATTTTACGCCACAGATGGAAATATTTAAATAACAAACTCCATAATTATATTTTAAAGAATTTATTTAGTTAACATATAAATAACTCTGGGCTTCTTGTTTTTATATATACATATACTTTTTTAAATTTATAGTTTTTCAATTAATTAATCTTTTTATGTAAGGTTTTGGTTGAAATGAAAAAATTAGTGTCGCGAGCAAGATTCGAACCCACGACCTTCGGCTAAATTCGCCGCTGCTCTACCAGCTTAGCTATGGGTTGTAGGTTGAGATGGGCAATGCTATCCGCGTGGATCGAAGTCACGATAGCTCAAGTGGTAGAGCGGTGTATCTAGCCGAAGGTCGTGGGTTCGAATCCCGCTGGTGGCACTAACTTTTTCATTTCAACCAAAACCTCAGTTAAAAAGATTAATTCATTGAAAAAAGTAGTTTGGTCAATAGACCACTACATATAATTGATTTATAGTTTTTGTTAAAACTTGTTTTCATGACCCAATCACTAATTTTTCACTAATATAAATTTACTGAATCACCATAGTTTCAACAAAATATGTCTATGTATGTAATTTATGTAATTTAAATCATAAAAAACCTTTATTTTTTAATTGACTCATACATTTTTATGTTGTGATTAAGAAGAAAAAATAGTGTCACGAGCGGGGCTCGAACCCACGACCCCCGGCTATTTCTAAAGATAGCCCGATCGATTTGGCGAAATATTTATTTGAGACAATTGAGACGTTTCAAATACATTATAAAGAAATTTAAATAATCTCTTTGCTATGGAAAAAAACATATTTTATGTACAATTTAATCATGAAAAATTCTCGAAATCCCAGAATTGAAAGGATGGAAATAATAAAGAGAAGTTCTGCATCAAACTACGAGATAAAAACGATAACTAATAAATATTTGAAATTGGATTTGGTCTGGCCATTTATACAGTAGAATGCAAAAATTCAGCTAGAGGAAATCTAAAATATCCATGAATTGCTGTTACTTTGTGTAACTTCAGCTGCTTTTACTGTGATACTGTACAGGGCTTTGTGTTAGGAAAGATTTGATTTTTCAAATTTTATATAAGATGTTTTAGGAGGACATTAGAAATAAGGCAGATTATCTTGTAAATCTAATACCTTCATGGTCCAATATTTTTGTTTGTAAAATTTATATGTACAGGTTTATGCTGATTAGACATAATTCTCCATTTTTGTCCATTTATTTTGTTACGAGCCTTTTGAAGGATTTTGGAAGAATGGTTGATCATCTTACTGTTATCACCGTCTGTAAGCAATATTTTAACGCTATCCATTTTCCGAAAATCACTGTTGTATAGCAAGTAGAATATTTTGATCACCTTATGCTACCTTAGGACACTACTTTATTTATTTTTCCTAGTTCTGAATATTTTTGTTTAACTCTAGAATGTCTGTCAGTTAAGGAGGAAGTGTTAACGAGTACTGATTTGGTAGCATATATGTAATGTTGTTATGTAAAGTTCTGATTAAACGTGGGAATTTGTGTTATTCGCACGTCTCCAAAGTTTCCTCGTTGACGGCGAGGGATTTCCGGTCGACTTTCCTCCAGTGTTCCTTGAACGAGAGGTAAAATTAACTTCAGACCATTAGCATACTCACCTGGTCACCACCAGTTTCCTTTAGCGTGTGTTATAAATCAGCGAGAAAGTTAAAACATTCGTCTCACAGAGACAAACGGTCAATTTGACGTTGTCTGCCCTTTGTTTGCCCTTTCGCGGTTTACGACCCATTGACTATTCCAGTATTGCTTACTTTCCAGTACAACGCTAAACAATTCTTGGCCAATAATGAAAATAAAGCCTTAATTTTGAGTTTTGAAAGTAGGTTTGTTTGTAAATCATCAGTGCAAATTAGAAACGAACGACTTTTGAATAATTTGAAGCTTGATCATTTTGTTCAGTACATTTTTGAAGATTTGGTCTGTACATTGCGTTTTGCATCTTGTCTTTTTCGCCTATCACGAACCAACTAATGAGGATGGCCAAACAAAATTGGCAGAAAACATGATCGGAGAAGGCCATTCTACATGTTCCTCAACTTGCACACATCAAAAATAAATTCACCTTTTATGAGCAGGTCGAAAGTACTGATTTACAAGAAATTGATTATCTTCATCAACTTACATTCACACTGCCCCAAATTACTCGATATATTTCGGGGTAATTCGGGGAGGAAGCCAATACGTTACATTCACACTGCGCTTTAGAGAAAGCTCATTTAGGCTGGATAGGAACCAAACAATTCGGGCACCCAACCATTCTTAGAAATAGGGAATGACCATTCGATCCCGGAAATATTCTTTGCAACATCCTATAAAGTCTCAACGAACAAAGGGAGGAAGAACTTAGGAGAGCATGAGATACAATCATATGCTGTGCAGAAAGGAACCGGATCGGGCATTTTATGTACAAGCCCAAAATATGAGCAATCAAACTCAATAAGGAAGTACACTAAGGTCTATCAAGCAGAAATACATGCCTTCAACGCTTGTGCCCTAGAAAATCTTAAAACAGGTTACATTGGCAAAACAATCCTCACAGATCTGATCTGAATCCAAGCAGCTATTAAGGCATTAGGATTTAAAAATAATCATATCAAATTTAGTCAGTGAATCCATCCAACATCTCCAAAACCTAGAGGAATACAACAACCTCTTGGGTGCCAGGGCAAAGCGGAATTTTGGGTAACGAAAAAGCAGACTGGCCAGAGGAGGATCTGCAAGATCTTTCATAGGCCCTGAACCTTGGGATAACAACAACAAATACAGAATCCTCCATTGCAGACTGGATCCAAATAAAACGAGAAGTGGATAAACTCTAGGTGCGCTAGACCCAGTAAACTTAAGTTAAAACAACCCTCACCAACACTGGCAAACTCACTGCTGCAGGTGGAGAAGGCTAGACTCAGAGAACATCCCAAGATATTCCTTTGGGTCATTGAGGATGGAATCTCAATATTCACGCTAATAAACTAAACTTAAATTGTTTCAGACTATTCAATATTTCTTGGGAGTAATTGGGGATGGAACACACTATTCACGGTGATATACATATATTCAAACTGCCTTCGAGTTGCACAACAAAAAATTTTGCATTTCACAAGCAACTATTTGAACGTATATACCAATGTGATGTTCCACATATTTATTATCTTCATCTAATTATATTCACTCTACCTCAGGGTACTTAATATTTTTCTTGGTAGTTGGGGGGAAGCCCTACTAATTTAGACTAATAAATCTCACTAACATTGCCTTAGAAGGTCGTATTTCGATTAAGTCTAGGAGAACCAGAGACGACTGAACATATCCTATGCATCATCTGCGCGGCTATAGCTTGGTTGTGCAGATCTTGGTATAACACCCCTGAGAAAAATTCTCTGCTTCATAAAAGAAATGAAAATCTCCCAGAAAATCATTAGCAGAAATCGACACTATAGAGAAAAGTTTAGGTAAAAAGCTGTGTACACATTTTTCAGAAATGATTTTATCCGCCTCAGGTCTTTTTTGTTTTACAGGACATACTCTGAGTTACTGATAAATTTCTATCTTCATGTATTGGGTCTTCACTCGCAGTTTTTTGTTTGTTTGATTTTTTCAATCATATTTCGGCATTGTGCCATCTTCAGTGAGATAGATTAGTTCACTGGCTCGCAGGCCAAAACCCATCATCTACTGATAAATTTATATAAAACGATTATGAAAAAAAGGTTTCTTTGGACCTCTGTACTGAATTACTGGGATAAAGGCATATAATAAATGTAAAACTAGCCACAAAACTATGGCAAATAACTAGACATTCCGTCACTACACTCAAGTGTCTTAAACCAAATTTTCACTTGATAGAGGTTCCCTGGAAGAAACGGGAGCATACGGGATCAATTCGTGATGATACGGGAATTGATTCAACTGCGATAATTCAAGAGCATCAAGGGTTTCAAAAATCATGAGCCAAATTAAAACGGTTGCCATGGGTGGAATTAATGCTTTCCCGGCCTGGATCACGGCCCGGGTTCACGACCGTCCGTCTTTCCTATCTCCTTCCTCTTCATATCCATCCGGCGTTTGTCTTCCTCTTCTTCGACAACGGTAGGGCCGGTGTCACGAACCCAATTGGATCTTAGGAAGGGTAATTTGTCCTTGAACGTCCGGCTGTAGGGTGTCGCAATCCCCAAGGACTTTCGGGGTAAATTAAGTATTAGTTGTGGATTCCATCGTCTTCCATCCTCTTCTCTAAAGAAAAAACCTGTATTTTTCAAAATATTGTCCTAACATTGCCAGTGCGATTATATCAATGCAAATAAACTGAAATGCAAAGTATTAAAAAATGCCCGTGGCATGTTTTTTCTACATGCCAAGCAGTCCCATTGATAGACACCTGCGTGTGAGGTTTTCCCCAAGAAACGACAGTGACGTTGTAATAAATAAATATTATTTTGCTCGATCATGAATTTTATATTGATAAAGAACCAAAGTGACATCAAAACAATTATTCTTCGGCAAGATGAGAGGGAGTTAACGGTGTCCGTTTGACACGGTCTTGCCGCATTTCAATCTCTGGGGACTCGGCGGTGCTAGGGCCTGTGAGGGACATCCCCGAGAAGACGTGTCGTCACGACTTTACTACTCCCTTGCGTTCCCCTCATCGCAACGGGCCGAGAACGGTAATTGTCAGACGGAAATCGAAAATACCTATCCCGCGTATCCCCCTCCGACTTATAAGCAGAGTCGATGACCGCTGCAAACTGCCTTCTTATCGTTAAGACGTTGGAATTCTTCATTAGCGGTCCTACGTCCCGATGGGATTGTTTACTTGAAAAATTTACAATCGGCCCTTCCTGCATAAGAGGGAGGAAGGTCAATACATCAACGGTCAATCATATCCTTATCGAAAAACGGATTCACTAATGCAAAAGAGAAGGAAGTGAAGGACATTCGAGCGTGGGATCTTTCACAAAGGCGAGAAAAGTCCTGGCTCTTTATACCATTATACTAATGAATATAATAATCATAAAATCAAAACTGACGGAAAATTTACACACCACCTTGAAATAGTTCAAACAACACTTGCATAGAACAAACTCCCTTAGTTTAAAGAAGTTAGAAGGATCTCTTAATTTACTGTACTGCCACACTTTTATGGTTTTCTGCAATTAATTCTATTTGCCTCGTGGTGTGTGAGGTAACGGCCATATGTCGGCATCACAAAT
This sequence comes from Cimex lectularius, assembly GCF_000648675.2. NCBI lineage: Eukaryota > Metazoa > Arthropoda > Insecta > Hemiptera > Cimicidae > Cimex > Cimex lectularius. The sequence goes on from NW_019392639.1 coordinate 2,124,681, forward strand.
TAGTACAAAATCACTGGCTGTGTGAAAAATTCAAAATTGGTCCTTCCATCATCACGGTCAATCAGATCCTTATCCACCGAAAAACCATTCCAATGAAATGTTCATTCTTGCAATCTCAATTTAATTTGTCTGATCACTATTTAGTATTAATCAACAGAGGTTTTTCCGCATTATATTTCTATATTCAACACCAAATGTTTTGTTTAATAGCATAAACGTACCGATTAATAAGTACTCTGAAGCAGTGTGGGTTTAATATATTAGCGTGAATGGTAAGGGTTCCATCCCCGATTATCAGGGAAATATCCAGTACTCCGGGGCAGTGGTAATGTAATTCTCATAAATTGTGAAATTTCTTCAAGTCAAGGTATGGTAGCAATGGACACGACCACCTTTACCTAGCTATAAAGGGTCATTTGGGTGGGGTATGTTCTCTCTTGTCTGCTTCACCTAGACATAAAAGATATAGGCCCCTCTGAGGCAGTGTGAGTTTCAAGGGGGTTCAATTGTCAGCTAAATATCCGGTACTCTGGGGCAGTGGTAATGTAATTCGATGAAAATAACCAATGTTTTGTACATCAGACTCATATACACTTGCGAACATTCATAAATCGTAAATTTCTTGAAGTCAAGGTTTGGCAGCAAGGAGACGACCACCTTTGGTCGACACAATAGGGGCAGTTGTGTGGGATATGATCTGTCGCGTCTGCTTCACCTAGACATAAAAGACAGGCCCTTCTGAGGCAGTGTGAGTTTAATTTATTAGCGTGAATGTTAAGGGTGCCATCCTCAATTATCAACAAAATATCCAGTACTCTGTGGCAGAGGTAATGTAATTTGATGAAAATAACCAATGTCTTGTACATCAGACTCAAATACACATGCGAACACTCATAAATTTTAAAATTTCTTGAAGTGAAGGTATGGTAGCAAGGACACGACTACCTTTGCCTAGCTAAAAAAGGGCAGTTCTGTGTGCTATGTTCCGTCATGTCTGCTTCACCTCGACATAATAGATAACACTCCTTTATGAGGCAGTGTGAATGTAATTTATTTCCGTGAATTGTCGAGTTCGGTCCCCAACTATTCTGGGAAATAGAGGAAGTGTTAATGTTATTTATTAGCACATATTTGTTTAGCGTTCCTAATTGACCATATTAATTATTTCAATTAATTAATCTTTTTACCTAAGGTTTGTTTGAGATGAAAAAGTTAGTGTCATCTCGGTAAGAGTAACTTTTTCATCTCAACCAAGGCCTTAGATGAAAAGGATACTTACTGAAATAATTTATTAGGGTGAATAGTAAGGTTCCATCCCCAATTACTCCGAGAAATATTGAGTACTCTGAGGCAGTGTGAATGTCGTTTATTAGCGGGAATACTGAGATCCATCCCCAATTACTCCGTGAAATGTTGAGTACTCTGAAGTAGCATGAATGTAATTTATTAGATTCACTAATTTCGTGGTCCGCTTGACCAATTAAATCATTACAATTAATTAAAGTTTTTAGTTGAGATGAAAAAAAGTTAATGGCACGAGAGGGATTCGAACCCACGTCTTCGGCTAGATACGCCGCTGCTCTACCACCTGAGCTATCGTGATCTAGATCCACTCGGACATCAACTCCCCATCTCAACCCCACCTTATGAGTAATTTATTAGCTTGAATATTGCGGTTCCATTATTACTCAAAGGAATGTCGAGTACTCTTGTGAATGTGATTTATTAGAGTGAATAGTGGGGTTCCACTCCCAATTACCCCGCGGAATATCGAGTATTCTCTGGAAACGTGAATTTAATTGATGATTGATTTAAGATAATCAATGTCTTGTCGACTTGTACACAATTTATTCTTTCGAACACTTGCTCGTAAAATGTGAGTTTTGATGTATGCGGGTTGTGGAATATGTAGAAATGGCAATACTGATCATCTTCACTCTCGGCCTAGTTTTATTTCATCCTAATGGACTTGTAGGAAAAACAAAACAACTCGAGATTTTTTCCCGGTCTTGCAATTAATCAACGCATGTCACTGTATCTTGACATTAATGTGAAATGCAACGCTTTATTAATGGGAAAATGTTTGTACTCTTTTTGCCCCAATAGGGCTTTTGAGCTTGAATGCTTGAAGACTCGAAAGCCACAATTTTGGCCTTCAGCCCGAGTGAATAATAAGTGTAGTCGTATAACGTAAGAAAATTGGTTGAGTACGAGTAAAAAAACCAGCTTATTTTGGTTCTTTCACATTTTGATCTTCTAAGCTTCTCTTCTTTCCATATCGACATTGACAGCCAATTCAATTTCAAGACTGTCAACGGATCACTATCGACTACCTAATAAATTGTTTTCAGCTTTGTATTAAAAATTTGATTAGTAAAATTATAAGCCCCCGAGACCGAGTGGTTAGGGCGTCCGACTCGTTTTTATTTCAATAGCGGTAGAGGGTTCGAATCCCAGCTTAGTCCGTGACTTTTTAGTTGATTGAATGGTATCCCTTCCACGACACCCAATGTTTAATTATTGGGCTTTAAACCCTACCGTGTGGTTTGAATTGCTTTATTTTTTTATTAATATATTTAAGGCAGGGGGAATTGGAAAAAAATAGTCTTGATTATGAAAAGTAATTTTGTTTTGGGATTTTTCTTTCTGAGGGATGAAAGAAATGAATAAAGGAGCTGGCTGAAGTTTGATCATGATCTTCCCTCAACCAGATCCATACTGTTTCATGGACAAACAAGGAAATTATAAATATTTATTTACTGATTATTCGGAAATCGTGAGATTTGGTCTGGTGTGATGTAGGTTTCAGAAAAAACATTTTCTTTATCTTGCCAACGTTTCGATCTTTATTGAGATCATCTTCAGGGCCTGGGATTTATAAACATTGTTTAAATTTAACAAATACATAAGGTGAGGAAAAAAGTGAATTTATACGATACAATGCAAAATATATATTTTTTAAATATTCAATCGATGTATTTCATCTCACTCAAAGTGTTTGTTTTCTGCGTACAGACATTTTAAATTTTTTTTACAAACAACAAAAAGATGCATACAATTTCCACTTTGACCAAATTAAAAACAAACACACTAAAAAATTGAACAACTTAATCAACAAACACCTGTTAACACAAACAAATGGTTTCTAAACCCAACAAAAACTACCATTCCTCCAGAAATCCAGAGCTTCCTATCAGAAAACAAACATTTTGAGTGAGTAGAAATACCTAATTTAATAGAAAAAATATATATTCCACATCCTACATGTATTTGTTAAATTTAAACAATGTTTGGAAATCCCATGCCCTGAAGATGATCTCAGTAAAGCTCCAAACGTTGGCACGATAAAGAAAATGTTTTTCTGAAACCTACATCACACCAGACCACATCTCACGATTTCCGAATAATCATCGACTAACGGTCACTAATCACCATACAAATATTTATCTACCTTGAACGATCCAGTACTTAATATATATATATAATTCTCTATTTATTTATTTTTGCATTTATACAAATGAATGGTTAACGTCGCCCATGAGTTGAGGGCATGTCACTTACTGAAGCCAATCGCGAAAGCAAATGTAAAAAACAATAAAATTTTAGAATGTATCTTTCCCTGGGATGGAAATGGAAAAAGGGGGATTTTCTGGGAAGGGTTACGCCCTCAGGGTTTTCATCGTATAAGGGCTGAACGAAATTGTCTCCACCGAGTTTATTAGTCCTATGGTCTTTATATCCCGCAACACATTGAAGTATGTTTCTAATAGGAAAACGACGGTACAAAAATTGAAAACAACGTAAATTGACTAAAATCACATTTGAAAATAAGCTAATCTCTATTTTGTCAGAAACCATGTTGGATTCAGTGTAAATTCAAATCTTCGGTTTGATCTGCAAAGTTGCTGTGTGAATGTTGAAGAATCGGCCTTTACCGCCCTGAAAGATGTTGCTGACCCTAAAATGAAGGTTGGGGTTCGAATTGGATATTCACGTTACAGGAGTTGTGCAACAGGAACGAGACCCTAGCCGAATGCCTACTCGACTTTCTCTCTTCCAGAACGCATTAATCATAAAAGTTAACTGACAAAAGAGAAATTTCGATGTGGCTTCGTCTTTATACACGCTTTACGTCTCGTTTAAAAAAACGAACGGACGTAGAATGCCGTTAAATGAATACTTCGACGTGTAAGCGCTGGTGGTCAGAACTTAATTTATAAGGGACGTTTATTAATTTGAGTCTATCGCTAGCGAAGGCAATAGTTTATGGCTTTTTTTTTTAACAAGGGGGAAAAACTATTCGAAGAAACATCCCTCTTATTGGATGGTTCCGTTTACGGAGCCATTGTTTTGTCAATTATAGGAAGAAGCGAGAACAATGCCGAATGCGGATCGTAAATCAAACCTTTCTTCCCTTTCTTCCCACTTCACATTCCCTCCATCGATAGGCAGTTCGAAACGGTGTTTAAAAAATGCCGCAACCTTTTTGGTCGGGATTCAAATCTGAAATTTTAAAAGGAAATCAAAGGATGCGATAGACCGCCGCTTCGCGATTAGCGAAACTCGGGAAAATATCGTGTGAATTATTGTCAGAACAATTTATGATATTATTACCTCCTTTTCTCGGTGGTAATAACAGCTCAGTTTCGCACCGCTCGTGTAGATAACGTGACATAATCGAGGGATAGAGTAATTACTTTAATTCGTGACTACTCTACTCAACCCTTCGTATATAGATAAAATTTCGTACAAATCGAATTATTTCCGTTTCTCATACAATTCCTTTTGTTAAAAAGAAAACTGTTTACTGCCATCTTAATATTCTAATCTAATTTTTGTTTTGTTTTTCAGGTAAGAACTATGAGTTACATTCGTCTACTTTTCGCCAATCTGTTAACAGATAAGTTTTTAATATATAGTTGGTAGTAGCATTAGATTAAGCCAGCAGAATAAAATCTAATATATTACGTTTATAAATATGAATGCATGAAATATTCCATAAATATTTTGATCCGATTGGGATAGGGATGAAAGAGGCGGCCACAAGGCCTTCTGCATCTCAACCTGAATAGATCTATTGAACTACCCTATTTTTTAAATAATTCACTGGCCAGCTTATGTTAATCAGCCTTCATAGCTTTGCTGGCGGCTCCTTAATTAGAATCTTTTTGGCGGTTTTACTTGTCCTAGTTATAAGCACCTGTACCTGCATAGACCTTCACAGATATATAAAGTATGTTCTTCGGTGTCCTTCTTTTCTTGGCAGTCTCTCTACTGTGTTTCTTCTATCTGAACTTCTATCTTGTGAATGTGATTTCTTAAGTGGCAATGTCCTGTCAGGAGTCCAACCAGAATCCTGGTTCGGTTGTGCCTTCCAGTAATTCTTTTGAAAGTTTTGCGGATGGCCCTTCTATGAATCTCTTCGCATGCCTCATGCCTGTGGAATTGTCCCACCGGGTTTTTGACTCATAAAGATCCATTTTAAGATGTATCCTTTTTTGTGGCAGGTTGCTAAGCCACAGTAGGGTTCAGGACCCAGAGAGTCCATGTTGGCATTTGGCCAATGTCACCGCCTTTGGTCGTTTGCACCTAAAAACGGTGCCCTGAATAGCTAGGCTGACAAAATAGTCATCATTTTCGTTGCTTCTATGATCCGATTGCCCAGAGACCAATGCCAAATCTGAACGCAGTCAAAACTAGGCAGTTTTAAATAGGGTAATAGGACAGCCGGTAGTTAGGGCGTCCTAAACATCTTTGCAAACCTAGCGGTTCTGGGTTTGAATCTTAGCAGAGCCCATTCGTTTTAATTGATAATAGTACGAAAATTAATTATAATGTGGTGTGTCCTCGCTACACCAACCGTTAGCTTGGACATGACCTCTTCTGTGACACGGTAATAGGTCACTGTAAGCCTGAGAACTTCATAAAGGCACATTGTATCCAAATTGACATAAAGTTTTCCTTATGTGAATAAAAAATGGCAAGTTTTGTTAGTTCAACTAATATTTTATCTATAGAGGATAAGATGATTTTTACAAGAAGGAACCAAATTTTCATAATTTTCACCTCTTGGGTCCTTAATCTGTGTTCAACCTCAAGATTTGATCTATGAGACGCGTTTTCGCTTATCGCCTTACTCAGTATTTTAACTGAACTACTATAAAAAATTAACGATGGTGGGTAGCCGCAAAGCAGATCAGAACAGTGGGAGTAGACAAGCCAAAATTTTCAAAAACAAGAACTATGCCAATCACTGGTATTTTTCAAAAGGTTCAGCTTATTTTTCAACGTATACATAAGATCCGACCAGAGGATTTTTATTAGTTTAAAATAGTTTCTTGTATTAACAGACATTCGCCATATTCAGTTAGGGTTTTAACTTAAACTATTAAATAAACTGAAGATCGCGAGAAGCCGCGTCGCATCCGACAGTCAGAAAAGCGAAGGCAGGCAGATCAAAACTATCAAAAACCACATTATTACACTACATATCAGCCTTGTCCAGCTCTTTCACAACGTTCGGGTTACTTTTGAACGTACACGTACAAACCGACTACAGGAATTTTTGTTAGTTTGCAAGTTTTTTTATTGACGTATATTCGCATGTCTACTAAAACTTTTATTAAAAACACTCAAGATGGCGAGGAGTGGAAACGGATCCGATAGACCAAAATTATCTGAAACAATTTAATTAACAATTCAACAATTAATCAAGCTTGTTAATAACGTCCGGCATTAAGCCACCTGAATGGGTGTTCTGGGTTTAATCCTTAAGCTTTCTGCAGGTTTGTGATTAACCATAAAACCTCTTCCAGTCGACCAATATTGCTAGTACTCCTTAACCGATGTATGTACCAGACATTTTCACCCTTTGAGAAATTATGGCAGTTATTCGGCTAATCCAATAAATATTGAAAGACACTCTCATTTTCAATATGGGCTGATTACTGATTTACATAAACATAACTCATGCTCACATGCACACGCTCACAGAATCGGACTTTGCTTGTCGGCAAAACTTGCCATCACCCACCGTGGTTTCTTGCAGTCGGGCTCATACCTAGGTCTTATCCTGCCCGACGCCGATGCCCAACGGGTTGTGAACAACTAGGTCATTTCAACTATCAACGTTTTATAAATTGAACACACACACACACACACACACACACACACACACACACACACACACACACACACACACACACACACACACACACACACCTAAATAAATTCTTTCCGATTTATATACCATATACTCAGTTAAGTTAGTGGACTGGTATATCTACCAGTCTAGTTCTATCTTTGTCGGCTCTCTCACGCCACTAAATACACTCACTGCAATATGTACCAAAAGAATGGACTGGTATATCTAACCAGTCTAGTTCTATCTGTGTCGGCTCTCACGCTAATAAATACATTCACTGCAATATGTACAAAAAGAATGGACTGGTATATCTAACCAGTCTAGTTCTATCTGTGTCGGCTCTCTCACGCTAATAAATACATTCACTTCAATATGTACAAAAATAAACATAAGACTAAATATCTATGAAGTACTATATAAGATAAAACGAACATTAAAAATCGAACAAAGGATCACAATCTGCCTTCGTCTCGTACATTTGTATTGGGTGCCATCCTACTCGCTCGCTGTATGGAGCCGATGAATGTCACCTTTTAATTATGTCGGAGACATCCAACAATGTCCGACATGCAGGACATACGTGAGATTCAGAACAACATTGAGTGTCTGCGTGCCAACTTCGCATGGCCTATGCTTATCTGTAGGATCATCCTTCTTCTACGATCCTAAGAGGGCTATATGCTTTAGGTCTAAAATATAACATCGCAATCCTAAAATTTTCCTTTTTTTTACTTATCCAGTTTTGTCACGAGGGTGCAGAATCATCATGTGGGGAGGATATACTCGCTATCTATATGGAGCCGAGGAATGCCTTTAATTATGTGGGGCATAGCATCTTAACGAGGGACTCAAATACACGCTGTCTTGCATATCAAACAATTTTTCTATGCATGCCGGGACAAATACGCGGGTTTTAGCCTAAAAGTGTCTGTGGGTCAATCTCTTTTTAAGTGGGTTGTTAATGTATAAAAGACTGCAACAGGCATAGACTATCATTTCAGCTTTCTGCTTATAAGCACGGTCGTTTGGTGACTTCATGTTTCAAATTTGAAATTAGTCGTTTCTGCTGACGCACTGCAACGGGTCTGTCCTGTTTGACGTTTCCTCCAGCGATGTTTTTCCCCTTTTCCCTCTTATATTTAGCCGGAGACAATTGTTTTTTGTTATTTTCCCCCTTTTATATTTTCGTTGTAAAAGCCTCTTGCCCGGCCCTCCCGACTCTCGAGAATAAAATAAACGTCCGAGGGAAAGTTTACTATAGAAATAGAAGAAGGGGGGCCCCCGGGGCGTTATGGGGATTATGCGAAGTTCATTGCAAAATAACAGAGTCAAACCGATTGCTTAGAAGCCTCCCTTGTTCCTAATCCTGCCGGTGATATCAGAAGCGAAAGTTCGGATCACTTCCGGGCCGTTTCTTCTTTACTTGTATTAAGGTCGGTAACATTTTCTCTGCAGATGTTTATTTTTAACACGTGAAATCTCGTCGACAACTATTTATTCACAATTTCGGGAAACCGAGTTAAATAGTATACATGTCCCGTTAACGGATCAATTTTTGCGGAGGTTATCTATCGTACAAGTCAAACTGGACTATTATGTTCAGCCTGTTATTCAATTACATTAGAGATTTCACTTATTTCTCTTTTTGTGTTACTTCAACGCTTTACAACTTTATTCCATAAAGTTCAAAATAAATCACAAAAACATGTAAAATTGATCATACCTTTATGTAAGGTATTGGTTGAAATGAAAATGTCAGTGTCACGAGCGGGATTCGAACCCACGACCTTCGGCTAAATACGCCGCTGTTCTAGCCACTTGAGCTATCGTGACATCGACCCACTCGGACACCTTCCCATCCCAATTTACTTTTTTGTAGGCGACAAATGAAAAATATGACACGAAGAGCTTTAGTGAAGAGATAGTTCGTATTATTTGTTAAATCCATTTTATTTCGTAGTCCGATTGACCAAATAACTTCTTTCAAATAATTAATCTTTATGTAAGGTATTGGTTGAAATGAAAAAGCCAGTGTCACTAGCGGGATTCGAACCTACGACCTTCTGCTAAATACGCCGCTACTCTATACTTCGTTTTATTTATTAAATCCATTCTATTTCGTGGTCCGATTGACCAAATGACTTGTTTCAATTAATTAATATTTATGTAAGGTATTGGTTGAAATGAAAAAGCCAGTGTCACGAAAATCGAGTCGTAATTACACCACATTTGAAAAATGGCAAAAAGGAGGGAAAATTTGAAATATAAGTTGGGATGGGAACTTGGTGCCCGAGTGGATCCATGTCAAGCGGTAGAGCAGCGGTGTATTTAGACAAAGGTCGTGGGTTCGAATCCCGCTCGTGACACTAACTTTTTCATTTCAACCAATACCTAACATAAAGATTAATTAATTGAAAAAGTTATCTGGCCAATTGGACCACGAAATATAATGGATTGAATATACCAATGGAAAGAGCTTGAGAACCTTATGAGATTAATTTGTTTTTGGTTTATTGTAACCTCAAGCAAGAAAAATACAAAATCATTTAAAGATAAACTTTTACTAGTTTCTAACATTGGAAGCTACAACAAAGTTGCCCCTACTAATGACCTTTTAACATATGTACTTAATTTTTCAAATAATATCACCAGTGAAAAATCAACGTTTAATTGCCAAATATTTGATGCGATCTGGTGTGATGTAGGTTTCTGAAAAACATTTTCTTTATCGTGCCAACGTTTCGATCTTTATTGAGATCATCCTCAGTGCTCAAAGTGTTTGTTTTCTGCGTAAGAGTGTGCCATTCTTGCGTGTCGTGTTGAGAGTGCCTCTGGCCTACCTGCTATTTAAGTTTACTTTAAAGCACCACTTCCATTGGCTTTTAAATGCATGAACTTGTCATCCTCTCCTCTGTCCAAAACAGCTACAGCTCTGATAACCTCGGAATACTATCGGTTTTCAAAATAGAAAATGGACGTGTACAAACAAAAACGTGCAATATCTATCACTGCAATATTTTAATTTTATTTGTGATTTGTCATGTTTCTTACCCAATCTATTTACACCCGACAGAGGAATATAAATATAAACATGTATTAATAATTTGGAGATCGGGGATGTGGTGTAGTGTGACGTAGATTTAAAAAAAACATTTTCTTTATCGTACCAACGTTTCGATCTTTATTGACATCATCTTCAGGGCTCAGTGTTTGTTTTCTGTGTATATGTGTCATTACTGTGTGTCGCGTTGGTAGTGCCACTCAGTAATGACACTTCTACTCAGAAATCGAGCATTTTGAGCCCTGAAGATGATCTCAAAGAAAATGTTTTTCTAAAGCCCACGTCACACCAGACCGCATCTCACGATTTCTGAATAATCATCGACTAACGGTCACTAATCACCACACATTTTTCATTTATAGCAGTAGAAGTATTGACGTCTGTTGTCGGGACACTGTATAATATGGTATAAGATATAACAACAACCTAAAATAATTTCTTCAGTATACAAGTTGTTTATAGCTTAGAACTTTTACCCTTTTATAGTTTTTGATCGAAACTTACTCGTGAGCAAAACAACAAACTTGCTTTTCATTGAACTTAAATCACTATATTCGTTTTCTTTTGTTGCATTCGTTCCGTCTTTTGATCCTTGTCTTTATTGCATGGATCATTAAAACCGAAATTTTTCTCTCGTTTTTGACGCCAAGGGCTACAAAGATCTGGCCGACAAAAGTCCGTGACAAAATCGAACGTATGCTGAATCATATTATTAGCAGCCATTATACCGTGTAATGAGAGGAATGATTTGGAATCGTGTTCTATGATTTTGGGCCTATGCGCAACACATTCTTATTCTTGTGAAGGTTCTTTTCAAGTATACAAAAATTATCATGTCTTTATGATTTCAAATTTCACTGAGCACGAAAATTTTAGATATTTTAAGGAAAAATTGACATATTCTGTGTTCTAGATTGAAGGTTTATGTTTTTTGTTCTTTAGACGGCTAACACTAATTAAAGTAATATAATCTTTAATTTTATTATGTGATAGAAAAATTAACCAAGATTAGGCGGATTCAAACGACAGTGATTATGCCGGAAATTGCTGACTATGAATTCAGAGAAGGGTATGCAAATTCGAGCAAATCGCGCTATGTCGGTTTCTTAGAAAATATGAAATGCCTCAAAGATTAGTTTTGAGAAAAATTGACTCAAAAGTTCTATTAGGCGTGTAAAAAAAAATGGTTATGCGGCCTGGATCGAAAGTAATCAAAGTTCCCTCGTTTAACGACCGTCGATTACCAGCCCACCCGGTCTCTTCTTCTGACCATCATTCACGTTTCACATTGTTCTTAACCCCACTTTTTTTTTGTGTCCCACTGAGCAGGACGTTTCGCGATTTGACCAAACACCGACGGAAAGTAAGAGTGTCGCTTTTACTACTCTCGGGGACAAGGGCGGCAGAGGCGGCCCACTTTCTCTTCAGGATCGTACTTGCTAATTTCTTTTTCATGTCGATCATGGGCGATGTCACATAAAAAATCGAATAAACGGCTCGTGCCTCGAAGTGATAGCCGGTTTATTTTTATTTTCTAAAGCTATACTACTCTATTGACCAGTATAATAAATCAATCCATAGATATTGGATGTATTTTATTGACCAACTCCATTATTTTAATTTATTTTATTTTATTAAAATTAATGCAATTCGGCATAATTCCAATAAACTAGATTTGCTCTTAAGCAGATTACGAAATCGATTAATGATGTCCTGAAATTTCTGTAATACGCGGACAATGATCATAGAAGCTCAAAAAATAAACATAAACTTTATGTCAGGTTGAAATGAAAAAGTTAGTGTCACAAGCGGGATTCGAACCCACGACCTTCGGCTAAATACGCCGCTGCTCTACTACTTGAGCTATCGTGACTTCGATCCACTCGGCCACCAAGTTCCCACTTCAGGCAGAGTTTGAGCAGCCTGAGAGATTGATGTAGGAGCTGAAGACATTTCTTTTTTATCGGTATAACAATATTTTAAACAACAAGGATTATCCCTTGGGTTATGATAAGCTAATACCCAACCGCAGGCTCGGCAGTGCGACCTGAGACAGAGGAGGACGAGGAAGGACCTATTTTCAAGTTGTTGTCACAGATCGCTTTATTTTATTTTATTTTCTGAATCTTAATACATTTATTTTAAGAAGGTTGTTGTTTTAATATATTGGGTCAGGTCCTGATTTTTGTTTTTCTGTAATTAATTTCATTGGATTAGAGGCACGGATTTTTGTTTTACACTCGTGAGTGAGACGATTTACTTGTGTGAAGGGTATCCATTCAAAGATCGTAATATCTGGTAGGAGTTTTTTTAACTTAAAGCCGTGATATTTTTCCATAATAGAATAGTTCATTTTTTAAATTTCTTTATAGGTTATGTACTGGAGAATTATCAATGTCTTTCAATCCAGATAAGAAGTTATTTCTATTATAATGTTCTTCTTATAACATCGTATTTTGTTTTATCTCTTAGCCAATAAGATCCCAAGTCTTAAGCTTGATTTCTTGCATGACACCATAAAACAACATGGGAGACAGTGTGTCCCTTTGTTAGACTCCGCTTAGTATTGAGAAACGAAGTCCCCTTCTTAAACGCACTCTTGTTTGACATTGAACATATAAGGCATTGGTTGAAATGAAAAATTTAGCGCCACGAGCGGGATTCGAACCCACGACTATTTGCCGAAATTTTTGCCGGCTAAATACGCCGCTGCTCTATCGTGTCGTGTAATCACAATGAAGTTATTTGGATAACTTATGTTTGGACCAGATATAATGGATTTAATAAGTAAAACGAAATATATTTTCATTAAAGCTCTCCTCGGCCACTTCATATGTCAACGAGAATCCAATTATGATTACACGACATTTGGCCGAAGGTCGTGGGTTCGAATCCCGCTCGTGGCACTAATTTCATTTCAACCAATACCTTACATAAAGATTAATTATTTGAAAGAAGTAATTTGGTCAATCGGACCACGAAATTTAAAGGATTTAAACATTAACGTTGAGGTGCCGTGGTAAGATAATATAAAATATAAGAGGCCGTCAAAAAAGCTATTTGCTCGAAAGCGCGAATGTACTTGACGGTGGGATAATGGAAAATATAAAAAAATAAGATGACTTAGAAAACAAAGGATCATCCCCGTCGCCTTGAAAGGAGGCTAAAGTGAATTCCAGCTGGGATTTCTCCGGCTTGTGGCAATTGGATCACCGTTCATCTCAGACCGAATCCAGGAACCGATCATACGGTCCTAGGTCGATTATGCATGAAATCGTGGGTAAATGGAACTCGAACAACAAAGTGCTAATTATATTTCTCACTAGATATGGAGAAAACCGTTCTTTTTAAGGATCGGATCAAAACCGCTCACTCAGAGAAATGTAACTGATTTTTTTCATGACTCACCGCTCGCGCTCACCAAATTTATTTCTCATAAGGGTTTGTTTTTTTAAAATTTCGGTGTACCAGCATCAGGACCAATTTAAAAAAAAAAATAAATAAAAATAGTTGATTATCTGAGTTACAGGGTTGCTATGTTGTTCAACTTTCTCGATTTTCATTAAATTGCTAATAATAAATTTCAATAAAAAAGAAGACAATCATGCCATTCATACAACAATTAACAATACTGTAATTTTATTATATTTTTCATGTGAATGAGGGAATAAAACAAAAATAAAAATATATAAACAAAAATATAAAAAACAGCAAATAAATATTTGTTTAACAAATTAACATATAATAAAAATAAATAAACACATACACTGCCCAGCAAAAAAAAACCTTTTTTTGCACGAAAAAATGGCCAACTTTGGAAATTCATATTTTCTCTGCATTTTAAGTGAAAGACTTGCGTTAAGACTTATTTTTTTTAGAAAATGTTACACCGAATAAGATGGCTTTTTTGAATGTTTTCTTTGCTTCAATTATTCATAAGTTAATTTTTGCATTTTTTTAAAATGAAAACGTCGTTTTTTATGTGCTCATAGGAATACCCTCTCCCGGTTTTCAAGAATACACACATTTTGAACCGTTATGTTTTCGCAAATTTTACGCTCTACAACTTTTGTTCCGAGGACTTTTTAAAAAAAGGTGAACAGGGAAGCGTCAATTCTTATTTGTTCATACCTTTGATCCTTTGGCGTACGGAGTGCTTATGCCGTCGATGACCAATTGTTTACCTCATGACGGAAGTTCAACTTTCCAATTTCACAGGTGTTGTGGCAGTTTGGCTTCAAATAACGTTTTGAAACAGTACGTTTATATATGTAAAATAACCAAAAACCGCAAATACCTGGAAAACCGGCAAAGTGGAAAGTGACCGATTAAAAGCTTATTACATTTTCCTAACGATGGCTATAGGGCGCCGCACCGGGACGTTTTCCTAGCTCCACAGCTCAACTTGAAATTTTCGTAAAATGTGCAAAAATGAACATCTTCCCGAATTTTTCCATTTACTTCGTTGAATATAGTATCGGCCTTCATGAAAAATATTGAAGTAAAGTGATCAGGGATGATGCCGTGAAGGTGAAAAATAAACCAACTTGTTTTTCCGCTGTCGAGCTTTCGGCTGTATTGACGCCTTCCTTAGGACTCAAAAATGATTTAAAACAACTTTACAATCAATTCCGGCATGTGGTCCAAATTGAAGAAGCCGGATAACTCAAACAAGCTTGGTTTTTTAAATAGTTTTTCAAAGTCCTGAGGAAGGCGTCATAGAGCCGAAAGCTCGACAGCAGAAAAACAAGTTGGTTTTTTTCACCTACATGATTTCATCCCTGATCATTTGACTTCAATATTTACTTATGAATGACTGAAGCTAGTAAAACATTAAAAAAAACTATCTTGTTCAACGTAAAATTTTATAAAAAATGAGCCCTTGCGTAGGTCTGAGACTTGGTTGAGAAAATATGCATTTCGAATATTGGCCATTTTTCGTGCAAAAATCAGGTGCTCTTTTTTTGTGGGCAGTGTATTTAAAATTTTTGTATAGCTCACCTGAAAACAGTAATTTCATGTAACTGAGCATGACGTGTAAATAAATAAATTTAATGGTCAGATACTGTCAGGCGTTCCTCAGGGTAGCTCACTGCACCCTCCAGACTAGAATTATCGTGTTCAACCAAATCATCCTATTTTCGCAGAATCCACGAGACCAAGAGCCTTTAAGCAACTAGGTGACAAGTTGACACCTCGGGTCCTTGACTTTGGTGAGATGCTCTCACGTGGGCACCCTCAGGTTAGCTCAGCGAACCCTCCAGGCACACCTAAATTGATCCATGGTACAAAAAATGGCGAATCAAAAACATCACTATGGTCCCAAAGCATAACTACACCATTCGGCGCATCAAAATTCCTCCAGTCTATTATAATAACTCTAACTATGTTCAACCAAACCTTCCACGACATAAAAATTTGAGGGTGAACTAAACCTTCCAATCTTCACCGAATGCTTAGATGCAAAGTCCAGTGTTATAACAAAATGCTCATATACGTACATCAATCAAACCATCCTATCTCCACAGAATCCAGAGACTAAAATCCCTAATCTTTAGATACATTGTCATACACAAAATATGACCTCGCCCTCCGCCTAGAGAGAGCTCGTTCAAAACTGGCAAGGGAGATAGTTGAAACTTGACGCTCCTCCGGACGTCCTGAAGAGGTCAATCAGGAGAGGGAAGTGGGGCTGGAGCTGAGAGTTATTAATATGATTATTAATATGATGAAAAGACAATATATATCAGATTTTGACAATTGGGTAAGTATAGAAATATATGCCATTAATTGTTGATTAATCGAAGTGGTTTAAAATCCTGGTGGGTATCACTATATTTAGCTATGTGAATTCCGTTACGAAATTGACTAAAATGTGAGAACAAAAATATTGACATTACAGTAATGAGAAACATATTTAATGGAAAGCCTTGAATTAATAATAAATTAATTTTATTTACGGGCTCGACAAACAACAGAGCTAATTACGAAGAAACGGCGTCTTTTTCCCAGTCGGAAAGCATTACCACCTTCTCTGCATATCGCCCACGTTTTAAGAATAAGTCACGTCATTATATAATATTATATAGCGGCGGGGACGACCTTCGAACCCCATTGTTTATAATTACAGTTCACGGGAGTTGAATTTGCATGGGTGACACTGAGTCGAAGGGTGTCTTCCGTCGGTACTTTACGAATATATTAGTCGTTGCATTGCTGATGCAAAAGAATTCATAAAACATGGCGCCGACATTGGACTATCTCGGTAGATGAGAAATCCGCCTTTTTGCCGAAAGTTCCATTTTAAACCATGTTTACACCCCGAATAAGAACTTGCCGGACCGTTATACCTGTAACAGCGCGCGGGAACGGTGAAGTAATTATACGAACGTCAAATTTAATTTATAAGCATCCTTTAAATAATGACCTAGTTTTTAACGTTTTACCTCTCATTTTATTTATAAATTTTAACTAATTTTTTAATCGTTACTCAAGACGAATTGCAGGAAAGAACAATGTAAGATAAACCAACCACGATTCTGAATGTTACGAAAATATGTGCCTCGTGTAACAATAGGCAGTGGATGACGTTTAAAATGGGAAATGGTAGAGGTAATAGATCGGTATTAGAGTGATTCGACGGAGCCTGAAGGTTATATTTTGTGACTTTCGACAATGGATTTAAGAATTAGGGATTTTAGGACCTGGATTCTGCGGACATAGGATGATTTGGTTGATCACCATAATTCTACACCGTCCACATTGGGTTTCAGTATTGAGTTGTATATGCGCATTTGACTTTGCATCTAAGGATTCGGCGAAGATTGGTAGGTTTAGTTCAACGTCAACGTTTTATGTCGTTGGTCGAACATAGTTAGGGTTATTTTAATAGACTGTAGGAATTGTGATGTGGTGTAGGTTATGCTTTGGGACCTTAGTTTGATTCGCCAATTTTTGAACCAATGATCAGTTTAGGTGTGCCTGGAGGGTTGGCTGAGATAACGTGAGGGACGCCCGCGTGAAAGCATCTCACCAAAGTCAAGGACCCGAGGTGTCAACTTGTCACCTAGTTGCTTAAAGGCCCTCTTGGTAAAAAGTGCCTAGATGTTTATTGTCAAATCAAATCTAGTTGTGTTGATCTGTCTCCAGGCTGCTGATGACCCTGTACGGACGTTGCTCGCATGGGTGTATCACCCGGCGAGTCTTCGGGTAACGAGGCGCCAACTTCTGGTACAGTTTTTAGTGCTAAGGATGAGGAGATGCGTAGAAAATATGTTTAAGCTTTCAGAGAAAACCCAGGTGCCATACCCGATCTAAAGCCTGTTTGACACTGAGGTAGGGATGAGCATCGATGTTCGATGTTTAGGAAACATCAATAGTAGGCTACCGATGTTCGATGTTTTGAATGTCGATGTTTTTTTTGACCATCGATGGTGGGCTGTCGATCGTTTATAAACTTTTTCAGTTTTTCCTAATTTCCACATTTGTGAATAGGGAATATTCTTCTGATATGAAAGTGATTTATCAGAACCTGTCAGTTGTTCAATTTGTTGCCTCCGTGGCACAACTGTTCCCCCCTGAACGGTTATTTTCCACGGCTGTTCTGATTATTTCGAAAACCAAAAATCGCTTAAATGATTTTTTTTAAATTGGCTTTAAAGCTACGTTTTTTAATTGCGTTCCGGAGATGTAGTAGTGTTTCATTGTAAAATTTGGATAAATTAATTCTTATAAATTATGGAGATGGCTGATTTTTGTTAAGTACGTTGTTAAACCTTTACCACTTTTTGAACAAGGGATAACGGATGTTTTCCAAAGTATGGAAGAAAAACTGGGAGGTATTTTGAATAAAATTCATAGGCACAAAATACTTTAAAAATATACGTCTTTTATTTAAAAGGGACCTACAGATCTATATATAACTGTAAATGAAACCAAGAGGAAAAATAATTCTTAATGTCATTAAAAAAATAAACATAATTTTTATTAATCAAGTTCCTAATAAAGGTTCAGAAATGGCGAAGTTTGAAAAATTAGCTTATGTTCCTAAAACGGCACATAAAAATAGTTTGTGGTTTGAGTAATGAGTATCAAAAAACCATTGATGTGAAGACTATAGAGTCGATCGATGGTGAGGTTCCGATATTTAATCAATGGTGACCATCGATATTTTTTTATTCATTCATCCCTACACTGAGGAACACCCCGGAGCAGTTTTCTTTCTTCTCAGTTGGGGGAGGGATGCGGTTATGTACAAAATACGATAGCACAGTGGAATGGTGACCCATACATCCAAATTACTGGTCGGCATTTATTATGAGAGGGATTGAGGAAGGGAAATATTTGATTTCAAAGTTTTTTTTTCATGAATTGACGGTATCATCATGAGACGGTAGGAATACGATTGGGTGAACCAAGGAAAAGAGAATTTCGAGAATTAAAAACCCGATTGTTAAAATGGCATCTTGGTAAATTACCGATCCTACTAATAAGAAACTAATAAATCTAAAACTATCGCGGTCCGTTAAATTTTATGCGCGTGAAATTGTTGTGATGCAGAAGAGAGCTATTAACCGTCATTCTTTCACCTACGTCCTGAGAGGGGGACTGAATAATGTGACGCTTCGAATACAATAAATACATTTTAGCATAATTGCCGGTTGGAGGGAATAATTACCGTTTGGTCCGTCGGCTTTGGGCAGAGCAGGATTTTAACACCTAATTAGAATTTGAGTGGAATATTTGCCATATGTTTACATCGAGGGGCTACCCGAAAAAAAAAAAAAAACATCTGGGGTATAGTTTTTTTTGACTTTGTAATTTAAGCCGAGAAAAAAATGAATTGTCGACGCTGAATCACAAAATGAAGAGAAATACGATCGTAAAATACAGACAAAAGACCTCATTAACATAGCAACTAAAAAGGAAAGTGATTGAAGCCTTAGGGGCTGGGGTAGATTCAGGAGATAGTCGGGGGAACCATCTCATGACCTTTGCGGAACTCTCGTCGCTTTGAAAGTATTGGCAGATAGTATCGACTCTGCCCAGACTTCCTCGTGCTAATCAGAGGCAGAGAAAAAATATCAATCAATGCATTCGTTATAACCTGAGCATATGTCAAATCTGACTGACGTGTCCGTTATCAATACTAGTTTTCTGACGTAGAATGATAAATTTGCTACATTTTTTAATATATTTATTTTGTTGTGCTATAGTTATTCATTGTTGATTAAAAAAAAGCCAAAAACCAACGCGGATGTAATCAAATCAAATGACCTTCTTAATTGAGCCATTTGTTCTTTCATTAAAAGCAAATAAGAGACTTTAAGAAACCAAGGTTGTCCTACAATTAATCAGAATTATTGTTGTTTTTGAAGCCGAATAATTTTGTGGATTCAGTATTAATTTCAAAATCAAACCGTGCAATACAGAACTAATCAATGTTTCTTTCCCTTTCACAACCACCGAACGGATAGTTTATTTATTTCAAAAGGGAAAATTAGAGCTTTTGTTTCAAATATGGACTAAATTTTAATACTTAAATGAAAACAAAAAACCCAACTTAGTTTTTCATCAATCTTATCTTAACTTATCTAATTCTTTCTGTAGCTATCTTCCAAATTTTTGTTAATTAAAAAATATAGTGATAAAAACAAGTATTGTACCTAATTTTCAGTGAAGCAGTTTTCTTTTATTTCTTCAACCAATAGATGTATTAGCTACTTTTTAAAATGATTGGTTCTCTGTTTTATTTATACCAGAATTTAATTTGTGATTATATTATTGTTACGAAACACTCCCCTGTTCATCCTTGTCGTTTTTCTCCCATTAACATTATCCCACAAAACCCAAAAACCCTACGAAAATGGACGTGGGTCAACNTATTATTGTTACGAAACACACCCCTGTTCATCCTTGTCGTTTTTCTCCCATTAACATTATCCCACAAAACCCAAAAACCCTACGAAAATGGACGTGGGTCAACATGGCTTTTCCAAACATGAGCTCAGTTTAACAAAATCCTCTTACCTTCTCCAGACTTTGTTTAACTGTTTTGAAATCTATTTGTATTACAATCTGTACCTTATTTACGTTATAATATAATGACTGAATTTACATTATTTCAAATGAAATATATTACGTGTCGTGAGAGGAGTTATCAACCGTTGTTGCGACGTAGAAGGGAGATTGTTTTTGTAATTTTGGATTGTAGAAATTGGATACGCGATGAAATCTTTGGTACTGTCCCAAACTTCCATTCCGCACATCCATATCGGACGAATGAGAGTTTTGTCGGGGTAAGTTAGTTAAGGTTTAGGTGAGATAGTCGGTTTAGGTGAGATAGTCGGTTTAGGTCGAGTAGTCTCAGGAAGATTTGTAATGGGCCCATCTCTCGTAGTTCCAAGCTGTGTGAATTCTATGTCAGTCTTTTATCAATATACAATCCCAGGTGTAGTATTATGCCAGCAGTCGGTATGATATGTCAGTCTGAGAATACACCTCTCCGTAATGGGTATTATACCAGATCCTTTTTGCCGTTTTTGCAAAATAAAAGAATAAACGGCAAGGCACTACCTCGCAAAGTGTGATAGGTATGCTAGGTCTAGATTTGAAAACTTTGAAGGAGAGAATATCACCAAATCACTCACCGAGATTAAATGGTCCAAAATCTTGGGGTTTGTGAACAGGTCCAAGAGATTTATGCAAGACACGTGAGCGGACCAAGTCCCGGACCTTTTAGGGATGAGGTACGACTCTACCCAGGCATTAACCCCTCGGGTCTTGGTCGCCCACCCTGCATAATATATATAATATATATCTTATGTCAGTCGTAATGGAGGGCACAGTGGCTTTCTTAATGCGAAAGTAACTTGAACACATTTGCTCTCATTCACTTTGATATATGGTCTTCTAATGGGGTCAAGTGACTTTGTAGATAGGAGCGAACATCGAATGGTTGGAATGAGAAAAGAGGATAGCTATTTCAGCGAACTTGCACATGACTGTTTGGTGAAGTAGGGATATCAGAAGCCATGTAAAATGAATGTGGCCAAGTATTGTAACTAAGGGAACTCCAGATTTTGTTGGCGTATAAGAGGAGTGAGGGGGATGTTCTCGATAAGGCAAAAGGTACTGGGAAGAATCTTCACGCGTCGACACTGTAATCCCGGGTGCCGGGAGTCTAGGACGACACCCAGTACCGTTTTCGCTCAAGAAACGCTGCTCAACCTTCCTCGTATGTACCGACTGAGCGCAGTCTGGGCTATCTGTTCTTCTGAACAGGTTATCTGTGGATCATCTCGACTTGCTCTTAGACAAATACGCGGAGCTAGAGCCTCTCTAAAAACGTGATTGTCTGGGTTCCCGGACTGAGAGTAAGGAACGTGCGGACGAGGGGCGAAAGCCGTAGATGGCCCTCAGAGAACCTGAGCAGGAGACGAGATTGTCCTCGCCCGATTGAGGATTGGCCATTGGCGGTTGACTCACGGGTATTTGCTTTTAGGCCAAAGCCCGAGCAGGTGACCACTATGCACAGAAAGGTTGCTCGATGTGTCCCACTTAACAGAAGCTTTGACTCCATACAGAGCGTGTAGGCATGCCGCCGAAGTCGGAAGAACGATTCTCCGACACGCTAGCGAGTTTCATGGTCCCCTGTTCCACTTTTTCGGGGAATTGGGAATTTGTTTATTGTGTATAGCCGTCACTGTATTTTGTATTGGAGTGAGAGTATTTATTAGAGTGAATAGGGAGGGGCTGATGGTAGCATTCCTGTCAGCTGTGTACGGGACTTGATGGTGGAATATTTATGAAAATACCCCATCGAACCCGATTAGATTTGTTTGTTATGGTATGCAGGTTGATTGAGGCATATTGAGTACTCCATCTACTGAAAAGAACGAATGTAATGTGTATAGGTGTGAATATATTTGTTTGAGTGAATGCGTATTGAAGGTGTGTTGTTATATTTCTCATGCGCTTGGGGCTGAAATGAACTAAGCTGTTGGATGGAAAAAAAAACTCAACCACACCGTGCAAATAAATTAATATTAAAAAGGGTTAATTTGAAATTAAAAATCTGAATTGAAGTTAAAAAGGATAGATTTCGTGCTAAAGGGGGTTCTTTTGACGGATAAAAGTTTTATATTAAATTCTTCATTTTCTACCTTCTGCATAAAATTTTGCATCATTATGCATATTTTAAGTTAAATTCTTTTTCATAATTTTACACTTTTCGTATAACTTATATCGTATAATATGACTTAATTAACTTTTATTTTTTTAAACTACTGTTTCTGCTTTAATTCATTAATTAATTAGTTGCATTTGTGTTTAGTAATTCGTTATATTTGTCTGAAATATTTTTGATTTAACTATGTGTTATATTGTGTACGTTTATTGTAAAATATAAATAAAAAGTTTTTGGGTTTTTCTTTCGACGTCTTTCGTACTCTTTGTTGTTTTTTCTCAAGATTCCGATCGAAACGAGCCTGCTACTTAATTTCTCTGCAAGGTTTCCATCATGCAAATCGCAAGACTTTAATGATCGGTCAGTAAATTATCGTCGTTCCGACGATGATCGTCCGATTCGATCTCCCACTCGAGACCGTCGTCGATATACTTATTTTCACCGATAGAAACTGAGGATTGCGGGCTGGAAAGTCCTCCCACCGGCAATAGAAAATATCACCGTTTTAAACGATCCACGACGTTCTGTCACGTAGAGAAGTGAAATGGCTCGCTAACAACAAAAGGAGATGACGTTTTTCCATTTGGGCCAATTAACGGTAGCCGGCCTAGGGAGGCGATAGGCAAAGTGAAGTGGCTCGTCCTCTTGTGCGCTTCTGGGATACGGACACGAGTCCTAACTGTACATCCGGCGGCTCAATTTGAGGCCGGGGACCGTGGACGAAATCGAAATTACATCCCATTAGCCGTCCTATTTCCCCTAGGTCTCCACACCACATGCATAATCAGGGTGGGTTGGGCACATCATTTCCTGAACCGGGTACGGACGACATCGCGCCCTTACCGGCGGCCGACCCGGATTTGTCAATATTTGAAAACAGCTCGCTTGTTACATACATTCAGAGTGTATTTTTTAGTCTAGTTTCAAATTTTTAATTTTTTTGAAAAAAATATACAGGATACCTCAGGCTTCAACTTCCTGACATATGGATTTTTACGCTGAAAACAATGGTGCAATCGGTCAAAATTGGTCAAAACGTGACAAAGTAATGGAAAAAATGTGAAGAAACGCATTTTGTTTGTTATAATTCCAATAATTTGCTTCTTCGATTCAACATTCTGTTCTTGCTTGTCAAACTCGCATTATACGAGAAAAATTTAATTTCTGGGGGTAAGTGTCTTTTACCTATTCGTTACATTCACTATTCCATTCAAAATGAACAAAAAAGCGCATTTTTCCGATGAACAACGAGTTGACATGTACGACTGTTTTATTGATAATGGTGGTATTGCCCGTAGTGCATTCGTTGCCCAGAAATTTTCCTGATCCCCCCAGATTCAACCACAAAACGTTTGTTCTCTTGCTCGCAATATGAGATCAGTTGCTGTTGTATCGCCAAGAAACCCGTAACGTCATTTAGATTTTATTCCTGACCTACGATTTTCCAGGAACTTCGGGACTCTGATTATGACGTGTTCCTTGCACAAATGTCGATTTGGGAGGCTGAAGAAAACATTCTTCCATACTTGCTATGATGAATCCGAATTCACCTCTAATGGCATACTAAACCATTGGAATTTTCGAACGTGTACAGAGAGGAAAATCAGATAATTTGGTTCTCTTGCCATCATCAGGTTGTTCACAGTATCAACGTTTGCCCCTCAGACAATTCTTTGCAGGCGAGATGTTATTTGAATCGTCACTTCTAGGATCGGACGGACGACCTCATGGCCCGAACTATTATCCACCTCGGTCAACCGATTTAACTCCACTTAACTATTTTCCGTGGGTCCATTTAAAAAAACAATGTCTACACCAATCATGATCCAGCAACCTCAGATGCGGTAGAGGATAGAAAATGCTTGTCAATCCACCTCCACTGACTCTATCGTTCTGTGCACAATCTTGGCATCTTTGTGGCAGTTTGAACATGAAATCTGATTAATAAATAGCAAACCAAATAACTATTTTGTTTTTCAAACTTTTCCCCCCATAATTTTGTCATTTTATGACCAATTTAAAATCCGATTGCACCATTGTTGTCAGCGCAAAATATCCTTTAAAATGATGTATCAAGAAGTATAGGGTCTTTTTGAAATTATGAAGTTGAACTCGGCCTGAAGTGCCATGTATAATTTTTCAACAAAAAAAGAAAATTTCAAACTAAGACTAAAAAAATATTAAACGCGTATTTCTTTACATACATTTTTTTAATAGTGTCATTGTACCAAGAGAAATTCTGCCGTGCCATCAAAAAAAGGATATCCTGTGTAATGGAAGAGCTTGAAGGTATAACAAACGTTAAAATTTTTCAATTAATTAAGGATTTAAGTGAAAAAAAAAAGTCCATGTCACGAGCGGGATTCGAACCCACGATCTTCGGCTAAATACGCCGCTGCTCTACCACTTGAGCTATCGCGACTTCGGTCCACTGAGACACTAACTTCCCATCTCAACCCCACATTTTGAATTTTCCCTCCTTTTTGCGTTTTTGGACACTATAGTTCAAGTGGTAGAGCAGAGGCGTATCTAGCCGAAGGTCGTGGTTTCGAATCTCGCTCGTCACGCGGACTTTTTTTATCTCAACTAAAAACCTTAATTAATTGAACGATTTAATTGGTCAAGCGGACCACGATAACTGGTGAATTCACAAGAATAAACCAAAATTATAACGCTTCTATTTTAGGGCCTAAGATTTTTTTATTTTGTTTTTGTAATAGCTCAAAATTGTAGATTAGTTACAAACAAATTAGTCTTTTCCTAAAAAGCAAAGGATTCCTAATGCAATCTTAATTCGTGCAGTTAAACACTGAATATTCAGCCTTCTCCATTCTCGGCTGCCTTTCTCTTTAACCTAATTTTCCTAGTTTTGGACGGATTGCGCATTGGGGATAACTAAGCAGTAAAAAATCCCTCCATTACCTTGATGACTAACAAATTAATGCAAAAAATTGAAAATTCATGCAAAAGTAATGTTTATATTGCATTAGGATAGAAAAATTGTTAATTTCGAATTTCCTTGCGTTTGCATGAGAAAGGGGTGACAAAACTAAGCATAACATAAAAAAAAAAAAAAAAATTAAAAATAGAAAATAATGGAAATACGTGTTACAATTATATTATTTAGCATGGGAGGTAATTAAAAATCGTATAGGATATTTTATCTTGACTGAAAAACGTGATTTGGTCGATTTTTCTTCTGTCATTTATTTTTCAGTATGGTTAGCAAGTTGTCAGGGGATTTTTATTAGTTTAAATTAAGTAAAATAATGGAAAAACATAACAATGAGATTATTTAGTATGAAAACAAATTTACCCTTAAAATTCGTATGGAAAAATTTATTTAGTCTAGAACGTCGTCAAAACAGCAAGAATTTTGTCAGTTTTTTTGCTGTTATTTCCTTTTCAGTATGGTTACCCTACATTTCTTGGGATTTTTATGAATTTAAAAGCATCAAATTACGAAAAATAATGTAAAGTTTGTTACAATTAGATTATTTAAAATGAAAACAAATTTACCCTAAACATTCGTATGGAAAAATTTATTTAGTCTGGAAAATTTATGACAAACGGTAAGAATTTTGTCGGTTTTTCTCTTTCAAATGACATTTCCCTATTTTCTGTCGTCGGGCTCCAAATCTAGTCGTGAGATTCTGTGGGACTCACAACCACCAGAAGCACTTTTGAGAATTACTTAATTTTTTAAGAATCCAAAACAATGAATATTTTTCTCAAAATACTCTATTTCGTACTTACTAGGAGCAAAATCTGATGTAGATTCTATTAACGTAGGTTTTTTGCGTACTGGATATATAAATTTAATGACGATACCATTTTCATCTCGATTTCCCTTTACCGGCGAGTGCGCACGGGCTAGGTTAGAAATGGTTAGGTTAGGTTGACTTAAAGTACGGTTAGGCCCTCCTAGGTAGCATTAGAATTTTTTAATTGAGGTCCGGTAATGGTTAGGGAACGGTAAGGCTAGGCTATGTATCGTTATAAATCGTTAGTTAGTTAAGGTTAGGCCATGGGTAGGTTAGCGGTCTTATTTAAACAAAACCAACATGAAATGTATTGTTACAAATAGATTATTTATCGTGAAAACAAAATTACTCTTAATAATCATATAGCAAAATTTATTCTGAATAAAAAGTGCTGAAAACGTCTCTAATTTTGTCATTTTCCCGTTCATTATTTTCAGTAGGGTTAAGATAAGATTAGGTTAGGAAATATTAAGGTTAGTGGTGTGACTTCTTTATTTTGTTGAATATGTATTAATTGGCAATCATTTTAGGGCGATTTGTTTTCAAAATTTGTGGAAAACTGTTAGGAACATGAGTTTTGTTATTGTATTATTACACAGTCCTTTCCTTTTGATGCTCTTCCATGTGTCAGTTGAATACTTAAACGCATTTGGATGGAAGGGATGGGAAGACCGAGATAAACATCACCTTCGGCCGTCGCTTCGGATTGTCAATGATGACTATTGTTAAATTCCTTCTTATTTAGCGCCTACAAATTAGCTTTCGACTCACAGAATCGACGTGCTGGGAGTGTCAATTGACCCGTTGAAAATCGTTCGCTTTTTTTTTTTTAAACGCAATTTGAAATTTATTGATAGAAACAGCAGTAAAACCGTTGGGCATTTCTGACTATGGCTGGAAGAATTATAGGGTGGTTAGTATATTTACTTTCGTCTGGTTTCACGATTTTTATCGTTTGTCCTGGTTCGAGTGTCCACTTTGGCTGGAAACCCCACCTAAAACATAAAGTTTGTATGTTTCCTTGGTAAGACACTTTTTATAATTCCGTCTTCATAGCCGTCTAATCTAAGCTGATGATTTTTCGCACCGAACGACGTCAACGTGTCGATTATCGCAAAACGTTTCTCCGGCCCAAAAGATCAGCAAAAACGGTCAACCGAAAAGAATCGGCTAAATGTAAATTGATTTCACGGTTTTCTCGAATAAGAAAATATTAATTCTAATCACAGGCATAGCATGAAGTGAAAGCAGACGACTATGTAATCTTGTCAATTATGACTGCACAAAGCCTTAGAAATTTCTTGATATTTTTTCCTTTGGAGTAAAGCAAAAAAAGATGTTTGATATATATTTTTTTATTACTTTTTAACTAAAGCATTATAAACTAGAGAGACATGAAGTATAGAAAACACCAAGTCCATTCAGATAGCTAAAATTCTGTAAATTAACTTAAAATAAATTTGCGGAATATTACCACTCAGAACTATTAGCATCACCCATAGTGAACAGACCAGTGTTTTTTTGGTTACTTGGTGGTGGAAGGCTGTGAAATTTCTCTCGTAGAAAGTATTGGCGTGATGACTTCCAAAATGACATGTTCAGCCCTCTGTGATATAATTTTTTAATTGATACTGAATAACTTTTGATGAACTTACCTTGACTACTTATGGTTAAAGGTAGAAACTGAGTCGAGTCCTTCGCACCGGTTATTGGTATATTGTGTCACCATTATCATCTCTTCTTTAAAGAGTATCCTGTGTATCCTTCAGGCACTGGCTTTTTCTCTCGAAAGAGTAGGAATCTCAAATTGCGTAAGACTTTGCAACAACAGAAGTCTTCTTCCAGACAACATCTGCACAGGCTTGACTCTGCCCCTCCGAGTATATATGCAGGTCTTCTGAGAAGGCAGTATAACCAGTTTAGCAATCTTAACACGTTGTAGTTTTAAGCGGGGAACACACATACAGGGTGCAACGCTATCCGATGCTACCCGACGCAAATCCAAAGTCCAATTTTCCATAAGATTGCATTACCCCCGTGCACATCTGCCCGACGCCACGCAACGCTACCCTACTCTACGCTACACGATCCCCACTGTCCAGAATTTCATCGAGTAGCATCGAGTACAGTCGAAGACAAAAGAACCGGATACTCTTATTTTTATTCAAACTACATGTATTATTGTCGTTATATTAATTACAACATACTTATTCTAGTATAAACCAAATTAACCGAGATCAAAATTTCATGAGTTTTTATTTTAAAAAATAATAATTTTAATGGTTTGGTAGAAAACTGATCAAAACACTGGAATACCATTTTTTGATATAATGAATTTAACTAACAATTTATTACAAGGTTTTGCTCATAAAATTTAACTAACAATTTATTTCGTGGTTTTGGTCATAAAATTAAACCATTTTCGTCGAGTAGCGTCCGATTAGGGCACTCATATTTTTTGTAGTTTATTTCAAAATAAGTATATGTAATTTTGTCGTTATTTTAATTACAACATTCCTATTTTAATGTAAACCAAATTAATCGAGATTAAAAATACATGAGTTTTTATAAAAATTATTTAATTATGTTGGCTAGGAAGAAAAGTTATCAAAACATTTATTTATTTAGAAACCGTGAGATGCGGTCTGGTGTGATGTAGGTTTCAATTTTTGACTAGGGCTTGATCTCGTTTAACAAACGGTATTTTAGGAATATTTTTTAAATATTTATTTAGAAATCGTGAGATGCGGTCTGGTGTGATGTAGGTTTCAGAAAAACATTTTCTTTATCGTGCCAACGTTTCGATCTTTATTGAGATCATCTTCAGGGCCCGGGATTTACAAACATTGTTTACATTTAACAAATACATTTAGGATGTGGAAAAGTGAATTTATACAATGCAAAATATATTTTTTATATTCAATCAAAGTATTTCTACTCACTCAAAGTGTTTGTCTTCTGTGTAATTGTGCCATTCTTGCGTGTCGTGTTGAGAGTGCCAGTGAGATTTTGCTGTTTTATGTTTATATACGTTGGATTTTGAAGGGGTGGGGAAGGAAGTCGGTATAGAAAAGACATTTTTGTATAAGGCGTCGGCTTCTTTGAGGTGAAAGTCACTATCACCACACACACGTTATCAAAACACCGGAACAATTTTTTAACAAATTTTTTTAAACAATTAAGTTTAACTAACAATTTATTACATGGTTTTGCTCAAAATAATGCATTAAGAACAAAAGAGGAGTTGCGATTGCGGTGCTGATTTGTGATAGACGCAGTGTGATTGTACGTGGCGTGCGTTTGACGTCGCACACCCTACAGCACGTGGCAAGGCGTCGGGTAGCATAGGGTAGCGTAGCGGGTCAGTGTGTTCGCGGCTTAACACGTTCTCGTTTTAGTCGTTCTGATACTTTCTGCGAACCGAACGGACATATAAGTGAAAAGAGGCTGGAACCTATTTGGACAAGGACCATCGGGCAATCTAAAGTGGTCAGTATCATAGTCAATGCTCCCTGCTATGTCTCTAATATCACTCTTCACAACAACCTCCAAATACCCTTTGTAAATAAATTCTCCACCAAATTTTCTAAGTTAGCATGTTGTAAATATGTATGATATTCCTCATATATAGCCTAATTGATATTCATTTATACAGATGGTATTAAATATTTTATTAGAAAATGAAAAAAGCATCTTCGCTTGTATACCTCCACGGGGTTAAGGTACTAACTAAAATGATTGTATAATTCATTCAAACGAAGCTGCAAGCATATTATTAGGAATTTTTTTTATTTGTGAGCGTTTGTTGCTTTGTACGATCCGAGCAAGAGCAATCAACTCATTCGTAATTCAGAAGAGGAGCCCCCGGGAATCGATTTATAAAAGCGATTCTAAACAGGAGCAAGTACTGTTTTACATCGGAATTGCACCCCGTCGCGATATCCGCAGGTCGCAATTTATCTTCAAAGTCACGGCCTCATGGATTGGTGGATGTGGAAGAAATAGAATGAAATCTACGTTAAAACTTGACTTTTTGAAGCATTGATTTAAACAAAGGTTAAGCCCTAGGTTCGAATCAAATTTTGTGCGTAATGTTTCACCCGATTCGGTATTTATACCCGGCGGTAATAGCCTCGATTCAGTATGCATTCGTATCCTTGTACGCACGTTTTCGTGTGCATGCCCGGCCCAAGTGAAAGGTCATAGTGGATGAACACACGCGCACACTTAGAAATTTGAATATTAATGTCGCCTGATGAAAGCGTCGTGAATTGCACACAGCTCGATTTCATTTCTTCCTTATGTCAATTTCAAGACATATCCGTCTCAAGGAAAGAAGGTTCGAACCTTTGCGGAGGCTTGCACCGGAAAACCGCACTCTTTCAGACAAACGGTAATAAGAAAAAAAAATCAATTCAACAAAACAGATTTATTCCCTGAGGTCGGCCCGTGGATGCGTAACACCCGCGGACGTAGTTAACGGCAAATATATTTAGGAAGTGCAACCTTAACCGGCTCTCACTTTTCTTAACGGCTCCTTGACTCCTGTTGCGTCATACGGCAGCGAAGTCGAACCGAAGCCGACCTCTGCCATTCAATTCTAAAGAAAAGAGTTCCTCCATCACCTTATATCAGCAGAATCAGTCGCGTAACGCCAAAATTCAAGTTAAATATTGAATGTGTAACAAGAGTGTGAATAGCGTCTTTATCGCTTTGACCTGTCGGGAGTTGTACCCTTGTCATTTATCTAGCACTAGGAAAAAATCCTTTCTTATCACCGTCTAGGTAAAGCCATACATTAATGATCCTCACGCTTTTTCTCGCCGAGATTAGGGTGAGCCCAAAAGGAAAACACCTCTTTTTTGTGGTAACGTCGAACCAAGGACGTCCGTTGTGGGCAACAGTTGGCCCCTAGATCGTGAACAAAAGATGAATTGGTTTTTTGATTTTTGAAGGGATTTTGACATTTTGAACAAATTACAGCGAAGATGTTCGACAAAACGGCGAATCGGCCTACTAAATGAACTATTACAGTTCCCTTTCTTTTTTTTCTTTATAATTGCCTAGCGGTGCATTTACATTCTACTTTGCTCTCTATTCTCCTCTGCGCCTTTCAACGTAGAATTGAATGTGTAGGTTGCTTACTTTTTCTACTGCGAACTACTTTCTTTAAAAAATACTTAATATGTGCAATAAGTAGCCCATATACATATGTAAGATGAAAAAGTGTTTTGACCATTTCAAGACCATAATCAGGATTACAAACATAAACTCATACCAGTCCGAGTAATTCACAATTAATAAAATATACAGAAATTTCAAAACTATCTTTAAACAGTCCGGAAATAACATAAAATGTGAAATCAGAGTTACAATTTCTTTGTCTTTCCGCTCAACTTCAGTATGAACAACGTTCAGAGTTCATCACGATTGCTGCTTTATCCTATTGGTTGTCCTATGCTCATAAGTAAAATGAAGTTAAAAAAAAAAAAAACAGTGAACAAGGAGACCCAGAACAAGCTGGTCTACAATGACTAGCGTGCCTGGGCATTACCTATACATGCTCCACTGGAACAATGGAAACTGCGCTGTACCTTTCACCCTTCGAAGTGGTCCTAGATAATCGACACCTTTGGAAGGTAGTTCTATGTTTCATGAATATGGTACGCATACGGATCGAAGTATGTGTAGGGGTAAAACAACTAACTATGCCCAAGCAAAACCCCTTGGACTTATCCCAACAAATTTCAAGCCGATTTCCATGCAGTATAACTCTGTGCACAGGAGAAAGAAAAATATGAATTGTCCACAGATATACATACGCTTACATGCAGGAGGCTATGAAGTCACTAAATTTAAACTCCAAACGTAGTTAAAAAATTAAATTGCCTAATGGCTCTAGGAAAATACAATAAATGACCTTCTTCAAGGTCATGAAGGTTTGGGAGTAAATTAACAGGCCGACTATCTAGCCAAAAAAGGGGCAGCCGTCCACCCATGTGACCAGAATTAAAACTAGGTGTACAGGAGTGAGTGGTTAAACTGGTTCTGGAAAAGTGACTTGAGAAAGAAAAACTCAATCACTGGACAAAAGCACCTGTATGAGGAGCAAGTTAATAGATTTATAAATTTCTCTAAAAGGAAGACATAGGAACTCCTGTTAGCAGGGAGGATTTGGGGAAAATTATAAGCCCCTCGTCCACTGCCTCATTACACCTAAAGAAGATGGGCAAAGCAGAGAGCACCTGCCGACTTTTCCTAAAACCAGAGACATCGGCACATATCCTTAGTGAATGTGAAGCCTTAACCTGCTTACGGTACAGCCACTTAGACAAAACAATTCTCACCACGAAATGCCACCGAGGAATGTGCTCAGACTTAGAGGAAAAAGAGCATTTTCCAATGTATGGTTATAATTTATAGGCGAAACACAATAGACCTACATAGGTCGCGGTTGACGAGTTGTAACAATCTTATTCAATCCCCTAAAATTACGAATTTTTACCCTTACAATTTAACTTTAATCTATTAAAATTAAAAAAGATTGATTTAACGATTATTTCTTTCTTTTACTGTATCCTCAGTATGAGAGCAAAGCGCGAGTCGTCAGTACCGCTAAAATACAGTGGTCATCTGGAACAATGGGCTTTTTCGTACTGTTTATGGACTAGATTTTCCAGCACCGGTTGAAGTGGGAGGCGGCGACGCGTTTCGCTTGTCCCTGTGGGAACCTGGAACAAAGAAAGAGGGTGGACTTTGATTAATAACCCGCTAATAATTAGACACCCAGGGGGTCTAAGGAAGAACGGGAGGACCCTGGAGATATACAAAAGACGGAGGACAATCCGACGTTAATTACTTGATGTCTCTCAATCCCAGCTGATGAACTGCACTCGTAGCTTCCTTATTTTTAATTCCATTACAATCGCAATGAGAAAAAGGAAATCTCGTGTCGGATTTCGAATAGAGGTTTCTTTAATAGTTCAAATGTTTTCTGTGTAAATTAAGTTTTAATAACTTACGAGGTAAAAACAAAAAATTAACTAGGAATCTAAGTTACATTCCCCGTGCTTGTTCAATTTATAAAATACCGCACAAGGCGGCGGATTTGCAAACCTACTGCAAGTCGACTGCATCTAGATGCACCAGTTCACAAGCTGCAACTTTAGTCCATGGAAAGTGTTGTATGTTACATGCTCGAAACTGTCTTGTTTACTTCTAAACTAAGCATCGAATGTAAAATAATGTAAAATACTTCTTACAATTAGAGCATTTAGCATGAAACCACATTTACTTAAAAATCGTATGGAAAAATATTTCGACAGGAAAATTTTTTTTTATTTTTTATTATTTTTTTTTAAGGAGCCACCACTCGCTACCAGCATTTTTAAGAACTGCTTAATTTTTTGAAAATTTAAATCCAAAATATTTTTCACATAAAATGATTTATTTCTTTATTATTAGGAATGCCTTCTAACAGGGATAGGTTTTTGGGCGGGATACTTAAATTTGTTCTCGTTACTATTTTCGTGTCATCGATTTCCATATATCGAGGAGTGTTCGTAGGCTACGTTATAGCTGTTTGAACTTGCTAGACAAATACTATTCTATTTCATACTTATAGGAGCATAATCTAATGTAGATTATATTACCATAGATATGTTTTTGTACTTGCTACATAAATTTATTTCCGTGATTATTTTCGTACAATCTATTGGACACGGTTTGGTGAGAAGGGTTAGGTCCGGCAGGGTTAGTTTAGTTCAGATTAATTGGTGTTACAAATGGTTTATGCTAATTAGCGTCAGAAATGTTTAAATTATGTAGGGTTAGGGCGCAAGTTTAGTTTATACTAGTTAGCGTTGAAATGGTTAGGTCAGGTTGGGTTAGGGCAAGTTTAGGTTAGTTTAGTTTACACTAATTGGCGTTAGAAATGGTTACGTTAGGTAGGGTTAGGGCAAATTTAGGTTAGTTTGGCTTATACTAATTAACGTTAGTAATTTTACGAGGTAGGGTTAGGGCAAGTTTAGGTTAGTTTATTTTATACCAATTAGCGTTGAAATGGTTAGGCTAGGAGGGTTATGGCAAGTTGAGGTTAGTTTAGTTTACACTAATTAGCGTTAGAAATGGTTAGGTAGGGTTAGGGCAAGTTTAGGTTAGTTTTGTTTAGACTAATTAGCGTTAGAAATGGTTAGGTTAGGTAGAGGGTTAGCAGCAGTTGGCTTTCACACTTTTTTATCGATCGTTTCTGCAGATATTTTAATTTATATTTATTATAAGAAGTGTTTGTATCCTAACATTGGTGCTTCAATAGTTTTTCCGTTATGGATCATTTTTATGTCATTTCTTAGGCTTTAAAGATGTTTCTTTACTATTACTGTAATTACATGCTGCGAAATCAATCGTTTATGTGATTATTAGTCTTAATTTTATAATTGTCAATAACTTGTTATGATATTTATATTTGTATGAAAGGGGGAACGCGTGTTTGTGAGAAATGGAAACTTGTTTTGATGTTGTACTTGAATTTATCAAAGCTGACTTTTTGGATCTCCGGTGGTCTTCGTATCTCGGAATGAGCTTGGATGTTTGTAAGATTCTTGCGACACCCTCGCTAATGGGCCGACCGTTCGTTTCGAAATTCCCATAGCACGGATCTTAATAAATCTCGAGTAATATTTCGTATCGATCATAACATGATCCGCGAGTCCGCTTCTATGCTGTTATTATCTTAATGAGCAAATCGATTCTCAAGTAGTTATAAAATTAATTACTCTCCTGACTTCACGTCGTAAGACCTTTGGGTTTGAAATTTGTTTGCTTTTGGCTTCTCGATTTTACCATGATTCGTACTAACTTTAACTAACCACTTCACGTTTAATTTTAGGTCTCATTTTTTCGGTTTAGTCTGTACACGGTCGATCCCACGTGTGAAATGGAAACCGTAAAATGAGCCTGTCCGTTCTCGGAGCCGTAGTAAATCCAAAAATGACATCAATTTGGCCGTTTATATGATTTAAAAAATTCTTTTCTTTAACTACCGACTCCGGTTATTTTGTAACCCCATGGAAGAACTAAACGCCGATTAGATAGGGCTAAAAAGAAATATCTAGCCGGCCGCAGCAAGTTCAATATTTACCGTAAAATAGATAAGACGGAACGTAATTCCGGTCTACTGCTATCTCTGTAATTAAATAAAACTGCGTTTTTTGTTTACGAGCGAAGGGTTCGCCCTCGACTCAACGAGCCCTTTAACAGAAATCGGAAACGGTCCATTGAGGACCGGCGATAATTGAGAAACGGGCTTCTTTTCCCACGAACAACATACATTTTTTGTTTAGGTTATGATACAAGATACGAGGCATTCGTTCAGGTACTACAACAGGTCTCGCCGTGCCTAATTGAAGGTTAGTTTGTTGAGTGGTTGAGTTTTTTTTCACAACTAATCGCTTCATTTGTTGCACAGCGGAGCTCAAACCGTCCGACTCTTCATTTTCCAATCGGTTCCTTTTATGGCGCAACTATTTTCAGTCGAAATGTTGCCAATATACTCTGAGCTCCATTCCAATATCAAGTATCACAGCTTCCGCAAGTCCACGACATCAAATTTTAATTACACCGGAACAGCCTGACCTATTCGTTTTATATAGTGCAAAAATTAAATACGCATTACATGCATAAAAAAAGTTCAATCTATTTAAGAAATTAGACCAAATAGTGGGCGGTAAACAATAAAGACAAATAAATCCAAGTATAATAGACAAATATAAACTTGGGACTTCCATGATACATATTTTTTTAAATTTTTTAGAACAACCTCAACACTTTCTATTGTTTGAAATGTATCATGGTATTTCACCGAAATGTGACAGCTTTCATTGTTACTGCTAATTTAATGCTCTAGTGGCTGAACTTGAAAAAAAACCCGTCCGTCGCCTATCAACCGAACTAGGTCTTTCCAAATCAACTGTGAATCGCCGCTTTATGCGATTAGGGTTGGGAGATGGGGGGAAAAAACGGCAGGACACGAACCGGAGAGCAGAACGCCGTCTGAAAACGTGCCAGTCCTACCTTTAAAAAACGTCTAGGCGCTTCAGATCATTATTAACAGCACCACAAAAAATGACACAGTTAGATAAATGCTAACAGACCAGACCGTGAAGAATCCTCCATATATTCCACACTTAGAAAAAAAAAAAAAAAAAAACAGGCTTGCATCTTCTAGAATAGAATTCTGACTATCTATATTATGGAACGTTCCTATTGGAAAGGGTTATCATCTCGTGCTTATGAACCGGCTATCGCCCAGATGCAGAAGTGTGACAAGGAATTATCTTAGGACCTACCTTCTACACTGTATACACTGCTGAAATTCGTACCCTTGAAACGATCCTCACCACATAGCGGATGATACGCCATTATTCGTTCTTATAAAGATGTTGTGATTTAACATAAACTTCCCAACCCTTGAGCAGTACTTCATGTGGTGGAAGATCACAATGAACAGACAGGTGNAACTGCAATAGTACCCACTCCGCTGATGTAGTACGCTATATTGGGCTATACATTGAAAAAATAATTACATGGAGCCCACACACACGACAGAAACTAAACCGACTTTAGCAGTCTTGATGCTAACTCACGTTTATTATTATTTTTATTTTACGTTTTATCTACCCAATTCTACCATTTACAACGACCTTAACATCCAATATGTCATGAAGTACGAAAGGCCAAAATATTTCTCATATATTTGCCCAATCACATAAACCCTCATTTTAGAAACATTTCATCCCGCACCTTTTCAAGTAAATCTGCCCGACTGTGAAGCATCACTGGCCTCCTAATGAAAATGATTATATTGGAAATGAAATTAATGAACAGTTCCTCTTTTTTCTTAATTATATTATTTTTCCTGTTCTAAGATATTATCAAATTTACTTTGAAGCCGCATTTGAAAATAAAAATGAACAGAATATGGAATCGCTCATCTTGAAAAATAATGACGATTAAGTTTAACTTGTTGTTCACTGTTGTCTTTCCAGTTTGTTCTATGAATAGTAATTACGATGTTGATCCCTCCCTGTTAATGACTTTACGTGTCAGTTTGCTCTAGTTACCTCCTACAGGGTCGATAGATTTTACGTCGGATATAACAATAACCGTCTAATGAAATAATTGCGTTTTCTCGTTATTCAGCCTTGATAACACATTTGGTTTTAATTAAAGTAATTATTAAATCTTAGTTCAGTCAAAATGAAGAAATTGTTTACTTTTTTATAAGTCTTAGAAATTTGTGAATTGCGTAGGTTTAGTTTACTAGTTCATCCACCATCACATTATTATTATGTAGAAGAATTTATTTCATAGAAGTATGGAGCGGTCATAAATCACGATGGACGACTCGAATTATATAGTGTAAAAGTTGTTTTAAGACGGGGTAATAGGTCTTAAAAAATAAACGCTTCGTACCTAATTGGCAGTAATCCTTTGCAAGCATTAATTACGCTTGTACTCAACATAACGGGCCTCAACAGCTAACAACCAACGTCGGACGTCCCGACGACATGGTTCTTCTCGAAGGAGCCGGGGGCAGAGTGCCGATTTCCAACGTACTCGCACGCAACTTGCAAGATAACGGTTTTAAGGGGGCAATTGCACTTTGAAAATAGCCAGAATGTCGTATTGTCCTCGGACAAATTCGACTTGTCATAACAAGATCCGGTAGATATCGTAGATTATTTATTCAGATGAAATGCAGGACATAAACTTTATTGAAGTGAGGGCAATGAAAACCCAAGTTGCCTGAAACACCACTAAACCTATCTCTATTGAAAACATTTATACAAGGAGAAGCTAAAAAAACCTTAAAAAAACTCCATAACAAACAAATTCCAATGGAACTAAATATTTCGGACAAAAACAGTATCAAATAAAATCATACATCAATTCCTAGAAATGACCAATCACTAAAACCAGATCGTTTTCAACGTCCCACGAAGTTTTAGCATATAAAAAGGAGAAGATATCAGGAGAAAATCAAATTGAATTGTATTATATACAAAGTGTTCTGTGCTAGCCCAATATTTGAAAAAACAAACTCGTTAAAGAAGCACACCTCGATTTTTAAGGGATGGTTGTTTCATGTAAAATCTTAAAAGAAGTTGCAGTGACAAAAAATGACTCTTAAGAGCCGGATTATCAAGAGAAGACGCACTGACGTCCAGCGAGCAGATCTAAAGAAAATCTACCAGGAAATGTTCCAAAGCAGTGTCAACAATGCCAGAACAGGTGAAGAAAAATAAAATCATAAATGAAAAACCTTCGGGTAAAGTACCTAGGGACTTTGATGTCTTTAAAACCTTCGGGTAAAGAACCTAGGGACTTTGATGTCTTTAAAACCTTCTAGACCCATGTAGAGCACGATGAAGCTTCAGAGGTAAAAAGGTTCTTGTTATAGATTTGTTACAGAACTTCACGAAAACTGGCAAACGATTAGGTACAATCAGACAGGATAAACCTAAGGAGAAGGATATTAAATAGTAGCATCTTAGAAAATACCTTCACAATGAGTATATTCTACGAAGACTGCTTGTAGGTTATGAACCTTTTTACCGAGACCTCTGAAGCTTCATCCTGGTCTACATGGGTCTAGAGGTTTTTAAAGATGTCAATCAATGTCCCTAGGTCCGTTACCCGAATGTTTTTTAATTTTGATGTTATTTTTCTTCATCTGTTATCACTGCTTTTGAGCATGTCCTGGTGGATTTTCTTTAGATCTGCTTAATGG
This sequence comes from Cimex lectularius, assembly GCF_000648675.2. Classification (NCBI taxonomy): domain Eukaryota; kingdom Metazoa; phylum Arthropoda; class Insecta; order Hemiptera; family Cimicidae; genus Cimex; species Cimex lectularius. The sequence goes on from NW_019392639.1 coordinate 2,163,627, forward strand.
ACGTCATTGCTTCTGGCCTTGATAATCTGCCTTTTAAGAGCAACAATGAGGAGGATGAAACCCATATTTTCTTCTAATACAAAGCAATAGCCTAAAGTACCAAGTAAACCCTGGAAAAATAATCGAAATAATAGTACTTTTCAAAAGAAGTATCGAGTCAATGGAATTAACAAGGAAATAATAATAGCAGAGTAAGCCAAAGGTTGGAGTGCTTAGGAATTACCAAGCCATCACTTTCTAGTACACCTTAATCATTATTAACAATATATTACAATTAATTAAAGTTTTTAGTGAATATAAAAAAGTCAATGGCACGAGCGGGATTCGAACCCACGACCTTCGGCTAAATACGCCGCTGCTCTACCACTTGAGCTATCGTGACCTCGATCCACTCGGACTAACTTCCCATCTCAACCGCACCTTTTGAATTTTCCCTCCTTTTTTGCCATTTTTCAAATGTGTAATCGGATTGAATTCTCGACTACAAACGTCCACGAATAGCTTTAGTGAAGTATACTTCGTTTTAAATCATTAAATTCACTAATTTCGTGTCCGCTTGACCTATTAATACATTACAATTAATTAAGGCACGAGCGGGATTCGAATTGCCATTGACTTTTTTATCTCAACTAAAAACCTTAATTAATTATAATATGTTAATTGGTCAAGCGGACCACGAAATTAGTGAAATTAACAATATATTAATTCATTTACGTCTTAGTGGTAAATTAGCCAAGTTACTTCTTGGTAGGTTTACTTACGTAGGTTACTTCTAGGTCTTGGTTCAGATAAATCGAGAGGATCGAAGTAATGATAGCTCAAGTGGTAGAGAAGCGGCTTATTTAGCCGAAGGCCTTGGGTTCGAATCCCGCTCTTGACACTGACTTTTTTTTGCTCAACCAAGACAACTAATTGAAAGAAGTAACCTGGTTAATTGACCACTAAAACGAGCTATCCGTGGTCACTTCATAAGTCGCTGAGAATCCAATCCTGATTACACATTTGAAAATGGCAAAAAGATGGAAAATTCTAAAGGTTGTAGGTTGAGATGGAGAGAACAAGAAACTAAAAATGAATTTTTATTAATCCATATGTTTAGCGGTCATAATATATGTATTAATTATTTCAATTAATTATTGTTTTTATCTAAGGTTTTGATTGAGATGAAAATTAATAATTAATTGAAATAAATTTAACCTCGTGTATTGCTTCGGAACAATCGAAGGTAGGGAAGCCTTGTATTTTTGCGTGAAGTCGAAAAAATCGGTGTCCTCCAAAATCAGAATTTCCATTCGCATTTTGCGTTTCAGACCTTTATGAACAAAGTCGGTCTGCGGACAATTCCCACTAAGCGGAAAAATCCGAAAACATGGGGCCAATTTTTATGAAACTTTTAGAGATTGCGAGCATCGGTTTCTAAATGGTCCCTTATGAACGTTATACCAATTATGTGCTGCATGTGCATGTATATTTACAAAATGTGATGTTAAAAATTTCCGCTCGTAATCGATTTGGTCAATAACAAAACTCTGTAAGGACGCGTTAGCTTATAATCATCTGTCCTAGTTTCACAATGTTTTGCGTTGGTAGTGAAAGCTTCACTTCCCCTATCGCTTTCAGTGAAGGTTGGCAAGGTCGTCCTCGATTAAAAGGAAGATTTTTCCAAACCGTCGAACCCTCGAAATAGTGGTACAATTAACGACCTAATCGGTGTGGGACAAATTAGCTTTTACTTACCACACATGGTGATATGAGCTAGTTTTTAATTGACCGACTTGTCTGTTTTCAGAACTGATTAAATGCTAAACCCATAATCGATAAATATATATACTTATAATAATTTTATTGCAATTATATAACAATAATTATATTCTTGAATCGCTATGGAATAAGAAGAACAATAATGCCGAGCCGAATTTTTAATTAAGCCTGTTTAAAATTCAACTGTTCAATGCACAAAAATGTGCATATATTTCTTATTAAAAACACTAAGAGAGAAAGTTCGAAGGTTAATGAATTATTAAATAAGAAAGGAAATATTGAATCAATGGATTTAGAGATAACCTTATATACTGTGTGTATGTTATAGCCAGGTTAAACTTTATAAAACGTATATTTAATTATTTAAACTTTTACTTACTAAATTCACTAGTTTTCGTGGTTGACTAATTAATATCTTTCAGTTAATTAAGGTTTTCAGTTGAGATAAAAAAATCAGCGTCACGAGCGGGATTCGAACCCACGATCTTCGGCTAGATACGCCGCTGCTCTACCACTTGAGTTATCTTGACTCCCCATCTCAACCCCACCTTTTGGATTTTCCCTCCTTTTTGCCATTTTTTACTTAATATTTCCTCAATTATATTTTTTTTTAATTGACCGATCCAGTGTTAATGTTTTTCCTCTATTTCCTTTTGTCGATGCGTGATGCTTTTGTACATAAATTTTAAGTTTTACTTTCTCGTCAGTCCAATGTAATATTTTTTTACTTGAACGACTAAATAATTCCCTTATGGAAGAGGTTTTCCACTTCTTTTACTTCCCTCCAATTAAATGAAGATCATGTTACATTTTTTGTCCTATGGTAAAAGCTTCCTGGTTGGTTAACTACTTGTCTTCTACCTTCCCTAAACGTTAAAAATACGAATACCTAGTCAGTCAAATATTTTCAATTGGAGCATTGAATTATTTTTGAAATGATCGACCCAGATCTGCAGATGGCTGCAGAAACGCGAAGGAATGAAACGTAAATGTAGAAGGAAGAAGTAAAATAATCATAAGTGTTAATAAATTCATGCCATCTACTAGCAAACTAATTTTTTTTTTCAATCCTTAAGCACTGGAGCCGTCTGGCTTATTGTACTTTGCTAGTTTTCAAAATTAGTTTAATTGATTCGATGTTTCTTTTAATATAGAATAGGCTATTGATCAGTATGTACTTCTTTTTCCCGGGTATTCTAGGTACCATACCGTCATACGAATGGTAGTTTTTTCCTGCTCTTATCATAAGCTACAAATGGAGTCATTGTTCAAATTGACAATGTTGTTTAGGTGTTTTCATTGACGTAACTGACTGGTATATAGACCTATCCTTTCCTAATTATTACCCTGTCTCACCCTGACCTCTGTAGTTTCATCTGGCCTTTTAAGATTTGACATTTTTTGATAGCATCTAACAGTTCAACAGTGAGAAATGTTTTTCGATATTAGGTAATATTCTTAGGCGGAGTTTTTTTTAAAGACACCAATGAAAGTCCTTCGGTTATGTCCCCGTTTGTCCTTTTCTCGAAGGTACTTCAATTTTAAACTTCTTTTTCTCCACCTTACTGGGATTGGATGTTGCCTTCTTTGATAGATTTACTCCTCAAGATACTTTTTCTGTGCTTCTCCCCTTGTTAGTCGACTTTTAGGCACTCGAAAAGCCCGCCCTCCTAGAATCGTAATGTACTTTCTGAGGCTGTTTCAGCCTCTTTTTTCTCCAATTTTTAGTTTCTTCTGTACTTGGAGTTCCCAAAATCTGTGGGGCCTCTGCAGTGTATGTCTGCCCCTTTCGTTTTGAAAAGTTCATCCAGCTTGGGGCGAAACTGGAGGAGGGCCTTTTAGTGTCGCTTCTTCTTGGATTCCTTACGCCTTAGTGTTCTTTTTGAGGCACAAAAGCATCTGTGCGTTCTTACTAGGCCTACAGTAACAATTGCCAGTTTTGTCTACTATGTCTGGCAACTCTAGAATTTCCATTTTGCAGACTTATTCTGAGATAAAGGACTTTGCGTTTATGTTATTCCAATTATCGGTTCTGAGCCTATTTATCATCGTGCAGATCCTTCTTTTGCCAGTATGCGTTGGTTGTCTTGCACCCAGAACTCTGTTATATTTTCCAAGGTTTCGGATTCTCTGTCCATTTTGGATGTCAGTTTTTTTTACTTGCCTGTGATTTTATGGTCATTGCCTGATCGTGTGCGAATGTGTTTGTCAGTGTAATCTCTCGTAAGATTTTCTCTGGTTCAAGCATTTCGGCCAGTTACTTTCACGACTTCCAGACGAACTTTGAAAACCGCATCTCTATAACAAAAGATATACAACCCACTAAATACCATTTAGACATCGGATCGTCGATTCTACAATCCACTGGGAAATAGAATACGCTCTTTTGAATCCAATCAGTAAATTAAACAAATCTCCTTTATTGAAATTCTTAGTCCCAGGTTGTAATGGCCAAAAGGAAAAGAAAAGCCGTGTAGAAAGTGCTGGTAAAAATGTCAGAAAGGTCGTTTTGACCTTAAAACGTCTATTCGGCGATACGCTCCCAAGTGGCATGGCCGTTCGACCGTCCAGGCGGTAAATCGCAAAGACCCACTTTGGAAACATGCAAGGGGAAGGAAGCGAGGCTCATTCGAAAACCGGAGTTTTGACTCGCCGAACGTTCATTGTCTTGTGCACGTTCTTGGCCGCGAAGTTGTTCAAATGTTCGCCGCTTTTCCCACTTTTTTCTAACTCTGGCCCGTCTTCGTAAGGGCAGAGGGGAAACACGGCGGCCCGGATATACTAGACCCGCCCGGCGTCCATGAAGTACGGACTAATTTTCTTTTTCACATTTTTTTTTCTTTTTGGGAGACTTTCCCTGAAGAATTAAACCATTGTTTTGATTATATTCTAGGTTTTTATAATCTGCGTTGCCCAAGGGGAGAAAAAAGGAATTATTTACCACATTATTTTCAGTGTATATTGCCATTTTTAGATTGGATCACATATATAAATTAAATTAACTCAATTAAATGTTTAATGTCAATGATAATATTTAGCCTTCATATTAGATAATTTCATAATGCAATATTATTTTTCTTTAAGATTACATTATAATTATTGTTGTATTCAGCGCTAAATTCATTGCAATGCTTTTGGATGTTCAGTGATTTTGATGATTCCATTTGGCACGTGTACAAACAACAAACCTCCATTCCTGGAGCATGGAACGTATAATTGTCCATGAGAAAAACATGGATTTTCCTAATCCAATCCACATAATAGCAATGATTGAACTTGTGATTTGTTTACCATTATTGCAAAAGCCAGTTTAATTGGAAAGTCAATTATGTTGGTATCATTGGTATATGTTGTATTAGGACATCCTCTCCGTCGAATTTTAGTAAGAATATTAATATTATTCTACGAACAATGTGTTGTCGTTTTTGTTTTTTAAACAATAGCAAAATGCAATTTGACAACAAAAAGGCAAAAAGTCAGAATGTAAGATTAAACATAGTTCATACCACAGCAAAATCATCATTATTAGTACTCAGCTGTAAAAAAACTTAGAAAAATTAGATAATTTACTACTTCACTTTCATCTGTAACAGTATCTAATTGTTCATCTATATTAGCTCAAATACGATAGTTCTTTGTGAATAAACACACATATATCCAGAGTTTAGCCTATCGATTCGCGCAGTCCACCAGCAGGGGCAATCTGATGGCCACGTGCCGGTAGTTCGTTTTCCCATCTACACCACCCCTAGGAGTAAAGTAATCTACGAAACAAATTCGATAGTTCTTACGACTATTGAATGTTAGCGTAGTTTTTGCGTCTTTTGAATGTAGCGCGATGAAAAATTAGTGTCACGAGCGGGATTCGAACCCACAACCTGTGCCCGAGGGGATCAAAATAGCGGTAGGTCAAGTGGTTAGAGGAATGGCGTATTGAGTGGAATGTCGTGGGTTTCTCTCAACCAAAAACCTTAGATGCGAAGAATAATTAATTGGAATAATTAATACGGTCAATTATGACCCTAAGAGCAAATATGGATTAATTTAATAAAATAACTTGTTAATCACGGTTCAATGTACCCTCCTCGAGCTGAGATTGTTTTGCACCTTTTACGTGAAGTCCAAACTACGCCCATTTTCCCAAATTAGACGGAGAATCCCATCACCGACAAAGTTTGTTTCGGGACGGTTTTTTTTTTTGTAGGGTGCATCTTTTGAATTTATCGATAAAAATATGAGAAAATTTGAATTTTTCTGCCACTCTCCCACCTAACTTTGAAAAATCACGAACATTATAATTCCCAACCTTTCAGGCTGGTTTTAGTCTCATTCGACGTTGAAATAATTGCAGTATGAATGCTGTTTCGAGTTATTTTATGGTAGTAGCAGCGGTTTATTTACTCTTTCATTAATTCCTCCAGGAAAAGTTTTTTTTAAACTTTTTGTTTTAAACCCTAGCTCTGTACTGAAGGCTTTCCGGGCTCAGGTTTATAGGACCTTTTTTACTCAGTATATTATTCAATTCCGTAAAACATTTTGAATTGTAACCAGTATATAGATTACCTTTTGCCTCTGGATATGTTAAAATCATTCGAAAACGGAATTGAAATGTTAGATGGCAGTAAGGACATAATTAACAGTGGTGGAACGAAAAACGAAACAAATCTTCTTTTTTTTTTTAAATGAACTATTTGCAAGTGGGTGGACAATAATTATATGCGAAATAGTTGAGAAAAAAGAATAATTTTATATTATTTACTATAATATCAGACAGAAAGCAGGTAGGCAGACCAAACGGAATATATCCCTCTTCTCTTATTATTATTATTTTACGAGGGTTCGCAACAGCAGAGGTCATAAAACCCTCAGGGTGCCGGTGTTTTTGGAAAAAAAAAGCCCATTTGTAAGTATGTCGGGTTGCAGGGCCGCTGGATTCGAACCCAGGACCTTTACCTTACAGTGATGAGCGCCGAGACAACGTCTAAACCGTTGCGGCCACCGATGCCTCCTCTTCTCTTATAATTATTGTTTATGCCAGAAGGAAGCAATGTGTAATTAAATTCGGTAGACGCGTTTTTTTCTTGTTGTAAACTCGAGAATTCGGTGTAAACTAGGTGGGACACAGCGAGCAACCTTTTCCTATTATTTTGTTTATTATTTTTATTTTATTCGCTTTACTGTATATTAAATTGTCCATAAACCCAACTGCAATTCCATACAAATTATTAATTTTCTAGGGCCGGCTAGTTGTACTATTTCTTCGTTTGGAAAATAAATTCCACTATAAAGTAAATTTATTTTATTACCGTGCAAAAAAATATCAATTTTTGACTAAGGCCTGATCTCGTTTAACAAACGGTATTTTAGGAATATTTTTTTTATATATCGTCGTATTTTTACAAATCGCGATAATGTTTTTGTTTAATTTAACACGTAGAATGAGTTTTACATGAGTAAACATGTGACCTCAGCATCGACCGTCTAGTTGAAAATTGTTTGGAGAGGAAATGGGAACAATGGAGTAGCTACCTTGTCAACTGCAGGAAGTCGATCGGTTCCAACAACCACGCGACCGTCATCCTCGAACCGGGGAAAATATTTACAATTTTCTCGTGTATAAAGCCTCACAAATTATAAAAAAGAAAAACCTTCGGTTATAAATTCATGAAAGTCTTGAATTCATTTTTATATAGTCAAATTGAATAGTAAAGTTTTTAAATCAGAAAATCAAGTTCTGAGTACCGTCCTCGGAAACTATTAGTTGTATGACTTTTTTCTTCTACCTTCCCAGCGGTTTATTGTTCAAGTTTCAACGACCAACTACGTTTTAGACATCAGCCTTGTTTGTACTTCTTTATTTTGGTTTTATCACATCGCTTTGGTTTTTTTATGGATAAACGGGCCGCGGGGTAGCAAGAGTTACATAATCAAAACGTCAACAATGCCTTGAGAGCGTCCTTGCCGAGTAATGAACCCCCATTATACCCATTGTCCGTGATTCACTCGCTACAAAAATTTGCATAATCCTTTATTTCGCTTTACTCCCACAACGTGATATTAACTCGTGTTTTTTCTGTCTCTCTCTCCGCTCTGAGCCAAAAAGGGGGCGCTAATCCCCTCTAATCGGCCTTTATGGTCAACGTCGAAATGCGGGGACAAATAATTTGCAAACGGCTTTGATCGTTGCTTTTATTCACAATCAACTTTTAACTACATAAAACATAATCGTTATGCTTAGCTTCCTGAAAAGCCATCATTTATACGTTCACCTACGTAGCAATAATATCAGCCCATTTCCCGTCGTATTTTATGTGTCCTTAATTTTAATACTCACATTCCTCCATGTCATAAATACTTTTTTTCGTGTTATTTTTAATAACAAATTGCTATAAACTTTTTCCAGCGCGTGTGACTTTAAATTAAAATGTCTTTCCTGCATTTTTTAAACTAGGGTTCCCAACAGGCCAGGTTATATCAACCCAGTTTTTGAAAAAAAGAAAAAAAAAAGTATTTGTATAAGTAAGTCGGGTTCGAATGCGGGGCCGCTGGATTCGAACCCGGGACCTTTACCTTACAGTGATGAGCGCCGTGTGAACGCCTAAACCGTTGCGGCCACCCACGCTCCCATTTTCCTGCGAATTTTATGATTTTCAGTGCAAAATCTAAATTTATCCACTTCGGCCAAGTTTTTCCTTTATTAGATCAAATTTAAACAGCTTAAAGTTCTGTTTATACAGTTTTTCTGACGGTTGCTTTGATAAAATACCTCTCGGTTTAATTACCACTGAACGTTTACAGCGGCATTCCTATAGATAAAAGTTCACAGAAATTTACAGTTTGGACTGAAATAAATAAATGCTCTAGGTTTATTAAATTGCATATCCGTTATTCTCTGATCTGTTTGGAAGAACCTAATAACAATATTAAACATATAATAATTTTACCCAGTTATTCGATGTTTTTCCAATTCAGTTTGACTTAAAAATTTATGATAACACCCTAGCCATAAAACAACGCTTATAATAAATATATATAACCTTTTTATGTAAGGTTTTTGTTTGAAACGAAAAAGTTAATGCCACAAACGGGATTCTCACCCACGACCTTCGGCTAAATACACCGCTGCTCATGCTGCATAGCTCAAGTCGACCGCTGCTCTACCACTTGAGCTATCGTGACGATGTATTTAGCCGAATGTCGTGGGTTCGAATCCCGCTTGTGGCACTAACTTTTTCGCTTCTGCCAAAAACCTTACAGAAAAAGATTAATTCATTCATTTATATTGAGTAGTGGCATATTTTAGCCGAGGTCGTGGGTTCGAATCCCGCTCGTGACGCTGACTTTTTTATCTCAACCAATACTTTTCATAAATATTAATTAATTTTTAAATAATTTCATAATGTATAATTGTTCTTATTACATGGAATGATGTTGTAACACTTAAAATATTTTTATTGCGAACAATTCACTTAACTTGATTTCTTATTTGAATTATTAATTTATTATTAATAAACCCGATTAATAGAAAGCGGAATGTCAAAGGGATGAATATCGAAAGGCCTAAACTAGGATTAAAAATTTGATGTCTTTCCATTTTAAGATAGGACTTGCTATGTCTCTCAGGCAGCGTTTTTTCCCCCTGCAAATCAGATCTGATTGCAAGCAGCACTTGTCAAGTTGACGTCGTGCTACAAGTCGTTTTTAACGAAAGTCGAATTTAGTCAAGATTGGAAGCGCAGGAAAGTAAAAGCATCAGTTTGAGGCATAAAGGACGGGGATCGTTTTGTGATTCATGATATTCTAAATTCTCCCGGACAAAGCGGGCTCAGCCAGTGTTTACTTACGAGAGTGGTTTACTTTGATCAAAACGCCACCCAAGAACGGCGTTTCCGCACTCCCTTTTCACCACTTAGAAAAAAAATAATTGCGGGAATGAATAGTTCACGGGTCCCCGGGGAAAAGCTTTACAATCCGCGGGCAATCGACCACTCGCGTTTTTATTTTTTAATACAAAATCCTCGGCTAGATTGAAATGGGATTTGTCCGCGGGTGTCGCGTGGGCTGAGGACATAACGTAATAACGTTTTCAAGTTCTTTGGAAGAGAGTGCGTGACTGGAAAAGGAATCGGAGAAACGGGTTGGACTCCTTCCTAGGATTTTTTTTTCCTTTTCGTTTAAGACGTGTCCTCGGTGTTAACATTGTTTACTTTGTTTACTCACAATTCATGAAGATCCGTTTCTTTCCTTTCCTCGACTCGGTTTATTGTAATTGAAACCTTCTGCTCATATTTAGTGTATTATAATTATAACACAGAGAAAACAATTATTTTATGTTTATTTTCTTTGTTTCAGGTATGTACAACCCAGAAGAGTAATTATTTGGACTGTTTCCACGTTATATGTAAGTTTTAATAATTTTTTCACATGAAACTTAGCTTTTTTTCTAAGCTAGGTCATAGGCGGCGCATAAAATTTTTCCTCTCTGCACTTTTAATATTTCTACATTTTCCCCTTCGGCATTTTCACCCTCAAATTAGTTTTTGTATTGAATGCTTACTTGATGGTTACAATGACCTAGGACACATCTGCACCCTTCATATACCATTACGGACCTACAGTCACTAATCATTTACTTCTTACAACACGCTAATAAATACACTCATTCGTCTATTCACCTGTTGCATGCCATTCCACTGGGGTGCTTGATATCCCGCGGAAACCCATTCCTCTCATTCATACCAATTCCTGTAACTATTTAAAGTACCATTGAATCCATCATCAATCACGCAAATAAATACATTCGTTCATCTGTAAACATGCTTTACTAAGTACAAATAGAAGATAAATACGGGGTACTTAATATTCTGCCGATGACCACTCTCATTCATACCAAAACCGACTAAACTTGGATAACAGACCGTCGAAGTACTCGTACGTACTGCGAACTGTTCTCATTCATACCCATTCATCCAGCATTCTCGCTAATAAATACGTTCTTGGTAAGCGGCAGGTTATATTAAGTCATATACTTTCAATACTCGTCATATTCCTTTAAATGCTGCTGGTAGTCAGAAAAGATTTTCCTTTCGTATGAAGGTAGGTCACATCTTAATCTATAATGTTTTAGTTTCTCACACTGTCGGCATTCGTCTCTGTGTACCGCTCTTCAGAAGATAGCCATCGGTGACTTAGCTCTTTATTTCTTTAAATACCTATGTCCTTGAAATATCAAGAGTCAGAAGACACACACAACTCGTTGTAGTTGTGCATTTAATGTATTTTAGTTAGTTAAGTGCATTGTTAATTAGGTTGGTTGATCACTATTGGAAAACCGATCTTAATACACTGTCATTTTATGAATCCAAACTGAAACCTTCGAAATCCTTGTCATAGTCTAAATAGTCGACCTTGATCATCTAGGTCCTTAATCCACGTTGTGCTTTTATACCCAGTTCATTGAATATTATTTGACGCGTAAGTCTGATTATTTAACGTTGAAGAATGACGAAGATGGAAGCCAAAAAATAATGTGTGAGAGTTATAGATACCATAGCCTCCATTTATGAAAATCAAAATTACTGCCTGGGGTGTTAAGGGTCAATCTGTTATTCGGGAATTCTCTGCAAAATAATTACGTTTATTACTTAATCTTGGTCGTACATAACCGATGGGTATTTAATCGATAAATAGATAAAACCGATCCAACGCGCTGTTTCACAAGGGGGCATCCTTGCTCCCATCTTGTATCGGATCAAAACGCCTCACTAAGTGAAACGAATCAACTTTTTTCATGGCTCACCGCTCATCACTGAACTCATCGCTTAACTTCACGCTGAACTATTTGTCTTACCCATAATCCCATGCATAAAGTTTCGAGGTTTTTTCGGTGTTCCAATGCCAGGGCCGATCGTAAGGTTGATTGTCTGACAACAGGTTGTTATACAAAAGAAAGGAAGAAATGTTAAAAATCTTTCTCGTTTTTTATTACTGCCAATAATAATTTCAATAAAATAAGAATTAAACGAAGAATGTTTTCTTTCTCTTGTGAACGAAGAAAAAACAACACACACACACACACACACCACACACACACATATATATATATTATTACATGCTGCAAGCAAATTTTGATAGAATCGGCTATTTCTGAGTTATGCCCTGCGGAAGACGTATGAGGGGGTATGCTTTTTGTAACAACAAGATGGCCCTTCCCGTTTTAGATTAAATGCTGGCATCTTATCAAGATTTTCAGTAAAAGTGACATAAGCTCTAGAATCGAATGGTACAATAAAAATGTGGGATTCTCGTTTAAAATAACAAAGTTAGTGTCATCTTCCGGGTAGATGAGAAATCCATTACTGCTCATGGTCCGATTGACCTATTACCATTTTTCAATGTTAATTGATAAATGTTAATATTTATGAAAGGTATTGATTATGATAAAAAAGTCAGTTTCACGAGTGTGATTCGAACCCACGTCCTTCGGCTAAATACGCCGCAACTCTACCTCTTGAGCTATCGTGAGTTCCATCCACTCGGACACTAACTTCCCATCTCAACCTCACCTTTCGAATTTTCCCTCCTTTTTGCCATTTTTCAAATGTCGTGTAATCTATTTGATTCTCGGTGACAAATGAAATCCTGCTCGTGGCACTGACTTTTTTGTTTTAACCAATACCTGTAATAAATATTAATTCATAGATGAGAAAGTTGTGTTAAATCTGTTACCACCACGCGAATCCCTGCCAAAATTAACTTGGTTTTTTTTATAACGCCATTATTTGCTAAAGTTAATCGTTTCCGAATTGACTGGGTGGACTAGAGAAGTTGTTACACCCTGTATGTGTAACAACAAATTTTTATTAATCATAAATTATTCAGAAATCGTGAGATGCGGTCTGGTGTGATGTAGGTTTCAGAAAAACATTTTCTTTATCGTGCCAACGTTTCGATCTTCATTGAGATCATCTTCAGGGCTTGGGATTTACAAACATTGTTTACATTTAACAAATACATTTAAGATGTGGAAAAGTGAATTTATACAATGCAAACTATATTTTTTATATTCAATCAAAGTATTTCTACTCACTCAAATTGTTTTTCTTCTGTGTAATTGTGATATTCTTGAGTGTCGTGTTGAGAGTGCCAATGAGATTTTGCTGTTTTATGTTTATATACGTTGGATTTTGAAGGGGTGGGGAAGGAAGGATAACGGTCACTAACCACCACACATTAATCACAAAATAAAAAGAAATTAGCATAAATTTTTTTTTTAAACTCGCAGAGCTCATCTGAAACATTGTAATTTCTCGTGAGTCTAATCTGTAAATAAATAAGAGTTAAAGTAATATTCTAAGCTAGAAAATGGGTTCGCTAAGCTTTGAAACTTGAACGGCTGAGAATTCCGGATGACCTGAAGAGGTGAATCAGGAGAGTCAAGAGCGTTTGGAGCTGAGAGCGATTTGATGAGAGTAAGTCTGGATCGATGCTCGGGGGGTGAAATCACTCGTCGAGTTACTTAGTGCTGACAAAGACAAAATTCAAAATTAAGTGGCGAACTGTGAATATTTGCCTCGGATTCGATGGAATATCAGATGCTCTTTTTTCAGAGAGGTTCGTCGCTCACTGAGTAAAGCAAGTTTACTTTTCATCAGCTCTAAGAAAGTAACTTCAGACTGCTTTTATGAACTATATGAAGTTTTTATTCCCTGATAGTTCGGAGTTGAGTACATTTTATTAGAAAAAGAGAACCTGAAACTGGAATATATTTTCTATTAGGAAATTGAAAACGATTACTAGCCGTTTGTAAAAAAAAGCATTTCTCTAGAATTCATTTGAAGGGCATATCTACAAGTGTGGTAATAGGTTCCAGTCATTTCCAGAGTCGGTAGAGCATTATCGACGGCCGCAATTTTGAAGACCGCACGAACGTCGTAAACCGTAGGTTCGGACGTGGCAAGGACTTTGTGGTAAAAACCAGCCCCAATGTTTGCACCTGGCCAGTCGTTCAGTAAATAATCCGTCGTTTTTCGGAAGTCGGGGTCGTCGGCGGCTTAGTCGTCGGTACTTGAACTTATTCCGAATTACCGGACCGGTGTAGAGGTCGTGGTGCATGGTCGTACATCTAGGAAGACTTCTAGCCTAGGTTTTTTGACTTCCACTTAAATCGTAATAATCCGAATGCAATCAGCGGTCGGAGGCGAAATTCGACAGTCCAATTTTTATAATAATAACGGCTGTGTCGCATAGGTGCTTTATTGGATCGAGACAAATACGGTAGTTTCGTAACTGTTCGACTGTTTAAAACACCTACGGGCTATGTTTTAACAACAGTATTTAACACGTGCTATTTGACGCCCCGTAGAAAACGACTTTACAGCTCACATTTCGCTTTTACGACACCTTGCTCCTAGCTCCGTTATAATAACCTAATTATAAAATAAAAGTTCCATTTCCATGTTATTTTTTGTAATCATCGTCTTGTATTTATGACTCCCTGAAACAATAACAAACCAAGTTGTTCGCTAGTTGTTGTTGTTGAATATTCAGATATATTGTTGTCCAAGTTGTTGGATATTCAGCGACTTTGAAGTCCTCACGGGTAGCTGTTTGGTGAAGTCATACTTCTTTTACTTATTAAATATTAATCCATTTTTGTTTTAGTGGTCATTTGACCAAGTTACATCTTTTAATTAATTATTCTTTTTATGTAAGGTCTTGGTTGAGATAAAAAAGTCAGTGTCACGAGCGGGATTCGAACCCACGACCTTCGGCTAAATACGCCGCTGCTCTACCAGTTGAGCTATCGTGACTTCGAACTTCTCGGACACCAACTTCCCATCTCAACCTACTGGTAGAGCAAAGGCATATTTAGCCGACCAAGACCTTACATAAAAAGAATAATTAATTGAAATAAGTTATTTGGTCAATCTGACCACGAAATATCATGGATTTATTGCACAGTTGCTTGATTTATGTGCAGATATATTTTTATCATTGTTGTGAAGATTCAATGCAAAATACCAAAAACCTTGGAATACTGTTGAAAACTTTTTATATCCGGCCCGGAAGACCAAAAATAATAAATAGACATGTACTGTGGAGGCAAACTTTGGAGCGTTTCTTCTTGTCTCATATGAAAAAAAGTCCGTCCCGGAGGACCAAATGTCGTATGATATGGTTTAGGACTTTTGTGTATTTACCGGAATTTATGACATTCGATTTAGAAATCCAATAAAAATATACCCAAGCTAGGCATGGCAAAAGAAAATCATAAAGAAGGACAACTTTGCCCCTCACTGTGTTTGATAATTTTAAAGTGATTCAGATAAGAATTATTAAGATTTAAGGAAGGGATTTGCCGGTAAATGAGACATTTATCCATGCCTCTCTTAAAAGGTAATCTGTGATCTGCTTTATAACTGCGAGGAGGATCTCTTGGATTTGAGACACCGCGGCCGCGTGGGCCGTTCCTCACCTGGTTGTAAGTGATAGCCGGCTCATTTGCATTCATCCATCTGCCTATTTAAACATATCGCAAACGACCCGGGAAATAAGTTGAGCCGGGGTGTCTTGCACAATTTCGTATACACGCCTCCTCCTACTCGAACTGTCTCGATTTTTCGTAACGACACCCGCGCGCGTTCCGATTTCTTGCCTCTGTCTCGTCGTGTTCAGCACACGCTCGAAACCATTAATCTAAAAGAGCGGATCGTAAAAAAGAAAATATGACGACATAATTACTAGGCGGGTCTTGAGGTTATTCATTACGAAATCTTATAACTGGATTGTACATAAATAGAAAAATTATGTGTTAATCATGTGGGAAAAAAGATTATCCTACATTTAGCCATATTTTCTCTTACTTTCATTATTTAGATAAATTCTACGACGTCAACGTAACGTAACATTCTATCCGACCGTGGTCAAATCATGCAAATGATACGCATAGCACATTTTTATCCTTTCTTGCCTAGTATGTTTCGATTTTTCTTTTCTTGACCAATTATCGTAATGCCGAAAATGATGAAAATGAGAAACGTATTCTAATTCTTGTATGGAATCCAAAACATTAAAGGAAAATAATTCGAACATGCAGATATACTTTTAAAAAATCTTTTTCCCCATGAAAACTCAGCAATTATAAAAGAAAGTAGCCCCCTGGTGGTGAAGAGCATTGTTCGAAAATGAAGCATAGTAATTGTGTCTATTAAAATCTGCAATATCTAACTGGGCTAGTCAAGTATGCAGATGATTCCTTTTCTGATTTTCAGAAACCCGAATACCAAAAACATGATGCAGTACTGGTCAAACACGTAACGATAGTTTTTCTCGTCTTTGGCAATTCCAGGACCCAACCAAACCCGAAGTACTTGCCAAATATGCAGACGATACCGTTTCAGGCCTAAGTAACTCCAGGACGTAACCAATACCGGTGCAGTATAGTCAGATATGTAGACAATACCGTTTCAGGCTTTAAGTAACTCCAGGACTTAACCAATACCGGTGCAGTATAGTCAGATATGCAAATGATACCCTTTCCAGCATTCAAAAACCCCAGGACGTAACCAATACCGTTGCAGTACTAGGCAGATATGCCGACAATACCGTTTCAGGCCTTAAGTAACTCCAGGACATAACCAATACCGTTGCAGTACTAGTCAGATATGCAAACGATACCCTTTCCAGCATTTCAAAACTTCAGGACCCAACCACACCCAAACAGTACTGGTCAGATAGGAGGTCCGAAGCCGTGGAATGTAATGTACAATATTCTGCATGTGCCTTTAATCAGTTCTGTACGAATAGAAATGACGATAGTTTGTATAAATCATGTTTTCTTTCATCAAAATATTACTAGTCAAATATGCAGGCCATAACCTTTCCAGCATTCAAAAACACCAGGACCTAACCTAACCCGTTCTTTGCTAGTCACATATGCAGACGGTACCGTATCTATCATTTCAAAACCCCAGCACCCAACAAAACCGAAACAGTACTACTTAAATTTGTAGATGATATCGCCTTTAGAAACACAAGGACGAAACGAATACAGTTGCGGTACTAGTCACATTGCAGATGGGTCGTATCCAGCATTCAAAAACCTCAGGACCTAACCAAACCCGTTCTTTGCTAGACAAATATGCAGGAGGTACCGTATCCATCATTTCAAAACCCCAGCACCCAACAAAACCGAAACAGTACTACTTAAATTTGTAGATGATATCGCCTTTAGAAACACAAGGACGTAACGAATACAGATGCGGTACTAGTCAAATTGCAGACGGTCCTTAACCAGTATTCAAAATCCTCAGGACCAAACCAACGAAGTACTGATCGCGTATGTAGACCGTTCCTAGCGTTCAAAAGCTCCAGCATCTTCTCTCCTGTTTTGGAAGAACATAAATCAACTCTCAACAAGCAACCCCAGACCAATGTTCTACAACTCTAGCCGGTATAGACGCTTCCAGGACCCTCATGCCACCTGTCAATCCAACCCCTTTCATCTCGAACCCTTCTAACAATCCTCTCAGATGGCTATGAGTCTTGTTCTCGCGATTCCCTCCCTTGTGACGTAAGTGAATATTCAGAAATGAAAAGAGATAGTTGTCCAATATTCTTAGTTTGTATTCAATCAAGACTTTTAGATCCATGTTTTTGAAACCGATATAGACGCTTCTTTGATACATCATCCCATTTTATCTCCACCTCTGTGTATACAGTCCTCTTGTGAGTATATCCATATATATGATGATAACGTTTTATTACGTTAACCTTTTTTAACGTTTAAAATAAAAAAATAACTTATTCAATTCACTAGTCTCGTGGTCCGCTTGACCAATTAATATATTACAATTAACTAAGGTTTTCAGCTGAGATAAAAAAGTCAATGGCACGAGCGGGATTCGAACCCACGATCTTCGGCTTGATACGCCGCTACTGTACCACTTGAGCTATCGTGACCTCTTATCGTATCAAGCCGAAGGTCGTGGGTTCGAATCCCTCTCGTGACACGACTTTTTTTATCTCAACTAAAAATGATAATTAATTGAATGATATTAGTTGATCAAACGGACCACGAAAAATAGTGAATTTAATAAAAAATAACTTTAATTCATATCATCTTGGCCTTGGATGTAGTGAAAAATGTGCCAAATGATAATTTCGTTAACTGCCAATTGTTCTGTACACAAACCGAGAATTTTCAGATAAAGAGAAACACATATAATTTCCGTGTTAGATTTAGTCATGCAGAGCGCGAGCTGACCGTCTAGTTTAGCGTGACTAATCAAATTAGTCATTCCTGAGTCATTTTACTTGTATGCCTTTTTTCCAACAGTTTTCCTTTCTTTTCCCGTTCCAGTGTCAGAGCTGAATTTATCGATGATTTAAATAAATAAAACGGGAAGAAGATACAATTGAGAAACCACTCGATTATCAGAGGAGTAATTAATTCCTTGTATATCGTGCTTATACAGCAATTACCTTAACTGTTAAGTGCGTATGTTGTAAGCGATACTGATCATAAAAAATACAACTGTTATTTGTCTAAAAGGGCACATTTAGCAATAAAAATAGGCTTATCAATCTGACTATTGAATTATCGTTTAGATCTTAGAAACCAAACAGTATTAGGCAAGATAAGTCGAACAGGCGTAAAAGTTTAAATTGAAAGTGATTATTGTAATGATGATAAGAGTAAGTAAATAAGACGGAATCTTTTCCCTTCGTCCTTTAAGTTAATTAAGCTCGTATTCGACTCGAGCCTAACTTCGCAAAGCCTCGGATTACTGCCACTCAAAGTAAATCCTATTGTAAGCTGAAACATTAAAACTCTTAGCAGTGGCCTCAGCCGAGTCGAAGCCACCTCGGCTGAATTGGTTTGAACTGTTCGATAGCTTTCCCCTCAACATCTGTCCATGAGACACGTCAGTTTTGAAACATACGAGAGGCCGAGAGAACCGGACGTTTCGCGATTGCCGGGGGAAAAAGATAATTTATAAATCGAACAAGAAAGTTATACGATTTTTTTGAAAATCTTTCTTTCTTCGACAAGATTACTCGATCGGCCTGGATAAGTACATACACCCGGGGTAATAAAGTCTTGCACGTGTCCATCAGGTAGTAATTCAGCACATGCACTTTCCCACGTTCAATTCTACTTTTTATTTGTTAATTTGTAGTCCGATTAGACCGTAATAATTTCACGGATCAGTGCTATTTTCTCTCCCTTTAAACAATCGACAGGAAAGAGAGAATGTTGAATTACTATAAAACCCTATCGAAAAACGTCTACAATCCATATCCGTAAAAGTAATATCAGTTGTTTCATTGGCAATAACTCCATAAAAGGAATATCTTAGATAAATATGTTCTATTGGTATATTAATAAATTATAATTTTGTACAACAGTACAAAAACATACTGTTGTTTATATGTCTTTCATTCCCCAGGCGAATTCAGTCAAGGTCGTTTTAAGAGATTCAATCCTTGGGTTGTATATTTTTCAGGTATAAAGATGTTTTTAAAAGTTAGAAACCCCAGGGCCAAAAAAATTTCGATACTGTACTATCCACACAATCAGAAAACAGCTGTTTTGGGCCTTTTGCAGCTATAGGACCAATCCAAACCCCCGGCATTACTAGTCAGATATTTAGACGATGCCGTTAGGCCTTCAGATACTCCAGGACCTAACGAATCCCGATGCAGTACTAGTCAAATATGGAGACGAAAGCTAACTAATTTCAATGAAGTACTACACATATTCGCAGACGACACCATTTCTGATCTTCAGAAACCCCTGGATCTGACTAATCCTGATGCACTAGTACACGCATGTACCGCAGACGCCATGTCAGTCCTTTAAAACTCTAGAACTAACCAATAACCACCCCAGTAGAAATAAATTTTTATACTGTACTATTCACATAATCAGAAAACATCCGTTTCGGGCCATTAGCAGCCCAAGGACCAAACCAAACCTGAGGCATTACTAGTCAGATATGTAGACGATGCCGTTAGGCCTTCAGATACTCCAGGACCTAACGAATCCCGTTGCAGTAGTAGTCAAATATGGAGACGAAACCGGTACTGTTCTTCAAAACCTCCAGTACCTAACTAATTTCAATGAAGTACTTCACATATTTGCAGACGACACAGTTTCTGATCTTCAGAAACCCCTGGATCTCACTAATCCTGATGCACTAGTGCACACATGTACCGCAGACGCCATGTCAGGCCTTTAAACACCAGAACTAACCAATACCCACCCCGGTTCGAAACAAATTTTGATCTTGTACTATTCACATAATCAGAAAACATCCGTTTCGGGCCTTTAGCAGCCCAAGGACCAATACAAACCCTAGGCATACTAGTCAGATTTTTAGATGATACCGTTGTGGCCTTCAGATACACCAGGACCTAACGAATCCCGTTGCAGTAGTAGTCAAATATGGAGACGAAACCGGTACTGTTCTTCAAAACCCCCAGTACCTAACTAATTTCAATGAAGTACTTCACATATTTGCAGACGACACAGTTTCTGATCTTCAGAAACCCCTGGATCTAACTAATCCCGATTCACTACTACACGCATGTACCAACTCCACTGTTTCTGGCCTGAAACCCCGGTAGCTAACGAAACCCGAGGCAATACTAGTCACATAATGAAACGATACCGTTTCTGGCTTTCAGAACCCCATGATCTAACTAATCCTGATACAGTCTACACAGTTGTGCAGACGATATCGTTCAGGTTTGACCTTAAGAACTTCAGAAACTCCAGAACCAAACAAATTTAGATGGGGTACTAGTCATCAAATATCACAGTTTCTTGCCTTCAAAAAACCCGGTACCATCTGTTCGGGAGAACGGTTCAACTTAAATGAAACCAACCATCAACAAATAACCTTCACCCTCCAATGCTACTGCAAGTCCATTCCTTTGCCAGCAACCGACGGCGTCCAAAATTTGGAAGTTTAAAACGAAGAAACCAGCAGAAGTGAGGAAACGATGTAAACATCTCATTATACTTTTTCTTATCCTTAGTAAAACAAACCTGGACGTTCCTAATTGAATTGGAGGATCTTTGGATTCTACATTTTTTTGATAAAAAGAAACTTTTATCATGAAAATAAGCGAATGCATCGAAGTTCCAAAAGTTTTAGCCAACATAAAAAGAAACTTCTTTAATTTTAATACTTCCCAAAGTCATTTTTGGTTTTAAGGAAGTTTCAGCAAAATCTCTGCTAATATTTCGACCTTATGTCCGATCGCTTGCGAGATGTAACACCAAAACGGACTGAACAGGGTACTAACGAGAAAATGGGTCAGAGATGTACAGTAACGATCAAACATCTTACAGTTTTAAACCAGGCTTGATCCTATAAATAATATAATCGTTTTAATTGTTTGACTTGGCAGTTCAAACCTTAAAGTTTAGGAAAAAACAATGACGAAATGATTTATTGTCTTGGAGATGTTTGATTTCAAAACGGTTTACAGCGTGTTCAACTTTCTAGACTGCTTTGTCTAATATTTTATATTTGCCTTGTTGGTAGAGCACATTTCTTTTTCGAAATGTATGTAGATGAGAGTAATTCGCATAAAGTAACAACCGTTCGATGATAAGCTGCGTTATTGCACTTCGAACGTATCCCCCCTGTTTCCCACCACGTTCGACGATTTCAGAGCTGGGACAATTTTACGAGACCAGTCGGTTTCTCCGGTTCCGTACGTTATTGTTAAAGGGTCAAAATAGCCAAGAGGAGGCTTCTCGAATTGCAACATCCCAGTCGCTATTTTAACTGGCAGAATTCAATCGTTAAAATGAAACAGACGAGAATATCATCAGCAAACGACCTAGCAACACCGTTTCCACGGTCAGTACGTTTCTAAACAATTTGTCTGTTTTTTAAAAAGAGAATAGATTAACACTTTTCCATGTTTGAAGTGGACATTTTCCACTTTAAAAATGTATATCACAAAAAGGTCTAAACAGCTCATAATCCCATAGAAGCTAATCGAAAAAAGCTCATAGGAAAAGATGTGTTGCTATAATTCGCGCCCTTTACATATGAATTAACAATACAGGGTGTCTCCTGAACACACGTGAACACTACGGATATCCTATATGCCAATGAGAACTAAAAAACCTCTATATTCCAATGTCAGATTTTCAATTGTATCCATGATATTTCACTTTTCGTGTTAGTTCAACCTTTCACAACTTATTTCCATAAAACCCTCGTTTCTCATAAAATATTAATCTTACTATAAATTTCATTACACGAAATAGAAAGTGCATTGAAAACGCTAATAGATTTTTTTTATTGTATCTTTAAGCAAACAAAATACGAAATCATTGAAAAGATAACTTTTTACAAGTTTTCGAATTATTGTCAAAAAGTTAAGTAAGATTTTTTTGCATTTTTTTAAATGATAGTTCTAATCACAGATTTTTTAAAAATAAATCTTAGGGCATAATCATGGTTTACAAAATGTCAATCTGTATACTCACCCCGCCTTCATCTATTAATTTGCTACATAAAACATTTAATGGATTATAAAAAACCTAGAAATTTTTTTAGTAGAATCATTTACAAAACGTCAATCTACATACTTACCCCATCTTTATCATTTCAATTCATTTGCTGCTTAAAGCATTTATCGGATTATAAAAAAAAAGAAAAAAAGAAATCTGTGAGTAGAACCATTATTTACAAATAGATATCTACATACTTACCCCATCTTTATCATTTCAATTAATTTGTTGTTTAAAGCATCTAGTGGATTATAAAAAAAGAGAAAAAAAATCTGAATAGAACCATCATTTACAAAAAGTCAATCTACATACTCACCCCACCTTCATCATTTCAATTAATTTGCCACTTAAAGCGTTTAACGGATTATGAAAAAAAGAAATCTGTGAGTAGAACCATTATTTACAAATAGACATCTACATACTTACCCCATCTTTATCATTTCAATTAATTTGTTGTTTAAAGCATCTAGTGGATTATAAAAAAAGAGAAAAAAAATCTGTGAATAGAACCATCATTTACTCATTTACAAAAAGTCAATCTACATACTCACCCCACCTTCATCTTTTCAATTAATTTGCCACAAAGCATTTATTGGATTATAAAAAAAGAGAAAAAAATCTGTGAGTAGAACCATCGTTTACAAAAATTGAATTTACATTCTCACTCCAACTTCATCATTTCTATAGATTTTCTTGGTTCTGTAATACTGACAGCCATTAACCATTGCCCCTACTAATGAGCTTTAATAAACACGTGTAATTGAACCAGTTGAACCGGTGGATGAAATGGAGGATCAGGTTCAGCAAATCCAAACCTCAAAAATAACCTTCAGCTTTGTATGACATCTCCAACCTACAAAGCTGTTCCTTCCCAGCAACCATGTTTGGACTTAGAACCACCAGTCGACGAAAAATAGTAAAACAGACGATATGAACTGGTCGAAAGCCTTACTGACAACAGATAGAAATCTTATTAGAAAACAAACTACTTATCAACACATTACTGTATCATGGACGATCAGAATCGACTTGTGGGGATCAACCAAGCGTTCCAAACTCCAAAGAATCCAGTCCCTCCATACAAAATCCTTAATTAATTATTACCCACGGTCTTTATTTTGAATCTAACTTTACTATCGTCATAAGAACTCCGTATCCAATTTATCCTCCGTATCCAATTTATCCTCGAAATCGCAAGAAGCCTAGGCAGATGTACAATCCAACACCTTTTATCCCTAAGCAATTCAAGACGTCTAAATGCTCCATTGGCTTCGCAATTTCCTCCCTAGTGGGGAAAATCAATAAAATAATACGAAATTTATCCTAAGAAGTTGGTTGTAGCGCTCTACCGGTGTTGTAGTGCGATAGTAACAGAAAAAAAAAAAAAATTTCAATCCGTCTGCCGGATCAAAACTGTTAGATTAGATTTGTACTGATTTGTTGTGCGATTATTTTGGTCTGTCTGGTCGTTGGTGGGTGATCTAGAAGAAGGGACCGCATATTAAATTAAGGGAAAACTATAAGCTGCAAAATGTTTTGTTTAACTGATTTATTGCGCGATTTCTTCACGGAAACATAACTGAACCGGCAGTTCCTCGGGATGTCCTCACTGAAGATGGCGCAAAGCCCGAAACGCGTGGTGATATCGAAACCCGCGATTGTTTCACGTATACGCATCCCACCATCGACGTGTCCAAGTTTCATGTTGATTTTGTAAACCTACCTAAACAAATTAACTAATTTTAAGAAAAGGACAAAAGCGGTGCTCTTGATGTGGATAAGTGACTTAAAATGATTGATTATTAGGATAATTGACTGACGAAGACTTAGTAGTAAAAGTTTAACTAAATGTAAAACTCTTGCGATTTTATTGACGATTTACGGGGTGAATCCTCAACTTGCTTTTATGCGCATTTTCCGGAAGTTGAACACTACAGGAGTCTTTTGACCGTTATCTCGGAAAAGTAACTGTTCCCGTTGTCTTATTGTGTACTTAACATGCGTGTCGATGAGCACGTGCGCGTGCAAAACATACGCGACATGGATATGTGTCCGTTCTGCATTTTTAGGCCGGGACAAAAGGCAAGAAGAACACGTGCGAATTTATTGTCCGGCTTATCGTGCTTAACTCAACAGATTAGATCCGTATTTTTTGTGTGCCGTGGATTGCGCAATAAAACCGTCTTCCTCTGTGTCGATTTACATACCGGGTGGCGGGCCGAGGGTAAAAAAGGGGAATCGGCGTCCACCTCATGGAGACATTCAACGTTGAACTGGCGCCTGTTGCTATCCACGACAATTAGGGTAGGTTTGGTGCCGGGTCCTGCGCATTCGTCCTCACCCGCCAGGGTCGGGGGGTAGAGCCGAAGAAAGGCTTCCCTCAGTGCCCGTCCGACCGCCCTCGAAGGCCCTTCGCACATTCCGGTTTTTACCCTCATGTTTACCAGATGGATGAGTGCACGCCGAGGCAGCAGAGCCTCATCGACCTAGAAGAGCTGTACGTCTGGCTACAGCAGTTCGAGGACCCCAACCTCTCAAAACCGGAATCGCACAGTTTTCCAGGAGCGTTAGGTAAACCGTTCTTTCTATCTCACTACCGTCACTACTTTAAATTGTAAGTCTGCTATTCAACCCTTTTACACCAACGAAAACTGGAAGAAACAAAGGATTGTTCACTGGAGATTATAACGTATTTTTTCTTAAAACCGAGTTGTTGTTTTTTTAAAATATTTTCTTCTAAATCTGGAATCCTTCTTATAAGAACTTTTGTCAGTAGTTTCAAATTTGTATGACAGTTGGGTAAGGTGAGAAGGTTCTATATTTTCACGTGTGTTTTCATTGCGACCAAATTTCTGCTCCTTTTTGGTTCCATGGAATGCGCTATTTTTTATTTCAAGTTTGGTTGATCAATTCGGTCTTGTTTGAATATTTGAATATTGCACTTGTTTCTGTTGGGATTTGTGCGCTTCTAGAATGTTATGTTTTGTAAATACCACTGTATATACTGATGAAGGTGGTTGCACTATTTTTGCCTCTTGGAGCAGAAGAATAATTATTTATTCTTAGTTTAAATTCTATTTAAACAGAAGTATTTTATTTCAAAATCCAGCGTTCTTCAGTTTATATCAAATCGATCCGTTCATTTGAATCCGATAGCTTCAGAATTTCCCCATCCCCCCAAATTTCGTCGTTCCTGTAAGTCTTCTTGTGGTTTTAATACCTAGACATTCCTATGAAATTCTTTCACTATTATGCAAAAGTATTACTTGGATTTCAAATATTTCCTCTTTCGTAAAGTATGTTTTCAGGTAAAATGCAGTAATTTAATGGTTTTTCTGCGTGGTTCACAGTTATTGTTATATTATATTGTATATATCTGGCCGATGTCACATATAAACGCTTGGCAATAAATGCTGGGTGTATTTTATAAGGCTTGTATTTGTATTAATTGACGGGTTCATTAAATCATGACTCAATTCGTCGTTTGATTGATGGCTGGTATAATAGTCGTCATTGTCGGCGGACACATCATCAAATAAGACCCGTTAAAAGTCCACAATGGCTGTTTGTAGTTTCCTCGTGCTGCTTATTTTTCCTACTTCGAAAAGGACTTTGTCCATTATCCTGGAAACTTGTTTGTCACGCTGTGTGTACAATGGCACGGTCTTATTTCCTGTATCTCCAAACGGCCGGGATGAGACGCTCGGGAGTCACAAGTCTCCACAGTTCCAGCACCTCAAGAAATCCAGTTCGCCGACTCATATATTTTTTGAAAAGCAATTTACGTTTCGGTTATTAAAATATGCAGTGGAATTTTATCCAGGCAAAGAATGAATTATATGAATAGAACTTTCAATAAATCGAAAGAAAAAGACAACACAAGACTGCTCTCACACTAGAACAGACTACGTCTCAGTTTTGGCCGTATTCGCACAACTTCGTACAAATTTTTCCAATTTGGTGTAATCAACTTTTTCACACAGAAACCTTGTCGTGCAACTACATCCGTTTAGTTCATACCTGCGACTCGATCCCAGAAAGCTAGAAATTTTTTCCGTTTTTAATACAATTATCACTGATAGGCCCTTATAACAGTTCTTTATCGTAATTCTTAGATTCGCCCCCCCCAAAAAAACAAAACAAAAAACAAATCCTCATCCTAACCTTTATAATTGTACTCTTACAATGAAAGTTTTCTATTAGAAAGATTATCCCTATCCTAGGAAAAATCCTTTAAAAGGTCCTTGTGAAAAGAATCCTTCACATCCTAGAAGGAGAAAACAATATCCCATCTCAGGTTCAAAATATTAAAACGTTTGTTTGGAGTCTGAAAGACTTAAATATGTACCACACTGGCTCTTTTTTAAAATAAACTGTTACAAAATATTAATGACTGACGACCTCTGTTTTAACCACTGCGTTAACTCAGCTGAGGAGGGATTAAAATAAATCCGAAACGTAGTGGATTGAAAGAAAAACAGATGAACACCAGATCCATTGCCAAATTCGCCATTGCCAAAAGAATCTGCGGTGCAACCTGGGACTGTAGCTACATGCATAGAATAATTATATACAATGCAATCTGTGCTTCGCTCTTGACATATGCTTGCCCTGCAGGGGTTGTTTTTTTTTTTTTTTTTTAGATGATCTATTATCCCACCTTGAGAAGGAAAAATCATAAATTATCCCATCTCCCAAATTAGATTCCCCAACCTCCAAATCCAGCAAACGTATGTTCATCTCTCGAGCGAAACAGTACTGCTCCAGGGCTCTTCTTGATGTAGCTCGATACTTTGATAGGATCGGGGTTTGCTGTGGAAGCCCATCCTTCACATAGTTCCTTATCGTCTTATATTAGCTGTATGACCGCTTCTATCATATCAGGTCTTCCTCTTTTTTTTCTCTCTGCACCTTGGCCTTGAAGGCTCTGTCAGAGATTATTTCTCGACAATATAATTTTTATGCTCTGCCTGACTGCCATTCCCAGCTCCAACCGAGATTTTGGCCGCAGTATCTATATTGCGCAGAAAGTATATTGCGTACGGTATGGACCAACGTGTAGATATTTCGGTCGGGAGTATGGAGCGGGTTTAATTACTTTTTTTCCCCAGCACGCTGTTAAAAAATTCTGTCGATACCTTTCTACTTACTTTGCTAAAAATTTCTTTCCAAGATGGCCGAATGCCAATTTCATTCTAGATAACTATTTGGCTCTTTCTTCCTGGTATAGCTGACATCTTAGGCTAACATGGTCGACATCCTCTACTTCACCTTGACACGAGCATTCTGGACTATCTTTTTTGGCAAAGAAATATAGCTTTCCAGCGAAATCGCCATGCCCTGACCAGATCTGCGAGACTGACTGGTTGATTGCTATTTTATTTTCTATTCTTTCTGATGTCTGGGAAGCATTTGTAGGTGTGTCGTCCTTTGCAGCTTGCATTCCAGCGAGTTTGCAACTCGTTTATGGCCCATTCATGTGCCTCCTTAGATGTGCTGATTGGTATGTTGGGTGTTTATGTCCCATAATGCAACTGTTTTTCTATCCCAATGTATATGGTAAGGTGCCCCGCGATTACTTCTAGTGCTTCGGTAGGTACCGTTCTGTAGGCTTTAGTGGAAATTATCAATGAATTACGTTGGGTGATATCGCTTGTGCATGCTGAGCTCAAATTTCTTGCCCCTGCAGGGCAAGCATGTGTCAAGAGCGAAGCACAGATTGCATTGTACATAATTATTCTATGCTTGTAGCTACAGCCCCAGGTTGCACCGCAGATTTTTTTGGCAGTGGCGAATTTGGCAATGGATCTGGTTTTCATCGATTTGGTGTGTTCCCTGAAGTTCAATGTTCCCCTATTATTATGCCATCTCTTCTTTCGTATCAACCAGGGAACATCCGTCTCTGTCCCACAGGGTAGTATCCTTAGGCACGTCCTGTATTCCAGTACCTCTGATGTCCCTACCTATCCCGACTCCAACAACATTTCACAGATGTTATTCGTATTCGCTAACTTCGCACAAACATACCCAACCTAGGGGTTGCGACTTAGTCGTGCGTATACGTCCATTTTGTTTTGACCTGAGGTTCGATCCCAGAGGGGACTTTTGCGTTCGACGGACGACCAAGGCCTCACTTCTTTTTACAAAACCTATACAACTCTGTATAAATAATTTATATTTTTTAGGTATTTATTCTTGAAAAAGTTCACAAAACATTTTTGTACATTCATGTAGTAATTATTTTTCCGTTGGTACCATAAATACATCCTCTCATGGTCGAGAATGTTTTACATTCCTTGCCTTTATTTTGGATCTATTCGCTTCCCCTAAATTTATTCAATATTTCGGACGAATGTTTCAGGCACAATAAACGAGGGCATCGACATTTCGTTTTAAAACGAATTCGCACTTTTTACAGTTATTGGTGCCATGGGATGCAGTGACATTAATACTCATTTAATTGTTAGTATTTTTCTTTGGACACAAAAAGATTCATGCTCTTAAAATATCTAGACACCTAAAATTTGAAAAAAATCATTCCAAATTCACGCCAACCAAAACGGAACAGCCACTACTGGCGAACAATGGACATGCCCGTTCCAAAGAGGTCACGTCCGTAATCGTAGTCGGTTCCAGTATGTGACCAGTCCAGTGTAAAAGCTGTTAACCATTTTAAAAGCAAATCAATAACCATTAATTAATAAACAACATATATTAATTCAGGTGATGTTAGTATAGTAAATAGGTAATAGAAAAATTAAACCCTCGCCCTCGCATTGGTTGCTTATGAAACTGCTTACATATCAGAATAAACATTTTTATTATTGATTTACCTAGGGGGGAAAAACAGATGCGGGTTTTTCGTCTGCTCGTGGTTTTTCGTAAAAGCCACAAAAAGCAATCGTAATTTCTCAACATCTGAAAACCCCGATTAGGCGGGATTCGACCACTTTCGACGGTTACACGCTGCAAACTGCAAACGGTTAACGGCTCTGCGTAATTACACTCGGCTCATTCGCCGCGGATGCATTTTGTAAATATATTCACGCCCATTTTCAGTAGTTATGAAAATTTGATAACCGGCCGGGTCTGCAAGTGGTTCAAATTTGCGAGACCGTTATCGGCGTCGTCCTGCCTGGAACCGCCGGCCCCTTCGTTAACCGTCTGCTGCTATTGAAAACCCCCGCCAGTCATAAATCTGTACCTTTTTTTTCTTCTTAACGTTGAGAAATTCACGATATTTATAATGGGACGAACGTACGCAAGTTTCTCCGAATATTAATTCGACAATATTATTATAGACTGAGCTAAGTTTCACAAGGTAGATAAAGCCTACCCGGTATTATCACAAACTTTTCGATGGGGGGATTCTCATTTCCAACATTTCATTATGCCTCCTTCCCTAGGGAAAAATTATGGGTAAGCCGCTCTAATCTCACTAATATAAATCATTAATGGCATCGATATTCTACCTGACTTGGTGTGATTTTAGTGACGTTCTCGTCTTGTACCTTTATAACATCAACAACATAAAATTAATGATTTCTTATGACGTCAATGATATATTATCAAGAAATTAACCACAAAAACCCGGCATGCATTGTAAAGACGTAGCATAAACTTTCTTGACCTAAATATGAAAACGAAAAGCATACAGAAAGACATCGACAGACATATGGTTCATGATTCAAACCGCGTACTTGAAAACCTAGACGTGTACGTACACAGCACGCGGAAACTATAAACACGAATCAGCACCAACTCACATTTACTCCAATCAAAACATTTAAAAACAACAACCGACCGGAATAAATTGGGAAAAACACCAGACATGAACGAAAATACTCATCAAAATAACGTAAGGTTCAAAACAGCAATGGAAGGGCAGCTACGAACTTCAGTCGATTTACTCTTGTGAATAGAACACCAAGTATCGAATGAGATTCAAATTTTCGTTGGACGTGGTAAAGTTCAAATCCTAAAAGTCCTTGTACGTACAATATGAAGTAATTGGTCAAAAGTACCATAGTATATACCTCTACAGTATCCGAAAGTATTTTTTAAGTAAGTATACTTCAAGCATTTTTTCTGATAACTCGAGCACAAAGCGACTACATCATCTCGATGAGTTCACTTTTCATACCACTCTAGCCGTAGTGTCGATTTTTCAGTCGCGGCGTCCGAAAAGCCCAAGTGCGTAGGTGCCTAAGTCGGTCCAGGGTGATCGGAAATGACCGGTTGATAAGAAGTTTTATCTTTTTAGGAGTGGAGAAAACTTTTTTTGTCCAGGACCTTTAACATTTCATGAACTAATTAAAATATCTTCTGAGCCTGAAAGGCTTAAGTTGCAATGGTACGTTCACCGCTTGACATTTTTTCGCATCATGTTTGACGTTAGGTTAGGTGGACTTTTTGATAAAAGTATTCATTTTAACTTACAGGAAAGCTGGGTTTTTTTGCCAAACCGTTTGATACCATTTTAATAGAATTACGACATTTCCGGAGATGGCTTTGCACTTCGTTAAGTAGCGAATCCCAATCCTTTTCGCTTCCTGGAAACCGACTCATATTCGAACTTTGTGGCTTCTCAGAAGAAACTTTTATCAAGTCCCTCGGTAGCGGTGAAACTGAGGAATGTCGCGTTTCCATCAGTGATGCTTTCGTCTGGCGTATATATTATATATTCCGTTCAAAAAAGGAAAACCTATTTTTTGTGTGTGTGTTGATTTTGCATAACTAAAAAAAAGATCTGCCTTTTGGAACGATTTACATCATAATCTATCACATTATATTCTCTCTTGTTGCATATATTTAAATAGATTATTATATTGAAATATGGTTTGTATTGCTAGCTTGTTGTTCCGTTGACGCACATTTTCGTATAGGCAAAAAATAAGCAGGTCTATAATTGAACGATTATTTTGATTATGGAGAATTTATTCACACTATTTCAAGGTATTTCGAAGCAGTATTTTTTTATATTCTATTATCGGTAAAATGATTGCCATTAAATATTTTCGAGAAAAACCATTTCGGCTTCTTGCGGATCGGGGTCGTTAGGTCTTGTCTGCGGCTATAACGGGTCGGATTCTGAAGTTTTACGTCATCGGTTTATTTCGTTTTCACTCGAGTCAGCTGATGAGTTGGGCGAATGCGGTTTTTTCCGAGTACATTTTCAAATTTTCCTTTTTTTTCACTTTCCGTATTTTTAAGGAATGAATCGTTAGTTGACTTCCTGGTCTTACGCGTATGCCATTTTTTATATATATATATATATAGCAGCCTCATTTTGTGTGGCGTAACTGAAGAAAATCATTAAGAAATAACAGTATTTTTGCGGTGTTTAGATGTCAGGACGGAACTCAGTAAATTTTTTCCTGACAAATTAACCCTTTTTATCTTCAAATTAACCTTTTTTTAATTTCAAAACAACTTTTTAATTTCAAAATTAACCGTTTTTAATTGCCAATTAATCTCATTCAAATTATTCCTTTTTAATTTCAAATTAACCTTTTTTCCTACTTCAAACTAAATGTTTTTAATATCATATTAACTTTTTTATCGTCAAATCAATCCTTTTTATTTCTAAATTAATTGTTTAAAATTTCACTTTAATCCCTTTTAATTTAAAATTAACCCTTTCTTTGAACCATTAAAAATATTGGATATGGTTTGAACTATAAGCATCTCAAGTAAAATTCCTATACATTTGCTAATTAAAAAATAAATAAATAATAATAATTTGGGTTTTAAGAAGGGCAGATGAAAATTAATTACAATTACAATTAAGTATAAATATAAAAGATTCTTATTTTATTGCGATATAAAATCAAATATGAAAACAAATGATTTTTCTATTAATTCCAGATTGTTAAAAACGTCAAAAAATTCGTGTAAAATTTATTATTTTTGGAAGTGTTTACATATCAGAACGTAACACAGTAAATGTGTTTTTCCTGACAAATTAACCCCTTTTATCCTCAAATTAACCTTTTTTTTAATTTCAAAAGAACTTTTTTTATCTTAAAATTAACCATTTTTAATTCCAAATTAACCTTTTATAACTTCAAATTATTCATTTTGAATTGCAAATTAACCTTTTTATTCAGACTAAATCTTTTTAATATCAAATTAACTTTTTTCACGTCCCCTTAAATCTTTTTAATTCTAATTTTTTTTTTAAATTTCACTTTACCCCTTTTAACTTAAAATTAACCTTTTCTTTGAAACATTAAAAAACATTGGATAAGGTTTGAACTAAAACCGTCTCAAGTAAAATTCCTGTGCATTTGCGAATTTAAAAAAAAAGAAACAAATGATAATAATTTGGGTTCTAACCCAAATTATTATTATTGAATNAGTTTCTCTGTCAACACACTTAAATTTATTATATATAAAATTCATATTTTGTTTCGATATAAAGTGATTAAAATTAAACATAAAGAACAAATGAATTTTCTATTATTACCGGATTGTTAAAAATGTCAAATAATTTACGTGTAAAATGATTATTTTATATTTCAAAAAATTTAAAATTAATAGAATTTTTTTAAATTAAAATTAATTTTCATGTAATGTTTTAGGCAAGAAATTTTTTTTCACAATCATTTGTTTTTATTTTTAAGTTTATATGACTTTATCTCACATTTACAAGAAGAATCCTGTATTTTTATGTATAATTTATATAATTTAATTTTAATTGTAATTAATTTTCACGCGACAATTTAAATAAAATGACATTTTCTATTTTTTTAAATATCAAATTAAAAGAATGATAATTTATTTTTAAACTTAATTTGCTTTAATTTCAAGTTAATATTTATATGGTCTTCTTCTAAGAGGCCAATTCGTTTATACGTATTTTTAAAAACCGGAAATACACTGAAATTTTAAATTTACATACTTATATCTTACTATTTCCATACTCATCCACCAAGTTTTTTTTAACGTTTTAAAGAAAAGGATAATTTGAACGGGGGAAAAGCACTAATCAAGTGTTTCCACCGGACTAATGCTGGCAAAAATGATAGTGAAAATTCCCACAAGAACAATCAGTTAAAAGAAATGAAGAAATAAGAAAGCCTACGTCTTCAGTTGATTCTCAATGGCATCGATTTTTATCCTTCTAAATTACGCTAGATAAAATAAATAAATTACGTGTTCAATTAAATCTCGTTGAATTTTTAAATAGATTTCTTAGAAATGCGAAATGTTTTTCTTTTGTGCTTCGACATCCTTTTCACACACGGAACCTTTTGTTTCTGGTAAAGAACCGTGTTCGAGCCCATGACGATACTCGCAACGAGGCGGCGTAAAGGCCAATGCGATTACCCTTGCACATCCGGTGGGGTTGATTAAATTCCACACGACGAGGAAGTAGCAGCACCAGGGTTTAAGTAGCCATTTAAGATTGTCGAGAGGTACGAAATAGCAAAGAAGCCCTAATGGGAAGGCCACCGTTAAAAAGAACCCAACTCTTTTAGTGCCAGAAACAGCCTGATAACTGTTATTGTACAACCGGCCACCCTTTTGTTTTCTACTGGTCAAAGAAAAAAACTGTATAGTAGATGATTTTCGTTAAGATAAAGTGCGAACGTTTATGCCCGTAGATCGTTATTGTCATATTATTAACTAATTATTATTATTCAGAAATCGTGAGATGTGGTCTGGTGTGATGTAGGTTTGAGAAAAACATTTTCTTTACCGTGCCTACGTTTCGATCTTCATTGAGATCATCTTCAGGGCTCAAAGTTTCCTGCGTAATTGTGCCAATCTTGCGTGTCGTGTGGGCACTCTCAACACGACACGCAAGGATGGCACAATTAAACAGAAGACAAACACTTTGAGCCCTGAAGATGATCTCAATAAAGATCGAAACGTTGGCACGATAAAGAAAATGTTTTTCTGAAACCTACATCACACCAGACCGCATCTCACGATTTCTGAATTATCATCGACTAACGGCCACTAATCACCACAGATTAATTATTGTATTGAAGTATGTTTTTTTTGCATAAGTCAAAAGCTTAGTCCTTGTAAATGGGAAGGTGTCGTTGAACCGAAACCTTCGTTATTCTGCTGAAATCCTCGGCGGAATTAGGTGAGAAGAGACACGTTCAAACGTTCAATTTCAGTAAAGAACCAGAGGCTCATCGCTTGGAACACCTGCTGGAATAATTTATCAGTTCGAGAGCGGGAAGAAAAAAAATGGTGTTTTTAAAATTTACTATTTTTGATCGATCTTGTTTGACGACTTTTTGAAAAATAATTTTCATAAAAAAGTCTAATCAAAATGAAAAAATCGCAATCTGATCACTTTTTCTTCAAATTAATATAATTAATCCTGACGTTTCATTTTTTTAAATAATGATTTAATTACTTCACATAAATTTCACTATAAATCTTTATAAACGGATTCGTAACATTAAAGAAAAAACATCTTCATAACCAGTTTTTCAGATTTTAATCGATTTTTTTTAATCTAATCCGACAAATGCAACTTAATCGTTAAAACTGTCTAGACAATCTCCGATCGTAGGTCATATGTATAAAAGTCACTCTTGAAAATAATCCAATAAAACCCGAATTAACAGTAAAAGTTTTACTGTCATTCAATTGGACCAATCTCAAAGCGATGACGTTTAAAATTTAATACACTGAAAAGGGAAATCTCATTTCCCCCTTTGCCGAGTTTTATAGGGCCCTCGTATAAAATAAAGGTGGACGAAATATATTACTGTCTGGTACCCTCCTTTTGTCCACCTGTAAAACGGGAGATTATTAAAAATTTATTCTCGCACTGTGAAGACATGTATTGGTTCAAAACTCACGATTTACGGGATATCTTTCGATCGGTTAATGAATCTAATACTAATTTTAAATAATATAATAATTATGCAATATTATGATAGATGTTTGGGAATGGTATTGACAAGGTAGGTCAAACCTTTGTAGCTCTCCAAATTTTACTCAAAGACGAGGCGAGTTCCGAGTCGTCTGACGGGATTAAGACATGGATTAAGCTAATGGGTTGGGTTGAGTGGAGAGTTTATTGTCGAATCTAGAAAATTTAGACATTATTAAATTATTTACAAGGGGCATTTTTTAAATTTACTTGTTACCTTGTACATGATCGTAAACTATACAGATACGTACTCATGATTATTGATTCACACAGCATACTCGGGCAGTATTGCCAGCACTGCATCGGTAGAACACATGCTTTGAGGAGCTAGCCTTGTTGGCACTCAATGTGTATGATTAGGTGTCAAGTAGGTCCCGAGGCCATCGTCGGTAGACGTGGTGGGTTGTCAGGATGGGAATGAGTGGAGAGAGCTCGAGCAGTTTGGTCAGGATGGTTAGAAAGGTTAGTGTTAGATGGTTAGTGTGGAAGGTTTACAGATATGTACACATGATTATTGATTCACACAGCATACGCCGGCAATAGTGCCAGCATTGCACCGGTAGAACACATGCTTTGAGGAGCCAGCCATTGTTGGCACTCAATGTGTATGATTAGGGGCCAAGGAGGTCCCGAGGCCATCGTCGGTAGAGGCGACGTGGTGGGTTGTCAGGATGGGAATGAGTGGAGAGGGCTCGAGCAGTTTGGTCAGGATGGTTAGAAAGGTTAGTGTTAGATGGTTAGTGTGGAAGGTTTGAAATCTGGACCGGATCAGTTCGTTGACAAAAAGAATGTTGAGGTCTTTGTGGATAGTGAGGTTAAAGACATTTACGGGATATCTTTCGATCGGTTAATGAATCTAATACTAATTGTAAATAATATAATAATTATGCAATATTATGATACATATTTGCAAATGGTATTGACAAGGTAGGTCAAACCTTTGTAGCTCTCCAAATTTTACTCAAAGACGAGGCGAGTTCCGAGTCGTCTGACGGTACTTTGACTATGTCTAAGGACTTTGGATTGGAAAGACTGGGGACGCTGGATATTGGAGGGCAGTACCCCACAGTTTCACTCCGTAAGTCCATTGTTCTTAGTAAAGTCTTGTACTGTGTTAGCTTTGTCTTAATTGTCAAAGCCGATTTTGTTCTTAGAAGTCCTCGTAGTAGTCCAAGTCTTGGAAGTGTGATAAGTTGCTGTTTTTGAAGTCTACTTAGCTTTGTCTTAATTGTCAAAGCCGATTTTGGTCTTAGAAGTCCTCGTAGTAGTCCAAGTCTTGGAAGTGTGATAAGTTGCTGTTTTTGAAGTCTTGTGTGGGGGTTCCACGTCAGTCTGCTGAGCATCATTCCAGATATATCTTTATCTACCCAATTTTCCTCTCGTTTTTCATATTTTCTACGCTTGGGTTGTCAATCAATGTTCAAATTGTTCTCTTTGAACGAATATAAAAGTTAGTGTGTATGGAGGTCTCGAGGCTATAGGCGGTTGTTCCGACGTAGCGGGTTGTCAGGATGAGAATGAGTGGAGATGGCTCGAGCAGTATAGTTAGGATGGTTAGAAAATCAGTTTGATCATCGATAGGATCAGTTCGTTAACAAAATGTTGAGGTGTTTGTGGATATAGAGGTTAATGACATACTAAGGTCCTTTGACAATTTGTCTAAGGTCTTTCGATTGGGTGGTATGAACATGGTTCGTTAAACTTTATCCTCGAAAGTTTGCTCCATTCGTTGGACGTGTTAGGTCCTCTGAAGCAAATGCAGGATCAGAATCACTGTATAGCAAGCATGTGTCGTCTTCAAAGGATGCAAGGAGGGTAGAAAACATATTTGGTTTATCTGAGGTGTACATGACGTTAGTTTAGAGCACTTTATTAGTTAGAGCACTTTCGCAGAGGGCAATAGTCTTAGGTACAGGATTGGTCCGAACACACTGCCTGACTGCCACACCCACAGAGTCGGTCCATTAAAGTGATCGTTAGCGAAAAGAAACGTCTGATGAAATCACATAAGGAAAAATAATATAATTTCGAGGAACACGGTCAAAGTCAAGGAAAACAGAATGAAATACAGGCCAATTTAGTTCATTCTCCGTCCTGTAATTTTTAGCTGTTTTTAATAATAGGAAAATCCACTTGGTAATGATAAATATAACGTTCTCGTTGACAAAACATAAAATCGGATTTTTATTTGTCCACTCTGGAATTGTGGCCGACTCCCTTTCAACGTGATTATGGTGTATAGGATCAAATAAGGAAGTCCCGCCAGATGAAAGATGGAGAGTTCGCAATCAGAAACTCTTCCTTTTGACTTTTTCGCCCCCCTTTTGACTATGTCGGCATGACCCACGATGAAGATGTCCTTTGATCCATCACATCGCTGATAACAGATTTTTACGGCCAATTACGTCCGCCGGTAATGAAAGCTGCTTTTACCTGATAGGGCAAAGTTTCCCTTTTCAAGTGTTTCCCTTGTCGGAGGCACAGTGGATCCTCTGTTTATGGCTGTTCTAGAAGAATAACATCTTATGATTGTTTGTTCAAGACGGCCTGGACTGTGTCCTGGTTTTTTCTCGTGTAAAATCAAGCCTTCTTTTCTTTCAACCTTGTTTTTGGTGTGATTTTAAAGATTACATTTTTTTAAAATCTCCCTATGAACTATAAAGAGTTCTATTCATTCGAATAGGAGTAAATAGCTGTAAATGTTTTTGCTTAAGAACAAAAAGCACGAACGTCCAATTTAACTCTGCAAGCTCACATAAGTCACGGTGCCATTGTGCTAAAATCGATTAAATCTCGTTTTATTTGCAAATGCAAATCGCGAATAATTTTTATTATTCGCCAGTGGACATCTGAATATAATAGCATCCTTGTCACTGGTACAATGTAAGATGGAAATCGATGTAGGATTTATCGTACATTGTACATTTAACGATCCTATGGGCGACTGCACATTTTCAATCGTATAATGGCCTACCTTACTCATGGCGTAAACACGGTTGATAAACCATTTAAGAAAGGATTTTACTAGCCAAAGTTTAATTTAGAACTCTTAAAATTGTATTTATCGTTTATTCCTTTCTTTATTAGTATTCGGAAAATAATTAACTCGTGTAATTCCATTGGTAGTAAAAACCCGGTGTCACAAAATAAAAGTCCAAATTGTTTTTTTTATTACTACTTTGGAATAAACCCAACTTAAGCATTTTAAACTTTTAAGTTTAGTTAAGATGTTCAAACATGTTCTCGCTCAGAGGGAAGCGAAAGATCGAACGCTAACGCAAGGAATGGGGCTGCTTTAGCTCTGATAGGTCCTGGACCCTGCTTTGGCGTAAGGATTCACGTTATCAGTGAGTATCTTGTTAGACAAAATGAAAACGAGGGAACAGTGAAATTCACTCATTGGGCACCAATAATTCACCTTTTAGCAAGGTTTGATAGAAAATGAGCATTAAAGGAAGCAGGAAAAACTTTGATACTGCAGACTGAATGGGCATTGAGTATGTAGTGGCCCTTGTAGTTACCACGTTAGCGCTAGATGCCACAACAACTTATGGAATGTTCTCGCCCTCCACTCTGCAGCCAATCAGAGTAGAGCTCTTCCAAACTGAAACCAGACTCGTCGACACGACGAGGTCTCACCCAGCACTAATGGTCAACGACAGCGGACTCGTCAACCCGTCGAGCTCTCACAAGTCACTAATGGAACACTGTCGACGGTAGCAAGGGTACTCGCAGCATTAGCCTGATTCTCGCCTTCTGCTACTCTTGGCTGATTGCTGCACTCCAGTACCTTCGGCCACTGTGGAGTCAGCCGTCTCACGGCCCTCAGACCTCAGCCAGCGGTTTACTCATGGTCACAAACCACCACCAACGGCACCACGCACATCGTCTCGACCTCGATTCATCGTCACGCCTTCTCTACGCAACACCGGCCCTTTTCAGGGCCACAAAACTCCCATTGACTAAAAGAACATTGTTAAATGCAATAGGTGCAGATTCTTCAAGGATGCAGAACAGACAACAACATCTGCTTTGAGATATACAATCCATAGAAGAAATTCAACCGTTGAAACTGTGCCTACTAATCAAATTTCTTGATGAACAAGGACTAACTAGTGTGCAGTAGGTACAGAACGGGGGATAAAATAGTTCTCAGGGGCGCAGTACTCACCCCGAATAATACGTGTACATCTACATTTACATGTCCAACATCCTCATTTCCTTGAGCGATCTCAAAACATGACAAAGATCGTGTAATCTCAGTAATATCTAATGAACTTGTCGCAATGATTCACTACAGAGTTACATTAAACTTACACATTTACATTACAGGATCATATGTACTTTTTTTACTTCTGAACCCGCCGATGTCCTTCAAGCAACATTCTTCCGCTTCCAAATTGCACAGTATACTGTATACCCAATCGAGACATTAACTGTCATGACTTCAATGGGAAACATCGCCAACAGAGTTGTTAGCCTAACAGCTTCCGATGAGCGCTGTACAATGCCATGTCCGAACATAGTTACGATAGATGTTGGAATAAACAATACGTGAAGCCTTAAATCGAATTCAATTGTCAGTGGTCAACCGTGTACAATCCACGCTTCTTCATCATTCATACTGCTGAGCGGTTAGATCCTTCTAACCTGCTCTTTACCCCACTAATGCCAGTAACGTACTTCATATCACATCATTCCTAACACTACACCATCCTTTCCCCAAACAGATCTACTTATTGGCCTACTTCATTGCAAACACCTGAAATCCTCGACTAATTTTTTGGTCTTTCCCAGTTTGAGTCGGTCCAAACATTTATGAGTGACCTTATGGTATCGAACTTTGGGGGTCAGCCAAGCATTCTTTATCCCAACGTATAGTTCACGTCGAAAGTCACAAGAAAAGTTGTTAACCCTCCTTTCTATCAACCTCACTCTATACTTAAACTTTAATAGTTCCTCGTTCTAGAAGTATCTAAAGCCAACCACAGCAATTTAGCATATTCCACTGTCCTGGTCCGTCAGCTCAGTTCCACCCCAGAAACTGGGGCCACCTGGACATGATAGGATTGGTTATCTGAGGATAGTTTTTTGCGGACCGTGGCCAACTTGATTGGTTTTATTTACTAAGGGCTTTTAAGTTATTGTGAAAGGTTATGTTAGAAAAGTAGTAGGGTGCAATGGTTAAATTGGAAGAACTGTATTCTGTGGAGTTAGACGAGAGGTGCCCCGGTTCTTATCCGTATGCCCGAAACGATTTTAGTAGTATCTTGAACATCGTTAGTCTGTTTGTGCGACAATTGTGGGATCAGGAGGAGAAGCCACCATAATTATCATCAAAGGAAGCAAGTATTGGGGATATCAGAGGTGTTGATGATGTACAGGTCCGAATACACTCCCGCACAGAGAAGGGATTCGGAATACTCTGATCCTTAACGAACTCGGAAAAATCGTTTTGAGGTGTAGAAGGGTAACAGAATTGGTCCGAACATACTGCCCTGTGGGACTCCCACAAGACGAAATTGTACTTGTTTGTTATAAAAAAATTTGAAATTCGGGCAACTAATTTGTGTTTTTTTGTTTGGTTACCAGTTTAAATAAAATAGACAAAAAGTATAAAAGAAGCAAAAATGCGTACAAGTAAAGGATTTGTCAGCAATACATTGGTCTATGCTCATCCTCTTTTTTTTTGTTCCGGGCAGCAGGTTATCAAATCAAACTTCACGATTTTTAGTCCTGCGTGTGAGTGTATTTTCGTTTCTACCTTTATAAAGTTGTATCCCAGTTAAAATGACAACTGTCAACGATATTTATAATAAAGTTGTCGCGTGTCTTTGTCGTCGTCTTGTTCCGCTTGTCGATCACTAAAACGGTTCCGCTTCGATGCTTTCACCTGCAGCTGGTTTAAAATGATCACAATTCTGCAGAAAAGTGGGCTGAAGATATTTCTATAATTAATAAACAGGAAAAAATTTTCCTGAGCAGTTTTTCATATCGACATCCCATCCAGAAGAGGATGTCCTTACTCTGTTTTTACTTCCTGTGTTGAGATTTGAGATTAAACGTCGGAGGGAACAGTTAATTTTACTGGATAATTTATTTGTTTCTGTCTGTCCTGAAATATCCCGAAATCTTCATTGGGGGATAGTTTCTATCGGTCTTCTCGCCGATAAACAAATTTACCTTCTCACAATGGGCCCTTTGTTGTTAAGACACACAAAATACCGTCGGAAGTCGAATAATTAAAAACCTCCGGAATTGAACAAAACAACTCCGAGTAGTCGGCCATTCTTCTGAGTTAATAATTTTAAATACAATATCGCGAACAATGGGTCAAAGAGAACAGGCTAACGAAGAATTTTTCAGATGGACAATGACTTTAAGGGGCCAATGTTCTAATAATGAGACCTTGGTGCATTGTTAATTGCCACCGGCGTCTGAAGGAATTGCAGATCTTTGTCTCAAAAGGCGGGTTAGGCGTTCTTAAGAACGACCGATTTTTATTGATAAAATTACAACTAGTTAAAAATTTTATTATGCCCTCCTTACTTTCCTAAGTCAATATTTAGAACGGATATTTTTTTCAATTAAGTTTTAATTACATAACTGTAATGTAAATTAATTTTTTAAATTGGTATAATTAATATGTACACTATATATTTTTGAAAACGTAAATAATTAACTGTATGTACAATCCATTATATTTTGGGGTCCGATTGACCAAATAACTTCTTTTAATTAATTAATTAATCCTTGTGAAAGGTATTTGTTGAAATAAAAAAGCTAGTGTCACGAGCGGGATTCGAACTCATGACCTTCCGCTAAATGCGCCCCTGCTCTACCACTTGAGCTATCGTGAACATTTTCCACCAATACCTTACATAAAGCTGAATTAATTGAAAGAAGTTATTTGGTCAATCGGAGCACGAATTATAATGGATTTAATAAGTTTTAAATTAAATTAATTAAACTTAAGGTAATTATTAAATTAATTAAACGAAGTATATCTGCACTAAAGCTCACCGTGGCCATTTCATTTGTCGCCGATAATTTTGTAAGCATAATAATTATTATTACAAGAATGATGATCAACCATTCATTATTAGAAATCCTGATTACACGACATTTGAAAAATGTCAAAAAGGAGGGAAAATTCGAACGGTAGATTAAAGCAGCTGCGTATTGAGCCGAAGGTCATGGGTTCGAATCCCGCTCGTTACACTAGGTTTTTCATTTCAACAATTAGCTTACATAAATATATATTTACAATATTATGTTTGTATTTTTGCTCGGCACATGTACTTAAAAATCTTATATGTATCTTTATTGTTCCAGGTAAGTTGGGTCGCATACATCATATCTTCTTTCACCACCGTCAAGATAGAATTTCTTCCTTCTTTGTATCTTTTATGTCTCATTACGACGTGTTGCAGATCATCCTCTGTACCACATTCTTGACATACAGGTGAACCCTTTTTTTTCTTTTCTTTCTAAAGCTAGTTTCCCCACGGATTAGATAAGAGCCTATTTCATGGCTCTTTATTTTTATTTATTTTTTATTTATTTGCTTCTATTTACTTATCAAAGGTACAATGGTACAAAGGTAATTTGTCAAGCATATACAAAACTTGGCAGAAATATTGCTTGCAAGTTAAAAAAAAAAACAATTTACAAAATATATTATAAACTTAATTTTAAAATTTAAGAACTCATCACTGAAATAAAATCACTCTCTCGAAAGAACACCCTCAACAAAATTTTAAAGGCTTCTTCTTGATCGAACCAAGAAGGTGATTCGCTGCTTTTTTTCTTTCTTTTTTTCTTTTTTTTCTCCATCCCGGTGCAATAAGGTTTCGCGCTACGAGAATTGCAATCAGCAAAGTGGATCGAGCTGGGATGCATGCTTTGTTAAATTTAATAAAATTTTAGTAAGCTTAACATGTATAGACAAGGGACGCGCAAGATTTTGAGTTTAGGAAACCAGGTTCTACAAGAATCCTTAGGTGAAAAGCTCTTAAGGACATCTTTTGGATTTTGAAAATCTCTTTCTTTCAAATCTC
Organism: Cimex lectularius; assembly: GCF_000648675.2. Lineage (NCBI taxonomy): Eukaryota > Metazoa > Arthropoda > Insecta > Hemiptera > Cimicidae > Cimex > Cimex lectularius. The sequence goes on from NW_019392639.1 coordinate 2,206,894, forward strand.
TTTGAAAATTCTCTTGGGGTCGTTTCTCCAAAAATATATGCCATATAAGAGAAGCAGTGAAAAAAGCTGAAGTAGCCAGTGCAAAGAACCTTTGGAGACACTAGTCTCTTCAATCATCTCAGCAAAAAAATAATTGTAGACTATTTGCTATTTAGTGCATGAATATTTGCCGAACAAAATAAATTAGAATGAAAAATAAAAACAAGATATTTGACAGGTAAATGGTAATCATCCAAGAGGAAAGATTTCGAAGAGAAAAGATTTGATGTTCCGTCCTGCTCAGGTTTAATACTAATCTAAAACCAGGTGTTTGCCAAGTTCATCTCACCCCCATTAAATTCCACAGCGGTATTTAGATCAACATGAAAGTGGGGGGGAATTTCTTTAAAAAAAAAAAAGACCCATAATGCGCCCATAATGAAATATACCAGTTACCAGTCGATCTGTAGGATAATAATCTTTTTCGTCTACCTTCGATACTAGTATGGCCAAGTTTAGACTTCTTTAAGGTTTTGGATAATTTCTCCACTCTTTCATTTCCGTCTACAACTTCGCTTTAACCATACCGCGGACCTTTCGGCCCGGATTATTGCGTTTTTTGAACACACTGACTGATCAGTGATGGAACCCTTTTCACTCCGTTTTAGTTCATCACGACACTATTGCTATCTGAGCAACCGTGTGCTTAACTTGAGTTTGTTTTGCAAATTAAAGAGCCTTTAATATTGCCACAAGTTGTGCTGGATTGATTATTTGTCTGAGCCGAAACATTGATCTAAAATTAGCACTGGGGTCTTAGAAATAGCATATTGTTGGTTACTGAATACATAGTACCAACACAGATGGTTCAATATTTGCTTGGTATTGTTCATATTTGTTGAATAATTTAATATTTGGACTACAGAATAGGTAATGAAATTGAGCTTGATATACAAATGACGTTTTTTTCATTTCCAATTTCAATTGTGCCATTTACGTTAAATTTTTAGGTATTAGAGGCATTGCTTCTTTTTCCAGTATTTCTTATTAGTTATTAGGAGGGTTAAAGTGGAAATTATCTCAACCAGCTTGGATTTGTCCCCATTAGGTTTGTGAGAATCATTCCCGCCAGAAGTTTTCGGCGTAAATTCGGAAGCGGTTGGTTAGATGAGACGATCATCCTCTGGGAAAATAGGCGTGATCTAAGTGCCTTAATTCATGTAATACAGTTAATATAAATTAATTTTCGTCTTTGTAGAAGGTATAACATGAAGTAGTATTTTTATGTAAAGTTTTGGTTGAAATGAAAAAGTTAGTATCCCGAGCGGGATTCGAACCCACCACCTTCGGCTAGATACACTGCTTATGAAATTGATATGACACCAAATCCCCATCTCAACCTACAACCTGTCGAATTTTCCCTCGTTTGCCATTTTTCCAATTCATCTTGCACTTTTTCAATTCGAAAAGTGGTAGGATTAGATAGGAAGTTGGTGTCATACCAAGTTTTTAAGTACATAACATGTGAAATCTGGGTTCCCCAAGGGTCTTTCCATCGACCAACCTTATTTACCATACATAACGTGCGAAAAGTTGTAGGCTGAGATGGGGAGTGGTGTCATATCAACTTGCTAAGTACGTAACACATTCAATTAGTAATTACCTAACCAACTGGGCAATCTTTATACGGATTGATGGCATAAGGTCACCTTTAAGAAGTATGAAATCTGGATTTCACAAGGGTCTTTTCGTGGACCAACATTATTTAACATATCTACGAAAGGTTGTAGGCTGAGATGGGGAGTGGTGTCATATCAACTTGCTAAGTACGTAACACATTCAATTAGTAATTACCTAACCAACTGGGCAATCTTTATACGGATTGATGGCATAAGGTCACCATTAAGAAGTATGAAATCTGGGTTCCAAAGGGTCTTTTCATGGACCAACCTTATTTAACATACATACGAAAGGTTGTAGGTTGAGATGGGGAGTTGGTGTCCGAGAGGATCGAAGTCACAAGCAGCGGCGTAATGAAGGTCGTGGGTTCGAATCCCGCTCGTGACACTAACTTTTTAATTTCAACCAAAACTTTACATAAAAAGATTAGGTAATTGAAAGAAGTAATTTGGTCAATAGACCACTAAATATAATGGATGTATTGAGTAGTATATGTTGTATTCGTTTTCCTCGTTTTTGAAAAAAGTATGGATCAAAATTTAAAAAAAAAAAATCACTTCTTTTATTACCGGTTGTGGAAAAGATTTACCCCGGATTCTAAGGAACGCGTCGTCACCCCTGGATGCGCATGGAATTCTCCGTCAGGTTTAGGTGGTTTATCGTCACGGTCGCATTCCACACAATCCCGAACAAGCACCTTAAGACAATACCGCAAAATGCCAAGTCGATTAATTAAAATAAGATGGACGTTGGCTTTAGATTTGATCCGTTTAAAATATCCCTTGTCAATATTCACAGAAAGAATAGTTTTGTTTATTTAAAAAAAAGTATGTATATGCAAGTAAGAAGATATAAATTTGTTGATTTTTGACAAGAAAGACCCTCCCATAGGGAAAGAAATATTTCGTTTGCAAATATTTACTGATTTGTAATGGCTTTTTATCATATTTAATGTTGAGGTTGCAATTATTTGAGGATGTGTTTTTTGTGTATCCTGTGTCGGAAATATTGCAGCCGTTGACTTCGAACTAACAACCTCACAAGGAATAGTTAAGGCGTCACGAAAAGCCAAAAAATCGTGAGCGGTCTCATTGCCAATTAGCGCTCCGGAGTATTCCAACGATTCGCCCCCGGCTACGATGGAAACTATCTCCGGCTTAGCACCCCAGGGGCGAAACAACAAAGACCGTGATAATTGGCTGCTTATGGCTAGCAAAGATGTGGGCTGGCCAAACGGCAACCTGTTGTCACAACGACCTAGCCACACGGAAAAATTCGCCATTTCAAAACTTCCTCACGTTTTTTTTATTGTTAATTAATTGCTTTCCCAAAAATATACACATTTGCAATATGCGGAGGGGAATAAAGATCAGGCAGGATTCAGACCAATGGGGATTGGGAGAGGAACCAGCCATTGCTGGAACTTTGTTCATTTGATGAATACAAGAAAGTGATGAGACCTGCTGGATTTTGTGGAAGGATTTTCAGAAAAGGATTATGCTAGGGGGTGTAAAGCTATAATCGCCTTCGGATCAGGTCCATCACTAATTTGATGTCTAGGTCATAATAGATGGTTTGGTCCACGACGTAGAAGGGAGCATTGAGGATGCGACGGATGATTTAACGTCGAAAGGTTTGGCTGATCCAACCTTCAAATCGGCCTAATTATTGTTTTATTTATTGCTGAAAAATTTTGGTCAATTTTGCACCAGGCAATTAAGTCAAGTATTCAAGGAGAACCTGATGTAGCGGATTTGGTAGGTGGGAGCTTGGCCTGTCTTCTGAATGTAAACTTCATTTCGAAGCTCTTTTGTTCGTTTGGCTTCTTGCACCATCTGCAAATTCGTAAGGTATAGATGATCTCAGTTGCTTCCGCTGCCGGAGTGTGAACATCGGGTGTAAACTATGTAGGGGGTTGTTCCTAGGTTATTCTTGCAAAACATCGGCCTCGATTGTATTTTTATTTTTGTATGTGGTTCCATGTAAATCTGTTATCCATGTAAAGCCCAAGTTAGGGGTTGGATGGAGGAGTTTCCATGTTATTTATGTTTACTCGTGTGCAGGTCAAACCTCTAAGGGTCACGTGTTGGCTTTTTGGCTCGTTTAACTTGATCCGTTAATTGCCAGGGTTGATTTAATCCGGTGGACCAAAGCTCAACAAAAACAAGCTCCCCAAGCATTAGGCAGCATTCGAAGACCGGCAAACATCAATCAGGGGCATATGAAACAACCACATGAACCGCATTAGAAATACTGCTAAACCTGTAAAGTCTCCCATATCCAACTTCGAACGTGAAGCAACAGTTCAATAGAGAAGTAACTTATGATATCAAGAAGACCCAGAGAAAATAATGGCAGAAAGTCAATATCCGATTACTTCCCAAGCGAAGGATCGAGTTGATTGCTCTTAACTAAGGAACTAGGCAAAGTACAATAAGCCGAAAGCGGTAATGCTCGGAGAACTTAAAACCCTCACTGCCTCAACTTCATTCATGTTTGGATTTGATCGCACTGCGTCAGTGTTGTGATTTGTCCGCTAGAATGTGCGATTATGTTGGTAATGTAGATTGTACGGAGGGTTGTCCTAAGGAACTACCTTCATGTCCGAAAATTCTGTTTTTCATCTTAAAACATAGCTCCGAGAGGAAGTACTTCAAGATGAGTTAGTAAGTTTGAAGAAGATACTTTTTTGGAAAAGGAGGCCATGGTGCCAATCTCAAACGATTCCGTGACATCCGGAAAAACTGCTGATCATTCTTGTCTACTACGTCAAAGGTGATTGGTATTTACGCCTAAAAAAACATTTGAAAAGTATCTTCTTTTTTTTCGATTTATCCAAATTGAAGCCTCGGTTGAGTAGAGAGTTGCGAGTTAGCGACTTTGGCCTGTTGCTACTTCAAATTGATTTCGTGTATCAATCTACTTAAATTTTGGTCAAATTATCCACAAAACCTTTATAAAACTAAGGAAATATCAAAGTCTAAAAAAACATTTGAAAAGTATCTTTTTTTTCGATTTATCCAAATTGAAGCCTCGGTTGAGTTGAGACTTGCGAGTTAGCGACTTTGGCCTGTTGCTACTTCAAATTGATTTCGTGTATCAATCTTCTTAAATTTTGTTCAAAATATCCACAAAACCTTTATAAAACTAAGGAAATATCAATTTTGTGTACCTGCCTTACAGAAGAATTGTTACAGCTGCTTAGCTTTAGCTTTACAAAAATCGTTTTGGCGTGTTGATTGAACGGGAAAGAAGACACGAATAATCATTTTCCCTGTAAACATTATAAAGCAAAAAAATCCGATGTAGCCGTTTATTTATTGCCTCGTAACGAAGAACCGTTTTATTAGTAATCTGTAAGGCCTGTAAAACGGTTCATACCTCCAAAATAAAAAAAACAATAAAAATGTTTGTTATGAGATTATAAATCAGTGCTTATTTTAGTCATCCAGGAATTCCTGGTAAAAACGCTATCGATTTTTACATTTATAGTTTTAAACAGTAAGTTGTTTTATGTGTTCTTGACCTGTTGAAAGGCCGGCCGCAATTACCACTGTTCGCCAGAATATAGTTTTTCAACTTTATTAAAACGGTGGCCAATTGTTGTTTTACCGTTATGTAATTTCCTCTATTTATCTTAAAACAAAACAAGCCATTTTCTTAACGCTCAGGTACCTAGGTGTGGGTTTATCTTTCAACCGTGATCTCACTGACTGCCTTACCGGGGCGGTTAGGCGAATTAAAGCCGTTCTGTATATCACGCGTCCTGTGCAGCCAGGTTAGTCCTTGATCCAGCTAGATAGCCAGGAGATAAACGTGTATATATTTATTTACTTTCACTCCCTATAGTTAAAATTCATGAAATAATAATGTAACACCGTTCAGTGTTACGACCTCGCCTGTGTTTTGATTTATGAAATGAGGACTGCCGGGAATACTTAAACAGTATCGGGCATGTTAGAAAGCAGCGAGTCCTATGGAAATTCGTCATTCCCGGTCTTCCCTAAGAAACCTTTAACGGCTTTAACCGGTGGATTTTATCCTTTTTTAGAAGGACGTTTGACGTAGTTTATTATACGCGCATTCCTTATCTATAAAACCCAAAAGGCTTTGTCTACTTTTACTTTCATCTTTTTCTTAAAATCGGTTCGTAGCAATTAATATCCAAAGGTTGAAAAATCCCAATTATCCGTGGTTCAAATATTTTATTTATTTTGTCTATTACATGGACCAAACTGTGGAAAAACCATCCCTCACTCATGGCTGCAAGAGATGACATGAACAGGAGGTTTGAATTTAATCAAAAATTCCGAATACATCTTGGCACCAAAAAGGAATGGGAAAGAAAAGGAAATAACTCCCTCAAAAAAGGCACCATCCTTTGGTACACAGATGGATCTAGAACACAAGAAGGTACAGGGGGGACCTGGAACCAAATACTCAGAACCCATGGGAAAGCACACCAGTATCTTCCAAGCTGAGATTCACGCAATTGAAAGATGTATCCAATTCAATCTAAATAGAGGGTACAAAAACAAGAATATAGCTATCATGTCAGATAGCCAAGCAGCCATCAAAGCAGTAAGCTCAAATACCATTAGTTCAAAGATGGTGCTGAACTGCAAAACCAAACTAAACATATTGGGTATGCAGAAGAAAGTTAGCCTCTGCTGGGTCCCAGGACATATGGGAGTAGAAGGCAACGAGGAAGCGGACACCCTTGCAAGAAAAGGGGCTGCCACACCGCTGATAGGACCCGAACCCTTCTGTGGCATAGGAACCGACACTATTAACGAATACCTCAGACAGAAGGACAAAAAGAAAATGAGTGAACTTTGGAATTCACGTATTGGGCATAGACAATCCAAGAATCTTCTAACCAATTTTGGCAAGAAAGAAATCACAGAATGTATCAAAGGAAGCAGGAACAGACTGCGAATCCTAACAGGATTCCTGACAGGACACTGTAGATTAAATGGACAACTAAAGAAAATTGGAATAATCCAAGATGGCACATGTAGCTTCTGCAAGGAAGCAGAAGAGACACCAACACACTTACTAACAAACTGCGGAGCTACATTAGCCCGCAGGAGAAAGTGTTTTGGGATGTACAATGTGACCGTAGAAGAGATTCAACCACTGAAACCGGGCCTATTAATCAAGTTTTTTGATGTAATAGGACTCACCGATGTGCTTTAGGCAGAGCACGGGGGATACAATAGCTCTCAAAGGGCGCAGTATACTATACCCTGAAATTACAATCTACATTACATGGACGTTCGGGATTACGGCCCATATACATTATAGGACCTGGACTATGCCACATATACATTATATTATTTGAGGGGATGTCGTCAAAATGGTTTTAAAACCTCTTCGTTATCCGCGTGAGCCTCCATTTATTAGATGGTGATTATTGATTTTTTACCAATTTGTCGAGCAGGGAAGGCGGTAAAACAGTACCTACAAGCTCTAATGAAATGTTACCTTACAGATAACGAGGAATCTAGTCACTCTTCTAACATTGGAATTATTAAATTCACTAGTTTTCGTGGTCCTTAAATCTTTCGATTAATTAAGGTTTTGGATGATATAAAAAAGTCAGTGACATGAGCTGGATTCGAACCCTCGACCTTTGGCTAGATACGCCGCTACTCTACCACTTGAGCCATCGTGACTTCGATCCACTCGGACACTAACTTCCCATCTCAACCCCACCTTTTTTGAATTTTTTTGCCATTTTTCAAATGTCGTGTATCTATTTGATTTTCCCATATCCACATCATTTTACTCCTTCATGTGAGAAAAGAATTTGATGAAATAAGCATAACGTAAAAATTCGCTTAAAGTAACGTTGGTTTTACCAAGAGTACAAGTCTAGGTCTTGTAAATGTTAAGTAATGGGCCACATAAAGGCTCAGTTCAAAAGTTTTATCCGGCGAAATTGTGTGAAAGCTAGAGTTTTTTGGTTTTGGGCTAACATTCAAAAAGAACAGAAGACCAATACTAAAGATGGCAATATTCCGAAAAGAGTGCAACAGACTAAACCATCAAAGCACTTGATGCAAACTGCAAGAAACGTCTTTGTGATATTAATCCTTGCAATCTAGGGAATGATGAACCTGTAATTTGGTCATTCCGATCATCCTGGTCCTCCTAGTCCCGCTGGTTTGGCCTGTAAAACGCGGTTCATTCGCCTGCTTCATTTTTGGGTCTATTCGAGTTGTACGAAACATATAAAAAGGGGCCTAGGTCCAAAACTGAGGATTGCGAAATTCCGAAACGGGTCTGGCAGGACAGACCACCGCAGATCGGCAGACAAAATGATCGGAATCGAATCAAATTAAAATTTTTTTTGTTGTTTACCTTTTTAGAAAATTTAAAAAAAATTGTATATTTGAATTAAAGATTCGGCATCACAACTTAGCAAACTACTGGTTCATCCAAAGACCTCGACAAGAAATCAGGGTGGTTACATCTCATTAATTCAATTATCCTTATGATATATCCATTTTATTTCGTGGTCCGATTGACCAAATAACTTCTTTTAATTAACTAATCTTTATGTAAGATATTGATTGAAATGAAAAAGCTAGTGTCACGAGCGGGATTCGAACCCACAACCTTCGGCTCAATACGCCGCTGCTCTACCACTTGAGCTATCGTGACTTCGATGCCCTCGGACACCAACTCCAGATCTCGACTTACCTTTCGACTTTTCTCTCCTTTTTGCCATTTTTTATATGTCGTGTAATCAAATATTTTTGTTATGATATTTTTATAATTTTATGGGTGCATTAAATCTGTAATAGAATAATGAGATCAACTCAATTCCAAAGATACCGTAAATGTCCCTTTTCTTGGGGGGTCATGCCCCAAAATGACACCCGTTTTCTTTCTAGCGGAAAATAAGAGCGAAAGAGCCGGTGACCCGGGAGACAGGCGGAGTTCCGTGGGACGGCCCGTTCCCGGGTAATGAGAGATGTCCCACACGTGCTTCGTTACAAAACAAAAATGTATTATGACCGTGTTAAAGCTGCTTAGCGCGTGGGTGACGCTTATGCAACCCCTTATAAAGCGGGGGCCTAACCCAAATAAGGGGCCTTTAATACTCGGATCAACAGCACGTTCGAAACGTCGTATGGACGACGAGGGAAAATAAGACGTCAGTTTTGACAGCTTTTATACCATTGCTATTTGTCGTTATATTGTGTCAAGGATGTCGCCTTTCTTATCTGGAAAAAATGAAGCAACCCCGTGAAAAACAGAAAAACATGTCCGATAGCAATCAAGATGCCGAGATCGATATCTGTTCGAAATGTATGACCGTGAGTGTGTGTGCGAAGAATTCAAAAGGTAAGCATGTCTGCGAGCGAGAATGGGCCGGATTCGCGTCTTTTCGCAATCGACCTAGTCGGGGTTTTTTTCCAAGAATATAGTAAATGGGGAGAAAATTTCCCCTCGTTGAATAATTTGATCACGCCCAAGGGTGATGAAATACACATGCTGAAATTAGCATATAATACGAGACGGTTCAAACTACCCAATTCACATGGGAAAAGCTATTTCCTCATTAAATTACCAGACTAAAAACCATTTAAAAACAAACCTAAAAAGCACCGTAGGTTAAAACAATTTTGACGGGTTTTTTATTCCTGTCAATCAAATGTACATATCGATCATAAGAAGTCGAAGTTAAATATTTTAATTGCCGTTACCTGCCATCGAGTAAATTTTCTGGTCCTCCGGGCCGAATTCGCACTCAACTTCTCGGGATAACTATTGTCTTGAATAAAATCAATAAAAAAATATTGAATCGAACGTTACTTGAATGCAACGGACCAGTAAAAATGTCTTCTTTTTTTACATTGTTATCCTCTACTCGTACAGGAGAAGAGTGGGTACATTAATCTAATTTTAGCTTAAATTTCACAAAGCATTCTGATTTTCAAATTGATGTATTGGATCTTCTTGAGGTCATTTTACAAATTTTTTTAGTAAAATGACCTCAAGAAGATCCAATACATCAATTTAAACTACGGAGGTCGATCAATATCAACTAGAATTCGGATTTTCAATCGTAGTAAATATCTAAATTCCATGTCTTTTATTGTAAAATTATGTAGAAAAGTGATCTTTGATATCTCAATGGATAAATTTATGTCAACATAGCGATAATTTCCTGAAACATTTATCAACTTTGATTAACTTGCTCCTAAATACTTTACCTTTTATAGGTAAATAATATCAAGTTGAAGTCGGAACTAAATATGAAATGAAGCTACGAGGAGAATAATTGTGTAAAAAGTTCGTCCCATACGAAATAAAGCAATAAACAAAAGCAAAACATAATATCAATACAGTTAACAAATGTTATACAGTGTACGTGGTAATCATGGAGATGACCTTCCAGCGAGTTACATTTTTGGTCCTCCGGGCCGAATTCCGACACAGGTCCTTCTTGTCAAAATTACCCCGTCCTTCGTCATTCCCTTCTCCTTCCGCGGTCATATTTCTACTATTTTAATATTTCTATCTCTTTTAAACGTCGTTATATTTTTTGAGCTGCTTTATCTTTTTGATCATTCCTTCTGACCACCGAGTACCGACGGTTTTTTCTCCGTGCCGTCTGCTCAGCCTCTTCTCTTCTCCGAATCAATTTTCCATGAGCCTATTGATGCCGTATTTCTGTTAAAACCGACCTCTCGGCTTGGCCTGATATTACTCTTGCGGAAAAGTGATCTTATATCAATTGAAATGTCATTCCTTCGTCTTATTATGCCTTGCAGTCTTATCATGTTCTATATGTGCAGACCCTTCGCACATGTGGCTCATGGCAAATCCTTACCCAAATCAAAAACCAGTAGAATTGAGTTATATAAATCCGCTGGTTTAAAGTTTCTACGGAAGTATTAGATATGGTAAAGGAAGATAAAGTTATGAGTAAATAATTGGAGACACATTTAAATATAAAAATATACCATTACAATTAATTATTTATTTGGCTTGGTTTATTAAAAAAGACTTTATGTTACTTGTCAGAGAGATTAAGTAAGGGTTGAAATGAGTTGTTGCGGCAATTGCCATCATCTTCCGTCCGCCCATTATCGCTTTCTTCAGAAAGGAGCTGAACAATAGTACAATAAGAATAAATTCTGTCGCATTAGGCGTGGAAGAGTTGGGAGCAGTTCTGAGAATTTGAAATTCTGTTGTGCAGACGCGGACAATTAATCTAGCGAGCTCTTGAGAATCAAACGGTTTCGCAATTCCACGCCCATTGTTTCGCCCTAAGCTCGCTTCGAGCTATTGGCACATACATTGTTCTCCAATGCGCGCCAGATAAAGGAGCACCGAAGCATGTTGTAATGTACAAAACTAGCATGTCAAAGCTGAGGGAATGCTATTCCGAAAAAGCGGTCGACGATAGTTGGCAAACAACCGAATCAACTATTTAACTGACACCTGACAAAAAACATAAACTAGCGACAAATTTTCATTTTGTCTTTAAGATTTTTTAATTTTTGAATTTTTTTACAGAAAACTTAATCTACATATATCCAAACACAACTCGTTAGTCTAAATCTAAATAACATGATCATCTTAGTCTAAACCCAATGAGAAAATCAGTACAAACATACTCGACCTTTGTGCTTTGGAACCGAGTTTCAGAATGCGTCCGATGACGAAGTAAAAGTATTATATTTTGTCTGATAGAATGACGTTCGGGCTCGCGGCCCATCATCAGTACCTGGACTATGCCATAGAGCATATATATTTTCATCCCATTTTGAGGGGGATGTCGTCAGACACAAGAGGAAATGGCATATCTGACTGACAATTCTTCTGTATTGTAATGCCCCACATTATTAACATTTCGGTCCTTTTCATTTTTTAACTCTTAGGAAATGTGTCTCACTGAACGAAAGTTCTCCTAAAGTTGGCCATTCACGATTCCTAGCAGTCCAAACGGTGCGACGCCGTTCCAAAAAACACGTCAATGGCAAAACTGAACTGGCCTGCCCGGTCCAAACTCCATCGCGCCACTCCAAATATCTACGGCGCGACGACGGCATGGCGCGTTCGTGAATGGGAAAACCGTTTTTTGGCGCAGTCTCCGTCTTTCTGTCACTGAGCAATCATCTCCGTCGTACATTCTCAAAAAGTCAAAAACGTTTATTCTTTATTGGTAATGACATCCAATCGAGACTTTATTGTTAAGGTGATTGAATTGTATGAAAATTTACCATGTCTATGGATAGTGGTGGACAATGATTACCACGATATTACTAAAAGAAATTCGGTCCGCAAACAGCTGGTCGACGTTTTCAAAACAAAGGATTCAAGAGAGAGATGCAGTAGTGATAACCCCTAAGCGCTGAGCAGCTAATGGTAGTAGAGAACTTAAGTGAACTTAGAGAACGTAATGTGGCTGCTAACCTTTCATGAAGAGTGATGATTTCTCTCATGGCTGTGTTTTGTTTTCTAATCAAGGGGGTAACAAGCTGGAGTAAATATAAATAAGACGTTAATCTTTATTTTGTAAGGTTTTGGTTGAAATAAAGAATAGTGTCACGAGGGGATTCGAATCCACGACATTCGGCTAATGTGCTTAAGCCTCTGCTCTACCACTTGAGCTATCGTGACTTCGATAGTTCGATCCACTCGGACACCAACTTCTCATCTCAATCTATCTTTGGAATTTTCCCTCTTTTTGCCATTTTTTGATGTCCGAGAGGATTGAAGTCACGATAGCTCAAGTGGTAGAGCAGCGACGTATTTAGTTATGGATTCAAATCCCGCGTGGCACTAGCTTTTCATTTCATCCAAAACCTTACAAAAAAAGATTAATTGAAAGAAGTAATTTGGTCAATAGAACACTAAAGATGAACACAATAAGACGTTTCATCCATCCTTAAATAGTTCCTCCAATCTGCGGGTTCTTTCATGAAATTTCATGAACTGAAATGGAAAGATCTTGCATCAAATTGATGTGTGAATTACGGCTTCTGTTCAGGAGCCACTTCTAACACCATTTCCTCTTCGGTTTTTTGCTTTTAATGTATAAACAAACAACAGCGTAGCACAAGAGATCGTCATCCATTTTGAGAAGGTACAGGTTGACGTTCGGAGCGACTGGCTGTGGAGCGATCGCGAATGCCCCCTCAAATTTCAGGCACTCCAAATGGTGCTGTACGGCTTGGCGCGGTTCCATTTGGAGTGATCGTGAATGGCCACCTTAATGATTTTCTTCATTAAGACGGCTCCAGGGGAAGAAAGGATGGTAACGTCAAGGGGAGGAAGATCGTAAAATGCGTGTAGTGTTTACGCGGTTTTGGACGGACTCTGACCGTATACCTTTAAACAAAATAAACAGCCAATTTATACCCCAAATTTTCCAACTCAAATAATTCAAGCTAACTTAGTTTAAATTTGACTCTTTGTGCTTAATGTTCTTATTGTTAGAAAGAAAAAGTGAAATGGCCACGGTGCTGAGGGGGAAAAGACATAACATCTGTGTGAAATTAAAGCATAAAAAAATATTTTTTTTTTTACCGAAGTGCATGTTTTTGACCAAGTCAAATCCCTACTACAATTTCTCTTTCCTCTCTAATGATGTCGTGAAGACGTTTAGAGAAACCGACTGTTCTTACCCCCGAGTGAAATCTACTACGCAATTTTCTAAATGACAAAAAACTTAGTATATTTTTATTGTAAGATAACAAGTTGCATTCTGAACTTTCTGGCACCACCTTTCTTCTCAACTTCGCTTATATCTAAAAGTTGAAGGCTCGCTTGCCTAAAAACATTTTTAAAGATTACTGATAATGGAGGGGGAGAATCTCTTATATATATGATAAGACAGACCTAGGGGTCTTTTATGTGACTCATGATCAAATATTCAAGTTTCATGTAGTTGACAAAAATAGAACAAAGAAATAAAGGGATGTGCAACAAATTTTCCAGAGCTGGTGCTATCAAAACAACACCAACACCCCCAATGGAACGTATCCTCAAGCTTACATCCTTAAAGTGCAAACTGGAAAATAAAATCAAACAACGCTCACTAAATTTCAACAAAGTTGAAATAACTAACATGACAAATGATAGATCCCTTCGACATAATTATTGAAAAGAGAGGGTAATGAACAGAAGTAAAATCTGGAGCTCTTTTATGGTATATAAATGGTTAAAATGTAGGAAATTATACGGAAATTAATTTTTAAATGATCGCACAATGAAATTTCTTTTCTTGAAAACGGAAAAGAAGTTTATTATTTCATATAGGAAGGAAAGTTCTATAGTTCAAGGGCGTGACCCGATAAATAAACTGTATCGCTGAAACTCAGCAGCTTGAAACATATTTTCTCTGTCGGGTGCGACTCCGAAGTCAGGGACGTGTTCCGATGGAAAAAGTGGATAAAAGCACTCGGATGAAGTAGGGGAAGGTGGAGAAAAAAACAAACCGGGAACAATAAGGAGTATATCATGTCTTTTTTTCTAAATAAGCCCGTTTAAGACGTGTTTGTGTGTGTATCGCATCGACCCGTAGCATATGGGACGTTATAAATTTAACAAGATGTCAGCCCAAAGTTCTCGTTTCCTTTTATTTAAATAACCGCCATAAATTTCTCCGACTCGGGCTCCCTCTTCTGTTTATTTATAAAAGTCGAAGTTGGAAAATGTGCACAACGGTCATTAGGGATGACCGTTTTGAATACAACTTTCAAGCCCTAAGTCGGCTTAGATCGTTACCGATTGTCCCGAGGTAATGGGCCCAGAGCTAACGATCTGTTAATACACGAAAGGCCGTGGTCCATCGACCCGCTGATATTCAATTACTCCTTGAAATTTCCAGGCTGGTCGAATACAAGCTGAGTAGGCATAAACAGAAAAGAAGTTCTTTGCACTCACTTCGCACACAATACAGTTGTTCTAGACCGTTGACCTGGCTCTAGGTCACTTACTGGGTCCACCTACACTCTTCGGTTTCGATGTGACACAGACTCACCATTGAAATTGCGTAAAGCAGGGCTTTGAGAATAAAAAAACACTCCCTAGCGTAATTTCATCACCACCTTCTGCTTTCTGATAGACATCTGCCAATTATTTCTAGACCGTGTTGAAACAGATGGTCTTAACCCTTGGTTCTAAGTGGCAGTTGTGAGGGTGTGGCTTTCCTTCAACACCCAGTATTTAAGAAACGCATTACCCATGACAAAATCACCGCTGACTGAGTTTATTAATTAATGGAATCATTTTTGTAATCAGTTGTAATCAGACCCGTTTAGTGGGTCCGTTTATCCTCGCGGGCGTCTATGCCAGTTCTGCTTTGCGCTTCATTTGGGAGTTCCAGTTTTACACGTAGTTTGTTTCTCAATGTACATGGCTCAAGGCGGAAACGCGTTTGAGTTACAACGAAACCCCCGATTGTAGACGGACCCAGTGACAGTTCCGACGTATGACCACGGACTCTCCGACCAACCGACCATGAAATCACCGTACGTGTGATAACTTCACTATATTCAAGGATCTTTTACATACTTCTGTCTGTCATCGGAAGTCTACTTCGAAAGAAAAATTGATATTTTGTAAGCCAGAAAGCGTGTAATTATATAGTTCTGTAAGACATGATGAAGGTTAAGTAAAGAGTAAAGTATAAAGTTATTCCGGTATTTTGATCAATTTTCTGCCTAACTATCATAATTAAATAATCTTTATAAAAACTCATGAATTTTTGTTCCCGTTTAATTTGGTTTATTTACATTAAACTAGGAATGTTGTAATTAATATAACGACAAAATTCCATATACATAGTTTGAAATAAACTACAAAAAATATGAGTGTCCTGTTCTGCCGCTAATCTACGAAAATGATGTAATTTTATGAGCAAAACCATCAAATAAATTGTTAGTTAAATTTTATGAGCAAAACCGTGTAATAAATTGTTAGTTAAATTTTATGAACAAGACAATGTAATAAAAAATTGTAGTTAAATTTTATGAGCAAAACCGTGTAATAAATTGTTAGTTAAATCCATTTTATCAAAAAATGGTATTCCGGCGTTTTGATCAATTTTCTACCAAACCATTAAAATTAATTTTTTTAATGAAAACTAATGGATTTTTGTTCTCGGTTGATAGATTTTATATTAAGGTAAGTATGTTGTAATTAATATAACGACAATAATACATGTAATTTGGATAAAAATATGAGTGTCCGGTTTTTGTCTTCGACTGTACTCGATGCTACCCAAAGAAAATCTGGGTAGTGGGGATCGCGTAGCGTAGAGTAGGGTAGCGTTGCGTGGTATCGGGCAGATGTGCATGGGGGTAATACAATATTATAGAAAATTGGACTAAAAATTGAGCAAAACCATGAAATAAATTGTTAGTTAAATTTTATGAACCATACCGTGTAATAAATTGTTAGTTTAATTTTATGAACAAAACCGTGTAATAAATTGTTAGTTAAATTCATTACATCAAAACATGGTATTCCGGTGTTTCGATCAATTTTCTGCCAAATCATTAAAATTATTATTATTATTATTATTATTATTTTTAATAAAAACGAATGCATTTTTGACCTTTGGACTTTGGATTTGCGTCGGGAATCGTTGCATCGGGTGTGTTCCCAGCTTAAAAAATTGGAAGAAACTTCAGACAGCCAAGATACTAGAGCCAATAATATGCTTGATTTAAGAATAATTACGAATTTGCGCAGTAAAATTAAATTGCTTGTGAAATTCATTATATCAAAATTGTATTCCGATGTTTTGGTCAATTTTCTACCAAACCATTATTATTATTTTTTTTTTAAATAACAACTAATGAATTTTTGTTCCCAGTTAATTTGGTTTATACCAAAATAAGTATTTTGTAATTAATATAAGGACAATAATACATATAATTTGAAATCGAAATCAAAATATGAGTGTCCGGTTTTTTGTCTTCGACTGTACTCGATACTACCCAACGAAAATCTGGGTAGTGGGGATCGCGTAGCATAGAGTAGGGTAGCATTGCGTGTCATCGGGCAGTTTTGCACGGGGGTAATACAATGTTATGGAAAATTGAACTTTGGATTTGCATCAGGTAGCGTCGCATAGCACTGCATCGAGTAAATGTGTGACTCTCCGACCAACCGACCATGAAATCACTGTCCGTACATGTGGTAACTTCACTATATTCGAGGATCTTTCCTTCTGTCTGTCATCGGAAGTCTACTTCTAAAAAAAAATTGATATATTGTATGCCAGAAAGTGTGTTGTATATTCTGTAAGACACGATGAAGGTTAAGTAAAGAGATGAAAGCTTTATAGAGATATCGTGCCATAATTTAGTTTGATCATACCTGACAGAACATAGCTTTATAATTTATATGCATAGTTTTATGCAAATGTAAATGTTTCCATAGTGATTATTTGAGACTATAGGTCTGGTGTTCTAATCCCGAGTAGTTACTTTGTATTTTATCCGTCTTTCCATGATATGCATTACAAATCGTGGAAAGACAAACAAAACATAACTATTTGACTACATTGCACATCATCAAATATTTAAAAGATACCCGTTGGACGGGAAGCCCTCCTGTATCACAGGGATTTCCTTTACTTCTAGCTTCTAAATTTTTTTAGCATCATTCTTAAGATAAGACGTTCTTCCTTTCGTGACTACTTGGAAAAAGTCAACCTACATCACGATCATACGACTAAATTACAATAGTAGTATTCTAAATTCTGTACTGCCAACTGGAACATGGGGGTTACTGCCAAGCGGCTAAATTGTTTGCCTAAATTGACTCGGGGTTTGTTTCCTGCTGGATATGCCAAGGACGAATCGTCCCTCTGAGTAGTCGTCGTTTGTAGCTGTAACGGTGAGCGTTGCCACCGGAGCGGGAATTTACTTCCTTGGGAAAGGGCCATACATCCTCCTCAGCCCGCTTTGGAATATTTAATTAACCCTCCCCGTTATACAAGTATGTTTCGGAACAAAAGTTGTTTATCTTGTTTCAAGCGCTAATTAAATTTTGAATTTCCTTTTCGCTGGGGTTATTCTTAAATCCGCGTTGGGTCGTATTTGCGTCCTGCCCGACCGGTTCCTCTACGCTAATCATCAGTCCGACTTGGGCCTTTTCCTCTTAATTATTCCCAGGCTTTTCTGAATGATTTTTCTTATGATTAATGCAACGGTAATAATAGTGAAAAAGGAGAAATTGCAATCACAATAGGAGCCGCGAGGGAAATAATTAAAAAAGAATAATCATTCCTTGTTGGATAATTGACATCCTAATTAAGTTAGAATTTACCATCTCAAAACAAGATACAGTAAAAGTACTTTACGTTTGTTTTTAGTTTAATTAGTGTAAGGTTAGTTGAATTGAAGGTCTAGCGTTTGAGATTGTTTCTTTAATATCCAACTCCGTTCCTTGGATTAGTTAATTTTGTTTCATTATTTCTTGATTTTTCATGTAATTTAGGGATAATTTTACTAATTTCAGAGATAATCTATTTTGATCACAATGCCCTTTTCCTCCCAGTTGATTCGGACCAATAAATTATATTTCATGAGCATGCTTGACTACTTAAAGCGTTGAACACACCCGACGCAACGCTATGCGACGCTACTCGATGCTACCCGATGCCTTTTCACGTTTTGGTAAGGTGTGCACATCTGCGCGACGTCAAGCGAACGCTACGTACAGTTAGAAAGCGTGTTTCACAAACAACTCACAACTGCAGCGCCTCTTTGGTTCTTAATATACTATTTTGAGCAAAACCATGTAATAAATTGTTAGTTAAATTTAATTTTTTTAAATAAAGTTATTCCGGAGGTTTGATCATTTTTTTTAAAACAAAAACTCATGAATTTTTGATCTCGTTTAATTTAGTTTACATTAAAATAGGAATGTTGTAAATAATGTAACGACAAAATTATTTATACATAGTTTCAAATAAACTACAAAAGTATTAGTGTCCGGTTTTGACGCTACTCTACGGAAATTATATAATTTTATGACCAAAACCATGAAATAAATTTTTAGCTAAATTTTATGAGCAAAATCGTGTAATAAACTGCTAGTTAAATTCATTATTTCAAAATGGTATTCCGATGTTTTGGTCAATTTTCTACCAAACCATTAAATTTTTTTTGTTAAACAACAACTAATGAATTTTTGATCTCGGCTAATTTCGTTTATATCGAAATAATTTTGTTGTAATTAATATATCGACAATAATACATATAGTTTGAAATCAAAATATGAGTGTCCGGTTTTTTGTCTTCGACAGTACTCGATGCTACCCGACGAAAATCTGGGTAGTGGGGATCGCGTAGCGTAGAGTAGGGTAGCGTTGCATGCATCGGGTAGTTGGTAGTAATACAACATCGGGGTAGCGTCGTATAGCATTGCATCGCGTGTGTTCCCAGCTTAAAAGAAGTTTTGTTTGGAGTGTACTTTTCTGTAACAAATCAGACAATTTTTAATTTAAATTTTTTTTAACCGAGTTACTCGTCAGTTAATTGCGCGTGTTTAATTTATGGATTATATTATTGCTTCGTTTCGGACAAAAGAGTCGGATGGGCTTTGTCATTGTTCGATTGTCTTTGTTCAGGAAGTTGCGTTCCCCAGGAGTTGCCGGCCAGGAGATTCCGGGTTGTGTTCAGCCGACTTTTCTCACGAAGCGGAATTTATTCCGATTTATGAAATTATTCAATGTTCGGCGTCGGTTTTAAAGCAGAACGATTGTCAAAGATTATTTTCTCGTCCGGGACAGGTTCGGGTTTCGAACGGGTTCTGCACTTTGTACTTTGTGGTTCCAGTACGTGCCTCGAAAATCTTTCGGTTTGGCTGAAAAGGTCGTAGCACTTAGGTCAAACGCTAATCTCTTCATGAATATTTACTGAAAGAGGCGAAAAACGTTAGAAGGGGCCGTTTTCGCCCGATCCTCGTTCTTTCTTTCCGCGGTTCATCCTAGCGTAGAGCACAGCGTCGAACCTCTGTCAAATTTAACTACCTGACGGAAGATTCGGTCCAAGTTCATAACGATACAAGCTCCTCGGAACGAGCAACCTCTCTGCCAAGAGCTATTAAAGTGGTGTTACAAGGAGTTTGGTAATTAGGAGAAAGCCGTCTTACAGTAAACAAAGCGGATTCTGAAACACAACTACCAACAATACCAAGTTTCATGCTAGTTTTAACCCATATCCCAAACATAATATACTTGTCTGGCAAATATAAATAATTTTTTCCCTGTTTATCAGATATGAGGTCATCATGATATTAACATTTTAATCCTAATCTCTTCGATCAAAATTAATCATTTCCAAGAAAAATCATAATTGCATCATTTTAATTCGCAATATTTCCTTCTTTTTTTTCCCTAGAGATTAATCGTTGAACTTAAATAAAGTCCCAAAGTCCAAGTGTTGGGTCTATTAATTTTTCAGTTACCAAGACTAAACACACCGAGGATAGGCTAAAATGATCAATAACTACCAAATAGAATGATGAACGATGGTCTGAGTGTGGTGTTCAATCCTTTTTAAAAAGATAGTTCCTACTCACAGTAAGTTGTTTTGCAACGATCCGCATTTCGAGCCCTTTAGCTCATCATCAGGTTGAACGATTTGTACAACCTGATGATGAGCTAAATGGCTCGAAATCCGGATCGTTGCAAAACAACTTACTGTGAGTAGGAACTATCGTTGCAAAACAACTTACTGTGAGTAGGAACTATCTTTTTAAAAATGATAACTACCAAATTTCAGGTTCATCACCCCTCAGACTACGCGGAGAAATTTCACAATAGTTTATTAACATGATTTGGTTCAAAACCGGCCGAAATAGTTTTTTTTTCTTTCGTTTTCTTTTTATTAACCACTTTTACAGTTAAATAATCTGTAAATCAATCTTGGTTGGTTACAAACAAGACAAAAACTCTTTAGGAAACATATTCCATTAGGAGCAAGTGTAAATTCTCCGTTTTCTCGCCTTGTGCTACTCCTTAAGATTTTAATAATGGCAGAATTAAAGTACTAAACTGGGTGATTATTATTATTGCTCCGTCCTGAGGGAGAAAGCCTGAAGAGGAATAAATTCGCTTTAAAACGAAATAAAAAGGTTGCCGAGGAGAAAACGCATTTAATAAGTATTACATTAGGGTAGAGTTAGGGTGGATTTGTGTTAGTTAGCTTAGGGCATGAATGGTTAGGTTAGATAGGGTTAGGTTGGATTGGGGTAATTTACGTTAAAGCTAGAATTAGGGGTGGTTTTGGTTTGTTTAGCTTGGTTTTAGAATGGTTAGGTACAGAATTGCTGCTGTATTTTTTGCTCTTTTATTTATTTTTCATTTTTCAATCTATGGTTTATTTAATTTATATTCTGTTCACACTTCGTTCTCAGAGCTCGACCTGCCTGTCCGGAATTATGCATGGTTATGCAGAATAGGTGTTATTGTGCCAATTTCAGATGAAAAGTTGTCACAGTAGGTGCCTCAAGACCTGGGTTCGAATCTCTCCCGTGACTTTCCCTCCCCATTTTTTCATTAGCGGTTATGCACCTTTTCAGGGTCATGAGAACATCACATAGACACAGCACAAATTGAACGGTTAAACGTATTTTTCCTCACCAAGGCAGAATCCTGCGAATATGGTTTTTACAATTATTCGCATTAATTCAGACAAACGAGGATATAATCATTAACTAGTCAGCTGAAACTCCTTTAATCTGGCCGTTACTGATTGTTTTGGCCTTCCTATTCTCGTTGGGTCGAGACACACTAAAGCTGGGAACACACCCAATGCAACGCTATGCGATGCTACCCGGCACAAATCCAAAATCAAATTTTCCATAAGATTGTATTACTCCCGTACACATCTGCCCGATGCCACGCAATGCTACCCTACTCTACGCTACGCGATCCCCACTCCAGATTTTCGTCGAGTAGCATCGAGTACAGTCGATGACAAAAGAATCGGGCACTCATATTTTTATTCAAACTACTTGTATTATTGTCGTTATATTAATTACAACATACTTATTTTAATATAAACCAAATTAAAAGATCAACAATTCATTAGTTGTTATTAAAAAAATAAATTAATGGTTTGGTAGAAGTTGGTAGAGTTTTATAAAAATTATTTAATTATGATGGTTAGGCAAAAGATTTATGAAAACACCGGAATAACTTTAGAACAATTAAATTTAACTAACAATTTATAACATGGTTTTGCTCAAAATAATACATTAAGAACAAAAGGGGCGCTGCGATTGATAGTGATTTGTGATATACGCTGTGTGACTTCGTGGCGTTCGCTTGACGTCGCATAGATGTGCACACCCTACCAAAACGTGACAAGGCGTTGGGTAGCATCGGGTAGCGTCGCATAACTTTGCATAGGGTAAATGTGTTCTCGGCTTAAAGATTGCGGAATGCAAAAACATGTCTGACAGACCAACCCAACAAAGAGGCAGGTCAAAATAATCGGTAACTACCGAATTACATGCTCGTCGTCCTGCATACCTCATGGAAACATTTTACAATGAAACTGCTTTAACACTATTTGATTATTGGGTATTAATTTTGTTTTTGTGATTTCTTTCTCTATGGCCTGAAAGGAGGTTTATGATCGTTTCATAATTTTCTTCTCTTTACACTTTCTAACAAAAACTATCACAGAAGACTTGTGAATTGTTGAAACTCGTCTGACGGACAAGGAGAATAGGTCCACCGGTTACACACCAGTTTACAAAAAAATTCACTCATGTTTTTCTTATCGTTGTAATTTTTCTGTTTCTATCAGAAAAGACAGATACGGCGAATAAGTCAGTCTAAGAACTATTTCCGTTACGTCATCGAACTCCGATTTTCGAGTTAAAAAGAGAAAAACATCGTCCTTGATGGCCGTATCTCCTTTTGTGATTTGATCGCAATAAGAGGATGGAGTCGATTGTTGCAACTCGTAACCGGCTCTATCCGTGATGTCTGAATTGGTCGCGATGGATGTCCCTCTCACCTCGCAGTCAATCCGTTGCAGGTAATTACACTTCACGGTCTCAAATCCAATTTCACCGTCCAACTAAAATTAATGCACAAATCCAGTAGGAGTGCGATTAAATAGCCCCGATTTGAAGTAGAGTTTGACACGTATCGTTAATTGTAATCCAATGTCTTAAGTTTTAGCGTAAATGGATTTAATTACTGAGAACTGGGACAGACGCGGAAAAGACAAATAGACTTTCAGCACTAATGAGCACCGTGGGCGTACCGCGGCTTGTCACTTCTGAAGGCCGTGACATTAACATCTTTTATGTATGTCGTCAGGTTTGTCGTACTTCCTCTTCGGCCATAGATTTTAAGTTAAGGTTTTCCATTTTTTTTTTTAATATCATGTCGTCGAACCAGATTTAAAATGATTTTGTTGTGCGATATCTTAAGGGAAGCACAACTCAAGTGATGAACTGCTGACAACCGTCAACAAGCTCTCTTGGCTCCAGGGGAAATTTCTCATTTTTTATTTATTGGCTCTAGAGAACGTAGAAAGACGAATTCTATAGGTTCGTACCTGGCCAGTACTGGAGATAGTTCCTTCACTGACCTCGATTTCGGTCACGGCTGGTCAATTTATTTATTTATAGTTTTTTTTTTTTCGAAAGGGTGTGAATGCAAAAACGTCCATTATCTTCGAGGGTAGTTAATCGCCGTTGAAACAATGAAAAGCTAAACTGTTCCAATTTTTCAGTTAAAACCAACTTAAAATGGCGGTAAACATAAAGTTAACAAAGCTAAAGCATTGTTTTCTTGTATTCTTCGTCTACCTTTAAAATCAGAATTTTTTAAAAAATAAATTCCAACAATAAAGTTAATCCAGATTTACGTAGTAGTCATAATTGACCATATTAATTATTCCAATTAATTATTCTATCTAAGGTTTTTGGTTGAGACAAAAAATTAATGCCACGATTTGGATTCGAATCCATTGAAATATGGCAAAAAAGTGACCAATTCGAACGGATACAGGTTGAGATGAGAAGTTGATGTCCGATCGAAGTCACGATAGCTTAAGTCGTTAGAGCAGCGGCGTTTTTAGCCGAAGTTCGTGGGTTCGAATCCCGCTCGTTACTAATTTTTCATCTCAACTAAAATCCATAGACATAAAGAATAATTAATCGGAATAATACAAGTTTTAAACTGCCCAGAATGCTCGTGACACTAATTTTTTATCTCAAACAAAAACCTTAAAAAAAATAATTAATTGGAATAATACAAGTTTTAAACTGTCCAGAATGCTCGTGACACTAATTTTTTTCTCAAACAAAAACCTTAGACAAAAAAAAATAATTAATTGGAATAGTACAAGTTTTAAACTGTCCAGAATTCTCGTGAGACTCATTTTTTATCTGCAACAAAAACCTTAGACAAAAAGAATAATTAATCGGAATAATACAAGTTTTAAACTGCCCAGAATGCTCGTGACACTAATTTTTTATCTCAAACAAAAACTTTAGAAAAAAATAAATTTAAAAAAGTGATCATAGTTTATTACGTTTAAGATGGAGTTTTTAATTATAAATACAATTTCTTTAAATATATATGAGTATAAAAAATATATATTCTCTACCGGGTCAGTTAAGTGAGAAAAATGGATAGAAGACAAAAAAATAATACAAAAAAATTCAATTTAAGAATTTAGTTGATAACAAAGCGACGTGTCTATTAGTTGAGAATGTTGACCGGTGATATTTTACATTATATTCCTAGATTGTGATCCGTTTTTATCATTATTTTAGTCATTATTATTATTATAATCATCATCAACTGTCCAGAAAAGGAAAACATTAACTTCATTACCGTTAAAAATTAACAGTCATTTCTCCGAAGTTTGCATGTAAGCCTGGGTTGTTTCTGGATGTTAAGCTTTGAACTCCTGATCCTCTTCTTTGAGACTATTCGCTTGAGGTTGTGGTTCAGTTTTAGTCTTTGCTTATTTTTAAATGGTTGCTACAACTTAAAAAACAGTCCCACTCTTAAAACGGCTGAACGCGTCTGACATACCAACGCAGCGAGATTATGCGGACCAGGATTTTCGGAAAAATCCAAGTTTCAGGTTGGCCCGTAGGCCACTCGGAAATTTTAACAAAGGATTTTTCTTCTCCGATCATCCATTTTTACCTTTTTTCATACCTCATCGACCTGATCGCCTTGTCCATAATCGATCTTACTTGTCCTTTAAGATTCTATTTTATAAATTTTGACAATAATAGGAATTTATTTTGTTTAGAAAACAAAATATTGTCCCGGGTCCTTTCTAACTTATGAGCACCATGGGCGTACTGCGGCTTGTCACTTCTGAAGACCGTGTCATAAACATCTTTTAATCTATGTCGTCAGTTTTGTCGTACTTCCTCTTCGGTCATAGTTTTTACGTTTTAAGTCTAAATGTAAGTCTGTGAGCTTTTGCCCTCTTCTTTGAGACAGCTTATGCTCCAAAGTATGGTACTATTTTCACGGTGGAAAATATACATCGTAGTATATAAACATATAAAAAGCAAATAATATAACGTCTATATCAAAATGTCGACCAATAGAAAACGTTTATATCATATATTTTGATCAAGGGCTTAGAGAATGTCGACGGAGGATTTTGTGATTTTCGACTGGCCCAAATTTGAATTTTAAAGCAGCCCGTTATAATTCGAGTGTGTCGAATAAACCGTTTTGCCCGGCACGTGATTGCCGATGCGTTACGTCGAGTGTGGACTTGAATTTTAAGCTCGCGCACTTGAAAGACTACCGTGTAACCGCGCTTGATCCTCAACTGCGCGCGGAAATGTCACATGACGTCTCATAAACGGCCGGAAATATTTTTTATATGAAATTGACACTACTTGATGATGAGAAACAGCCAGTATTCTATTCATGGAAGATCATAATTTAAATGGTCATCATTGCGCAATAATAAATTGGGCATGAAGTGTTTTTTTTTTTTTATTAGATGATAAAACGATTTATGAAAGTGACTTGTGCGGTCGGAGAGTGCGACGTCCGTTGGCAGGTGATGGATGTAAGCGGTCGTCTCCGATCCGCCTCGTTGATCCTAGCTGTGTCTGGTGTTTATCCTTTTTTGGTTTAAAGGTGCGCCTTATAAAAGAAAACACCGAGAAAAGAAGGAAGTATTTGAACTTATCTAGATGACATAACTTGATTGTTTGGTTCAGTGTACTGAGTTTTACAATGTGATGGCTCTTTAAAAATTAAATTTGTGTTTGCCTTGTGTAAACTCATTATTGATTTATTTGACAGGTGATTTAGAATTTGACCGGCCCTTGAAATGCCGAAATGCCTTGACCTCGTTCACCATCCGATGACCAAGTCCGAATCTTCCGACCTTCACCGGTCTGAACTTTTTCGGCCGCGAGACCATTGTTCACGCACGACTCTATGCCGTTCTTCATGAACCTGACCATTATTCGGCCGTGGTTATTCTCTGAAAAGTGGCTAGTCCCACTGTTTTGCAACCGTTGAATCGGCCTCGTAATTATTCGCGAATATGAATACCTTCAACACCCGATCTCGTATGAGGCAATAGATTTTGTACGATAATTACGACAATTTATTTCCCCGTGGCCAATTGGATTTAGTTTCTCTTTCCTATCAGAGGTTATCACGTGGAAATTAGACTTGTGATGAAGTTAAACCGTTACACAGGACAACGAAAATACATTTATTTTGGTACTGACACAAAAGGGTTGATGTGACGAGTCAATCTCCCAAAGTTACCCCTCTCTGCTGATTTTTAATCGTCCGTATTCGCACAGCATTGCTCAACCTGACCCAACCTAATCAGTTCTATCATACTTGAAGCGATCTAATCGTGCGACCATACGCATTCAGTCCTGCGACTTTATCCCGCAAACTGAGATTTTTTGTCCTATGACCTCGCTATTTTTATTTATTTATCACATTTTCTCTATAAACTTCTGTATAAAATTTGAATCGATAAGTATTTATGTATGAATTTTATTGCATAAAATTTTTTATTAACAGTATTTGTTTAAATAGTATTCAATCGGTTCCATGGCATTATTGCACTTTTTCACCTGGTATGCATTAAATATATTAAATCCATTATATTTCGTGGTCTGATTGCCCAAATAACTTCTTTCAATTAATTATTCTTGATGTAAGGTATTGGTTGGAATGAAAAAGTTAGTGTCACGAACGGGATTCGAACCCACGACCTTCGGCTAAATACGCCTCTGCTCTACCACTTGAGCTATCGTGATTTCGATCCGCTCGGAACTCACTATCTCAACCTACCTTTCGAATAAAGGAGGGAAAATTCTAGGGTCGAATCCTGCTCGTGACACTAACTTTTCAATTCAACCAATACTTTACATAAAGATTAATTAAATATATCAAGCATTTTTTTTTAAATATACATATTTATACAAAAAATATAGTTTAGGGCAAAAATATATTTCCAAAAGGCATTAGAATAGGCATTATACCAAACAATAAAGGTATTAAACTCGACTGTAAATAGGACATTGAGGTTCCCGGTTACTCATCGTCAACAAGACAAGAGGATCTTTAACGTCCGCACCTGGCCTATTCGGCCTTATCGGACGTTTTGATTCTCAAGATGAGAGCTGACGCACTTCTGCATACGACGGAAGGTGTTACCGCCGCAGCATTGGTGTAGTGGTGTCCCGGCCCCTAAGGGTCAGTAGCCACGCTCTCCGCTTGTCCACTCCGAATGGTCGGGCCTGCATTGTGCGTCAGGTCGTACGCCGCAAGCGAGGGGCTAACGGGCCGAAATACATCAGCCCGTCCCCCCCCTCGCGTACTCCCTAGATAGAGAAGGCGACTCTATCTCTCTGAGTGTAGAGACAGTAAGAATATTGAATAAATGCTATACACAACAAATCAAAGTCAAGGACTCAACATCAATTTATTATTTATCACTGCAATTCGTTAGCCCATGCACATTGGCTGACATATTTACTTTTAACACATATTTATTAATTTTTAATTATTAAATGCTTAAGTGTTTCACGTGTATTTACGGTAGTTCAAGACTTCCCTATCCTAAATAAATAGATTTTTTTTATTGGCTACTTATGAATGAATGATAAATATTTACAATTGCTCTGCTCTATAGATGTTGTTGTCAAGATTAGGTATGCTGAAGCTGGGAACACACCTGATGCAACGCTATGCGACGCTACCTGATGCTACCCAACTGTCACGCCCAACTGCTGTAGGATGTGCACATCTATGCGACGTCAACCGCACGCGACGTACAGTCACACAGCGTGTATCACAAATCAGTAAATCAGTATCGCAATCGCAACGCCTCTTTTGTTCTTAATACACTATTTTGAGCATAACCTAGTAATAAATTGTTAGTTAAATTCATTATATCCAAAAATGGCATTCCAGTGGTTTGATCAATTTTCGACCAAACCATTAAGTAAATCCCAGGCCCTGAAGATGATCTCAATAAAGATCGAAACGTTGGCACGATAAAGAAAATGTTTTTCTGAAACCTACATCACAGCAGAACGCATCTCACGATTTCTGAATAATTATCGACTAACGGTCATTAATCACCACACATTAACATTAATGTTTTTTTAAAATAAAAAGTACTGAATTTTTGATCTCGCTTAATTTCGTTTATATTAAACTCAGTATGTTGTAATTAATATAACGACAATAATACATATAGTTTGAAATAAAAATTCCGGTTCTTTTGTCTTCGACTGTACTCGATGCTACCCGACGAAAATCTGGGTAGTGGGGATCGCGTAGCGTAGAGTAGGGTAGCGTGCGTGGCATCGGGCAGATGTGCACGGGAGTAATAAAATCTTATGGAAAATTGGACTTTGGATTTGCGTCGGGTAGCGTCGCACAGCGTTGCACCGGGCAAGCGTGTTCCCGCATAAGGGTTACATCGAGTCCAACGTGGAAATCCTCCAGTAGTTCTTAGATCACCATTTTGGACTAACTTGGTTGGTTAGGTGGTTGATTGGTTAGGAAAATTTGATTAGATTTCCCCAAATAGATGGTTCATGCTTTTGAGCTTTTTTTTTTTCATTGTGATAATTAAGAGTAAATCTGGAATCCAGTTACATTCCAAAGTATTTAACATTCTTATCCCACGGTAATGGCGAGTTATTTATTTTTTATTTGTTTTTGATATGATAGACAATGTAAGATCTGCGTCGAGTAGTGCTCTGTCTTGCTACCATTGCATACCATCTGTCTGATTTTCCATTTGTCAAAATATTTCAAACACCTCTCAGGTAAGTTTCTGCCGATAGAATCAACTAGGAGGTCTTACAAAGGCCGTATCATCAGCAAAGAGTGATCGGGTGTAGTTTTTAGCTTGTAAACGTCATTAACAAATATATTAATAAGATTGGTCCACGAACAGACCCTTGGGGAACCCAGGTTTTATACTTTTCAAAACTGACCTTATGCCATCAATCCTTACAAAAAATGTCCTGTTGGTTAGGAAATTACTAATTGTGTTAGCTACTTATCAAATTGATATGACATCCCTAACCACCATCAGGCATTACAATGATATATGAATTCCAGTCAGTTTGTCTGTCTATTTGATGTCTAATGGGGAAATGAATTTAATTGCAATATTTTATTTCTTTAGATTCTTCGTCTTCGGTTCATCAACGAACTACTAATACTAGGTCAAACAACTCCCTCATTTACAAATGCAAACTAATGATTCATAATTCATGCCCACTACTTCATGAGAACTACTTAATGAGGGACAAACTACTCTAACAAGTCGTTTTCAATTTGAAACTTATAGTAGGACTAAGTTGTCCGTCGCAGTTGTATGTAGTTCCAGAATGAAACCGACCTATGCGTGAGGATTCTCACTGTCATCTCTCGATTCTCCTTTGTAACCTGTTCCTCGTTTAAACGTCCAAATTTTCATGTTTATCAAGAAAAACCTGTTTAAATCTAATAATTGACGGCTTAGGCCCTTTAACATGTCATTAATAAAGAAATGATGAAATGCCGGCTTGCACGACTCAGGAGCGCATCTGAAAAATTTCCCACCAATTACGTACGCCGCAGGAGACGTCGGAACGGCCGATACAACGTGACCGGGCCAGTTTTTACTTTTTGTTTTCGATTCCTGCCTTCCGAAGTCGATTATGTTATTATTTTTAAAGCAAGTAATTGTGTAATTATATTCAAGGTCGATTAATGACAGGCCAGGTCCACGAGACGATGGACCAGATCACGCCATTATTGGCCTGGAAGAGGAATCTGGCCGGGGGCTCTCATGAATCGACGTCGCGTTCACGGATCCATCGATTACTCGCAGAATTTCCTACTTATAAATCTATGTAAAAAAATCGATCATCATTGAACTAGTACAATAAATAAGATGGCGGCGGATTTTTCAGGCCGTGAAAGCTCTGAAAGACAGAATTCAAAACAAAGGTAAAAGGATCGTAAACTTTGTTTCTGTAAATAAGACACGAGATGTGTTCTTCAACTTTTAACTGGATATGTATATGTTGGCACCCCTCGTGTGAACCGGGTCGCCTCTGGGGCGTCTTCAGTTCCCGAAACAAAACCAGTGCCGTTCGATACTGGCCGCAATACTGGCCGACGCGTTATGTCGATGGAATGCTTTATTTTGCCCGTGTTTAGATTGGCTACTCTGCATATTGACAAAGCTTCGAATAATTCCGGTGTACTGACATGCTCGATAAACCTCCTGAGACCGATGGTGTAAAAATCTTCGTAACTTGGTAGAGAAATCTTGTCTTCCGATAACCGTCTTAAAAAACTACCTCAACTTTACACAATAGTCCTGATTCTTCAAAGCCGCCAAAAATCAGTATTATTAGCCTTTTTTCTGTCAACTGGGCATTGCTGACTCAAAAGTATCGAGAGTAGCAGACAATATGTCGTTGAAGACGTGAAACTTCCGCCAAGAAGAGCTAGCGTCGATAAACATCAATTTAAGCAAGGTCCTATTAAGGAAAATACGTCTTATTTCTTTCTTACGTGTGTACTTATTTCAAGCCTAGGCTTTTTCTCTCCCAGGTATACGATTTTCACCTCAGGACATATGCCTCAGAAGTACGCAGTGTCCAGTAAGCGGTCCGACTCTCATTCTGTAATTCTTTGATGAACCTTTTCGCATGGCTTTGTCCTGGAATACTCAACCGAGGATTTATTCTTAACGCATTGATCTACGTGGCAATTTGATGTGCTGAAAAAGGGTTCAGGGCCGATTAGGCGTCATGAATTTTCCTTGGCCGATTTATCAGCCTACTCATTTCCCTTCTGCGCTGGTACCCAAACCAATTTTGTTGCTCAGGACTTTATAGTGCCTTGCGGCCACTATTCTTCTGTTGCTACTCAGCCTGTTGATCTCCTTGGCACCGAGTAGCCACATTCGTCTGTAAGACAGTGGCATAATGGCCAAGGCTTATATTTTCTTTTTCCTGACCGATACTCGGTCTAGAGCGTCAGATAGTCAGCATTGCCCAGGAATATATGCTTTATCTAGATGCCCTTCTTTGGTTTTCACGTTGAAACTATATTTTAAGAATGTGCTGAGAACGATTAGACCTCCAGCCAGCGGACAGTCCTGACTGTCGGGCTGGTTAAAATAAACTTGTTTGGCATTAGAATTGCTTGAATCTTTTAAAACAATAGCTTTCCGACTTCAGTCCTTCCTTAGGTGATGTATATATCTGGAACCAACTATCAAAATATTAAAGATGAAAACAAGGCGTCGGACTCTTTGTCGAACGCTAGAGAATCAAGTAGGTCCACATTCTATAAACAGCTGGACGTTGAATGTCAATTATTCTAATTCACAAATGAATTGCCGATTAACTCGAGGGATCTGAGTCGGCTATTTAAAATGAGGAATGAATTACTTTACCTAAACTTCACCCCATGGTTTGATGAGGGGGGGGGAGGTTGAGCTATGTTAACTTAGAGGAAAAGAGGGTATGGTTCGACACCTTGGCGTCTGTTCTTTAACAGAAAAAAAATTAAAAGAAATGCAGTGTTAATCTTGTAAATTATGCCTGCTCCGTTTCCGTTAATTACTTACGTTAATTAATTTTCACCTTACGTTATATTCTTGAAAAATACTTTTGTAGTCAATATTTGAATGTAATATCAATTTAATAAAATTTACTTTTTAATTAAACCTTAGATTATAATGCAATTCTTGTTTTATATAATATAGCTTTGTCGCTATCTTTACTTAATTTTCGTCTGTATTCTTTTTATAAATTGTTATTATAGCAAAACTGTTCATCATTCTCAACATGGTGAATGTCCAAACAAGCTTTTATATAGCTTTTTTTTAATTTTACTGTGTAAATTCGTAATTATTCTTAAATCAAGCATATTATTGGCTCTAGTATCTTGTCTGTCTAAAGTTTCTTCCAATTTTTTAAGCTGGGAACACACCCGACGCAACGCTATCCGACGCAAATCCAAAGGTCAAAAATGCATTAGTTTTTATTAAAAATAATAATAATAATAATGATTTGGCAGAAAATTGATGGAAACACCGAAATACCATTTTTTCAGGTAATGTATTTAACTAACAATTTATTACACGGTTTTGCTCATAAAATTTAACTAACAATTTATTTCATGGTTTTGCTCATAAAATTTAACTAACAATGTATTTCATGGTTTTGCTCATAAAATTTAACTAACAATTTATTTCATGGTTTTGCTCAATTTTCAGTCCAATTGTCTATAAGATTGTCCCATGCACATCTGCCCGATACCACGCAACGCTACCCTACTCTACGCTACGCGATCCCCACTACCCAGATTTTCTTTGGGTAGCATCGAGTACAGTCGAAGACAAAAAACCGGACACTGATATTTTTATTCAAATTACATGTATTATTGTCGTTTTATTAATTACAACATACTTACCTTAATAAAAAATATATTAACCGAGAACAAAAATCCATTAGTTTTTATTAAAAAAATTAATTTTAATGGTTTGGTAGAAAATTAATCAAAACGCCTGAATACCATTTTTTGATAAAATAGATTTAACTAACAATTTATTACACGGTTTTGCTCATAAAATTTAACTAACAATTGACTTCATCGTTTTGCTCATAAAATTACACCATCATCGTCGAGAAGCGTCAGAACAGGACACTTACTTTTTTGTAGTTTATTTCAAACTATGTATATGTACTTTTGTCATTATATTAATTACAACCTCCTTAATTTAATATAAACCAAATTAAACGACATCAAAAATTCATGAGTTTTTATAAAAATTATTTAATTATACTGGTTAGGCAGAAAATTTATCAAAACACGGGAATAACATTATTTAAAACAATTAAATTTAACTAACACAACACATGGTTGTGCTCATCAAATTTATTGAAATAATTGCATGGTTTTGTTCAAAATAATGCATTAAAAACCAAAGAGGCATTACAATTGTGATACTGATTATTGTGATATACGCTGTGTGACTACATGGCGTGCGCTTGACGTCGCATATATGTGCACACCCTACCAAAACAAGACAAGGCGTCGGGTAGCGTTGCATCGAGTATGTGTGTTCACCGCTTTATTCGCCCATTTTTATGCGGCCAATATTCCCTGCATTATCCTTCCCCTGCATGAACATATTTATTTGTGATAGATTCTGGAGAACTTACAGGCTCGTCATGTACAGTTGTTCTTACTTATTCGAATATGAATAATGTTAAAAACGTTTAAGGTAATGACATACATTCACTAAGAGAACTTTATTTGTTCAACATCAAATTCTCCACACTTATAAAATCTGTCAAGCGAGGTACGTTGTTTTTTGAAATAACGGTGGAGTCGATGAACTTTTGATAATCGGCTTGATAAATATTAATCATCCGAAGTGAACATTCTTCGAAACGTGCCTAAGTTCGGCAAGAAATGATTGACGAGAGATTAAATAAGAAATGCGGTTTCGTACTTCGTTAAATGGAAAATGAGCTGAGCGACGTTTGTTCAAAATAGACACTCAACTGGAGATTTTCAGAGTTAAGGTAAAAACAGTCATTCCAACAGCAGCCTTAATATAAACGTTCGTTATATTAATATCTTATTTGGTAATTCAACCGATAACTTTCCTTAGTCAGCTGTTGAGTAAGATCACGTCGGATTTATAGGCCAAGAACGGACGGAAAGTTCAGGGAGGGAGGGTCAGAGATTCGATCTTTACCGGCCGGAATAAATTTATATAGTCGAGGAAAAAGATGGACCGAAGATATCCATCGCCTCGGCCGAACCTTTTTTTCTGGGTTTCAGGAAGACACGGCGTCGGTCAGCGTGCCAAGTGATCAATCAGCGGATCGGCATGCGCCGGAATACGTGTCGTTCCGATGTGCATATCGTCGCGAGGACCGATGAATTAAAAATCAGCAGGTGAATCACGCCCCGTGGTACGACTGGCAATAATGGATTATTCAGATTTAACAACTAAGGATTGTACAGTGCTATAAAGTAGCACTTGTGCTGCTTCACCAATTCGCGATCTTTTGTTTCGAAGATTTGATTTAGTCGCTACCAATGGTTCTCCTTCATGAATCATCAATCTTGCTTTAAACATCATCATTCTAATTTTAATTTCCTACTTATTTACATATATAATGAAACTATTTTTACTGCTGCTGTAGACGTCCTATTGGCTCTACTACCACTACCTTCCATCAAAATATAGGATAGTGTCAATTCTCAGACTAATGCAGGCCTTCAGACAGTACATGTTCCGAGTCTACTCTCATAAAAATGAACAATTAAAGCATCAAGTGAAACTTCAGACAAGGTGCTAGTCATGTATGTGAACGCCATGACCCGAAAATTTCCGCTTTGTTGAGAAACTTAAACCAAATTACCCAATAGAGTAGACAGATAAAATGGAATTCTAGTTAATGCCGACTATATCTGGTATTCAGATCTAAAATTGATAATTGGTCGGGAGATGGTATCTATGAAAATAAACCAAATGCCTTCGGCAATATGCCACTGTATTTCAGGCGAGCTGTGGCTAATGAGGAACCTATTCGGGTAGCTAGTCAGCATCAAAGACCAATAACTACCTCAAGTCCAATGCGTTTGGTTTTGCAGTACCAATATACATTGGGGAAAAACAACGAAAACCATTAATTAGTCAAGAAAAGTTTATTCGGAACAGCTATAGGTCCCGAACCCTTTTTCTGTACACCAAACAAGTAGATACATCTAGCTTACAATAAGTTCTCGGTTGAATGAAAACGTATTCCAGAGCAGAGCCATAGGAGAAGGTTCAATAGGCCTTCGCAGAAGAATCACTGACGGAACATTGTAGATACCGAAGTTATGTGTACAGACT
Organism: Cimex lectularius; assembly: GCF_000648675.2. Classification (NCBI taxonomy): domain Eukaryota; kingdom Metazoa; phylum Arthropoda; class Insecta; order Hemiptera; family Cimicidae; genus Cimex; species Cimex lectularius. The sequence continues at coordinate 2,241,966 of NW_019392639.1, forward strand.
CGGAGTAGGAGAAAAGAATAAGGTGCGGAACATGTCTGACGAACTTGACTGTATGCAAACTGAGATTCCTACTCTTGGAAGAGGAAAAGCCAAAGCTAACTTATATTTCATGGGCTTGACTACTTAAAGTGGGGAACGCACTTACCCATGCGACGCTACCCGATGCCTTGCCACGTTTTGGTAGGGTGTGCACATCTATCCGACGCACATCTTGCGAAACACACAAAAATGCGACATCTAGCGCACGCCATGTAGTCATGCAGCGTGTATCACAGATCAGTATCACAATCCCAACGCATCTTTTATTCTTAATGCACTATTTTGAGCAAAACCGAAGTAATAAAATGTTAGTTAAATTTTATGAGCACAACTGTAATAAATTCCTTGTTAAGCTTAATTGTTTTAAATAAAGTTATTCCCGTGTTTTGATCAATTTTCTGCCTAACCAATGTAGTTAAATAATTTTTATAAAAACTCATGAATTTTTGATCTCGTTTAATTTGGTTTATATTAAATTAATAAGGTTGTAATTAATATAACGACAAAATTACATATACATAGTTGGAAATAAACTACAAAAAAATAAGAGTGTCCTGTTCTGACACTACTCGACAAAAATGGTGTAATTTTATGGACAAAATCATGAAATAAATTGTTGGTAAAATTTTATGAGCAAAACCATGAAATAAATTGTTAGTTAAATTTTATGAGCAAAACCATGAAATAAATTGTTAGTTAAATTTTATGAGCAAAACCATGAAATAAATTGTTAGTTGAATTTTGCGAGCAAAACCGAGCAATAAATTGTTAGTTAAATTCATTATATCGAAAAATTGTATTCCGGTGATTCGATCAATTTTCTGCCAAAATATTAAAATTATTTCAATTAATTAAGGTTTTTAGTTTAGATAAAAAAAAGTTAGTGTCACGAGAGAGATTCGAATCCAAGATCTTCGGCTAGATACACCGCTGCTCTACGGTGGATCGTGGGTTCGAATCCCACTCGTGACACTGACTTTTTTATCTCAACTAAAAACTTTAATTAATTGAAAGATAATAATTGGTCAAGCGGACTACGAAAACTAGTGAATTAAAAAAAAAATCGAATGAATTTTTGATCTTGCTTAATTTGATTTATACTAAAATAAGTATTTTATAATTAATATAACGACAATAATACATTTAGTTTGAATAAAAATATGTGTGTCCGGTTCTTTTGTCTTCGACTGTACTCGATGCTACTCGACGAAAATCTGGGGGGATCGCGTAGCGTAGAGTAGGGTAGCGTTGCGTGGCATCGGGCAGTTGTGCACGGGGGTAATACAATCTTATGGAAAATTGGACTTTCGATTTGCGTCAGGTAGCGTCGCATAGCATTGCATCGGGCAGTTGTGCACGGGTGTAATACAATCTTATGGAAAATTAGACTTTGGGTTTTCGTCGGGTAGCGATGCACCTGGTAAGTGTGTTCTCCTCTTTAAATACTCACCAAAGCTTTCAAACTGGTAAAACAAGACTTTAGCTTAAGGAAGAGTTCAAGGCTGAGATAGATATTGCATAATAGACCAACATTGGTAGCTGTCTGTAAGGTCGTAAAAAATCTACTCGTTTGCAACCCTAAGCCTAAAACTGAACATACACGTGCACTGTTTATTTAGACTTCATTCAAACTGATTTACACAGGATTGAAATTTTTTGTCGGATTTTCCACCAGTATTTTTGAACTAACTCTGTTTAGAAAAAAGTTTGAAAAACTAGTGGTTTATTTACATGACTTCCTCATTCATTAGTACGATTCCCACATTAAAAACAATTCTTGCACAACGTCAAAATGTAGCCGATGCTTACCCAATAATAAAATCTCGTAGTTTCCCAAGATCGCCAATCCGCTCGTAATCGGCCCGTTTCCCATCTCTGGGAAAAAAGATTGTCCCTATTTCGTCTACCTTTAAATACTATTTGCAACTTTTAATGTCTCAACCCATTGTTTTTCTGCCTTGAATTCATGACGATTAACGACTTGGGGTTTTAGGCAGAAATTAAACCCTGACAATGATTAGTTTTCTTGTTGTTTTAAATATATCAAAGCCGGTTTTAAATGTATTATTTATTTGTTGGTAAAAAATGATTAGACACACATTTAGGTTGTTCTGTTTTTTGGACAGATGCTGGGTGAGGGGTTGCACTCCTTATCAAAAACATCCTGATCTGAATCTTACTAAATTTGATAGCCTAACTGAAGTTTGTGTTTTCAGTAAATTTTACATGATGTCTAAGTTTTAGATATACCTCTTGCCAGGATCCAATTACTAAAATTGCAGGTAGTCATATGACGGTTCTGTATGGTTTGCTTATATTTTCCTAAAGCCTTGCTTCGAATTGTTTTAACTACATAAATGGCAATATTTTACTAAATCTAACAGTCTCCGTTTTACAATCCAAACGTCCTATAAAAAAATTCTAGTCGTCCATAACAAACCAATAAATTATAATTCAGGACATAAAAGTATACCCCCCCCCACTTAACCTGCTGGTCCTGAAAATGGTACAAGGGAATTTCAAGAAATGGCCGAAGCAACTGACTTTATTTCTAATAATAATAATGGGGGAAGTTTAGGGGCCGAAAAAACTGAGGTCATTGCGGACCCTCTGCGTGTGTTTTTATTTCTTTTTCAGATCTTTCAAGCATAGTTTCAATCTCCTGCATTCATTTGATCGTCTCGATTTGCTACCGAATCTCTGCTTTTATATCAAAACTAAGTCAGTATTCTACAATGCTAGCCTCTCATTTGTTCCTTAGATTGTCAACTACAGAATGAGCACAAAACATATAATGTATAATATGCATCACCACCCAACACATACATAGACTTCTCACTACTCTATACTACTCGATATTCGTTGTGGTGGGGTCGAACCCACTCCATTTTCGCTAATATTTACTTTTTCTCCCCAGACGTCACACGTACACCCCATACTACTCGATATTTCTCGAGGCGAAGATAAAAAACCACTTCCTTTCTCGCTAATAAATTACATTCATCCCAGGAACTTAACATAAACACAACACGCGATACAGACTTAGAAGACTGGTCGCATTCTCTCCCCCAGATTATTCGATATTCCTCGGGACGTGTCCAACCCACTCGCTTCTCGCTAATAATTACTTTTACTCTCCAGACATAACACACAAGCCAGAGCACTGGATATTCCTCGGTGCGGAAGCTTCCCTTAATTTCTTTTCCACTTGATTCTTCCATAATTAAAAGTCTGAACTATCAATATTTTGAAATTATGTTGCCTAACATTAAAAACAATTTAAGAAGAGTTTCTCAAAATGTAGAAATATCCCATATAAGCATCATTGTACATTGACTACTTGGTTAATTCGCCATCGAACATTGAAGGGTGGAATTGAGTTCGGTTTTAAAGTTGATCTTTCATGACATTCAATGCCCTTAGTTTTACTACTTTTAGGCTGTTTTTTATCGATCCGGCCCGGAGGACCAAACTCTGGTGTAGCGACCTCGACTGATTATGGGAGGTAGTCTTAAACGCAAATACGTTAGTAGATCAAATTACGACACTTTTCCGAAAATATCTGTTGAACCAAGTAGTCAATACAGGTGATAACTTACAACTTAAACAATAAATTTTTTCCCCGGCACACAACTTTTTTTTAATATTTCAGAATTTTCTTCTTTTGCATTTTCCATTTCAAATTACTCAAAAATCGATATTCGTTTACTCATTCACTCTCCAATAACTACGTACAATACGCTAATAAATACACTCATTGTCTATTCACATCACATAATAAATACAGTTAAGAATCACTCAGTTGTTTGAGTCTAATAGTGGAATTTGACACGTGGATTTGATCGTATTTCCAATTAAATAAATAAATTTATGCAATTTAATATATGTAAGTAATGTTTAAATGTATGGACGGTATTTTTTCTCCAACAAAGTTGGTTTTAAAAAAAGCTTTCGATTCGTCACAAGGAAAAGAGGAATTTATATTGATCCTATGTTGTGTTTGCAAACCTTTTTCTCGATATGTTAGGAATTTCCAATATACAATTTTTTAAAAAATAAAGTTATTAACGAGAAGGTAGTCTAAATTTTATCAGATTAAATTTAAAAAAAACGAATACCCTTAATATAAATAAATACTGTTCGAGTAATATTAGAATCCAGGCTTAAAAGGTTTTATTTATTTGCCCGGTTTTCGATTAAAAAATGAATAATTCTCTTTCTCTCTCCTTTAAAGCCTTTGATAAATCATCCCAAACATTGTTGAATAACAATATAGAAAAGGTATCCGTTTAAGAAAAGAAATGTGACGAAGGCGTTACGGAATTCGATTGAATTACTATTCACGACAGGGAAGGCTCGATAGCTATAGAAAGACCGACAAAATTATTTGAACCATTTGCCTCTGTGACACTTAGGTATGTTCACGTGCGTCGCATAAATGAAAAGCGAAGTCCACATATTTTTTTACTTAAAAAACTTTGTACCAAACAATATTTCATTCGAATTAAAAAACGTCTGCTAAGTGGTTGGGCATTATAGCTAATGGATCGTCTAGAAAGCAACCAGCATAATCCTAGAAAATTGCATAAAAATCCTATAAGTTGATTTCTGACTGATATAGCAGTGTTTCAGGCAATACCGTTGATACGATTACCGTGAAATCCGTAGGGTATCTGGAAACCGACTCTCATAGTCCCATCAAATTGTTTTGGAGATGCAACTGTGATTTTACCGTTCACTTTATCTTTTTTAAGAAGAAGAAGAAAAATAACTTTATTCTGGGACTGGTGTCCCCTAAGAATAATTTACATGAAATAAATAAAGGAAGTTCCTTCTATGAAGTTAAAAGTAAAAAAAAANTTCTGAAACGCAAAACGTGAGTGGAAATTTTAAGTTTGTGTATTTGTATAAGGTACGTCTAAGTTTTCGGGCGTACTGCATTTTAACTGTTCCAGACGTAGCGAGAAACTCCATGATTAAAAGTTGCACCGTGAGCCTCTTTGAGTACTTCAACCCTTTTAACGTGCTTTTGACAGTTTTTTATTATTTCAAACTTCCTTTGGCAAAAGACGCAGAGACTTTTCCATAGACGTTATGAGCATGAGGAATTAATTTTAGCAGTATTACACTAATGTACAGTTTTTAATAATCAAACTTAGAAATGACATAGTGTCTCATAAAAACGAAAAATCACCGAATTAAGAGGACTCACCACCCCGATGGGGAGACAGCAAGGAAAGCTATTGTACCAATATGTTGAGCTCATTGCATCCAGTTGGTTTACCATTCATAGAGTCGAATCTGATACCATATTAAGACTGAGACTCATTTCACCTCGGTGTGACAGTATGGAAAGCTATTGTACCAATATGTTGAGCTCATTGCATCCAGTTGGTTTACCATTCATAGAGTCGAATCTGAAACCATATTAAGACTGAGACTCATTTCACCTCGGTGTGACAGTATGGAAAGCTATTGTACCAATATGTTGAGCTCATTGTAGTCCAGTTGGTTTACCTCTCATAGAGTCGAACCTGACACCATATTAAGTGTAAGACACATTTCGCAAACCAGTTACATTTTAGCATCACCGACTTAAGAAATACGGGACTGACCACTCCGATGAGTCAGCATGAAAAGCCTGGCGAACAAATACATGAGGTCATTGTATAAGTCCTGTGGGTTTGATTCCAATAGATACGAACATAATTGTATTTTCGCGTGACTATGAGACATACATGACATATCACCTTAGTGAGACAGTATGGAAAGCTATTGTACCAATATGTTGAGCTCATTGTAGTCCAGTTGGTTTACCTCTCATAGAGTCGAACCTGACACCATATTGAGTGTGAGACTCATTTCACAAACCAATTACATTTTAGCATCACCGACTTAAAACATACGAGTCTGACCACCCCGATGAGTGGAAAGCTATTGCACTGACAGTTTAACTCCCATTGAGATGAACCTGGCACCACAGATCTGACTGAGGTACATAATAACAAACCGATTGCACGACAATAAAACATACACTAACAACCACAGCGATAGATCCCATATAGGTCGCCAAACCGTCCTCATAAGTTTCACCAACGATCTATCTACCTCCTTTTTTCACACCTAGGTCTGAAATTCATCTCTAGTAGAGCTAAAACTGAACAGAATTTTAAAAATCTGCTATTCAACAGATCTAAACTTTCCCTCATATACAAAAAAGTACTCATACGCTGGAAAAAATACTCAATATAGTGACCGTTATGTACTATAGGTTTCAATCAAACCTAACAATTTCTGCAGAATCCCGACGTGATCTGTAGATCTATCGTCAACCCCTGTGTTTCAAACCGCATCACCTGAACCATCTAAATGTTCCCTTCTTAAAAGAAACAGCTATGGAAATTCCATAAATTCCAAACTACGTACAATGCTTCTCTAATATTCGTATACATCAGCTTTCATCCTGATCTCTTCCACTTTACTCCTCCGTAAAGTCCAAAAAGGCAGAATTGTGACCTGTTCTGACGGTGTGAGTGTTCAACAATAGTCGGTGATTTAGAACTAACATGGTTAACTTCTCCAGTAGATTTCTATGTAATTTTTGCTCGTAGCGGAAATTGTTGCTAATTTTGTTAAAATTGACTAAATAGATTTTTTTAATTTGGTCGTTTTCGATTATCTTAGTCTGCCTTTCCTCGCTGTTTTGGTCTGAAAGACCCCGGAATCTACTACTTTCCTGGGTTTAGGCATGTACAGATTTATCATTAAGCAGTTGTATGTGTCCACTTTTGTGGGAATGAGGCTGGAAGATGTTTTTTTCTTGGCGTCTTGCTGATTAAATTTTCAATAAATAGACCGGACCTGTTTTCCAGTAGGTTGATGCCCCAGTTAGCCAAACACCGCCCGGTCTTCATCATTTATTGACCCACATCGATAGCTCTAGCCACAGGCGAAGGAGAACACTATTCAAATTCAAAACTAATCACGGTTTTTCTAGTAAAGTTTAATGTAAAAGAAAAGAACTTGTCCAAACAGGCTGGTATTTTACTATCCGATCCGTTGAACATCGTAATAAGAAAATGATTGATGCTTCAAAGCACTAGTTTTGGTTAAAAGCAGTTATTCTCCTTTCTTGGTAACTTTCGAATTAATCGAATAGTTTCAGGTGGAAACAAAAACCCGATCGCGACGTGTTTTAACCCAAGTTGTTCATAAAATAAAACAGTTTTCCGCGAGGGAGTTGAATTGAAAAATGCTTCAAAAATCTCTCAGTTGTTAAAAATGTTCTGTTTAAATAGTTTAACTTACAATGGAACTAGAATTATTAAATTCTGGCCAGACAGTAATAAATAAATAAATGGCCCAAATCTGGTAATGTGTCATAATTTCAACCTCACAATCATAACACAACAAATAGAAAAACTTTCTAAGTTTGACATTATTTATTCACTACTACAACTTTATCATGCGATTGCTTTTATTATGCTTATTATGTAACGTTATTTAAAAGCAATTTCATTTACAGCTATTTCTTAGTCGAAGTCAATTGCGACAATTTCAAATTAAACTAGACCTCTCGTTGATCTGTTGTCCTCCGTTTTTATTTAAAGTCATAAAATATTTTGTCGCACAATAATCTTGTGGTTGTGGCATTGATCTATGAATGCCAAGTTTGTATTATCGCTTGCTGACTGTTTATAGAAAACGTTGCCCTTTTTGGATTTCGACCGAAACGCTAATCTTGAGGGATAAGCCATTGGTTTTGCTCATATCTCTTTTCCTTTCTTGTGAATTTAAGTATAAGCCTGTATATAATATTGCCACGTGCCGTCGTTAAATAGTGACTTAGTAAATATGGACAAACTAAAACTAAAGTGGCTAAAATTAAAAATTAGAGTATGAGAGAGAGATCTCTCCATCGAATCGCATTTCTTGAGATCTCGAGTCGTTTTTTGGTCTGATTTATTTTTATTTCGCAGGCTGAAAAAATACTGTAGAACTTGTTTTATATAATTTTTATATTGTTAACCTTAGTTGCAATAAGTAAATCTGGTAATATAAATTTCATTTGAGAAACGTAGCAAGAGAAGCCGCACATTGCACACAAACGCAAATTCCTAAGCCATTGCCTCTTCAGCAGACCTGAAGGATCTCTTTTTGTTTCTCGTGTTTTGGGAAGTAAGATGTTTCCTTGAGGATGCCAAAGTTTATTAGAAAATAGGAAGAGAGGAACATGTCTGTAAAGTAGAATTAAAGGTAATAGGTACGGGGAAGTAGAGAAATCGGCAGTGTATATTGTAAAAAGGATCGGGCATATATATTTCCTTGGGACTCCATGTTTTATTTGGAATATGAGTTGAAAGGATTTTCCTGTCATTTAGAACAGAAACATAGGGATATCGGCAGTGTATATTTTAAAAAGGATCGGACCAATGATGCTTCAATGGAGGACTCAAGATTGTACTTTTAATATAAGATGAAATGGACTTGTCCGCCAAGTAGGGCGGCAGGGTAAGGTAATAAGTACGGAGAATAGTGGTGTCGGCAGTGTAAATTTTAAAAAGGATCGGACCAATGATACCTCCTTGAAGAACACCAAATTTTACTTGGAATATGAGAGGAAATTGATTTGTCTGTTAAGTAGGGTGGCAGGGTAAGATAATAAGTACGGAGAATAGTGATGTCGGCAGTGTATATTTTAAAAAGGATCGGACCAATGATACCTCCTTGAAGAACTCCAGATTTTACTTGGAATTTGAGAGGAAATGGATTTGTCTGTTAAGTAGGGTGGCAGGGTAAGGTAATAAGTATGGAGAATAGGGATGTCGGCAGTGTATATTTTAAAAATGATCGAACCAAAGATACTCCCTTGAGAAGTCCAGATTTTACTTGGAATATGAGAGGAACTGGATTTGTCTATTAAGTAGGGTGGCAGGGTAAGTTAATAAGTACGGAGATTGGGGATGTCGCCAGTGTATATTTTAAAAATGGTCGGACCAATCATACTTCCTTGGAGAACTCCATATTTTATTTGGAATATAAGGGGAAATGGATTTGTCTGTTAAGTAGGGTGCCAGGGCAAGGTAATAAGTACGGAGAATAGGGATTTCGCCAGTGTATATTTTAAAAATGGTCGGACCAATCATACTTCCTTGGAGAACTCCATATTTTATTTGGAATATAAGGGGAAATGGATTTGTCTGTTAAGTAGGGTGGCATAGTAAGGTAATTAGTATTGAGAATAAGGATGTCGGCAGTGTATATTGTAAAAAAGATCGTTCCGGTTCCTTGGGGGACTCCAGATTTGCCTGCCGAACCCCAATGTAGAATGAAGATTACAAACTAGCCAATTTGTATATTGTGCTCATCTAAATTATATGAAATAATCAACTACCATAAAAATCATAAATAAAATGTAAACTTTAGTTTCAACTTGAAGTATTTCTGCGTATTGGGTGTCAGATCTAATATGTACCATATGCTGCATACTGCTTAATCACTTTCTCGTGATACAATAACGTTTGCATTAAAAATAAACAGTTTACTTTCAGTTCGTTCGTCAAATATTAATCAATTTTTTTCTGTCTACAGGTGATATCACGCAAAAGGGGTATGAGAAGAAACGAACTAGACTACTGGCGCCATATATTCCCAAACAAGCTCAAGGTAATTCTCAACACAAACAAATGAAGGTCTAGTTACTTTTTTTTAACGGGGTTGTAAATAACCTTCCTCGTGAATCGAAACCACCCGAGGGAGTTTGTACCGCACCAGACCGCATAAACAGGCCGATTGAAGCGAATCATGGCAAATTATTCAAATACGAATCCCTCGGGGCGGTGACAGCACTTTTTAAACACCTAGAAAATGTCTGTTTAAAAACTTCCGAGAAGAAAATTTTTTTGTCTGCAATTTATTCCTGTATTGCAATCTATTATGAATATTTCGTTATTTTTTGTATTATTTTGTGTTTTTTCGATAACCCCTTCTCGGAAGTTTTGCAAAGCACTAAATAACCACAAAATTAATCATGGACCCTGTATATCAATATGTTTCATCATAAAATTCCTTGATATCCTAACCCTGTCAACCTTTCATCAGCAATCAGTAAATTCCTTAAGGGAACGAAAGTGTCAAGGGTGCCCTTGATATATTATTTATTGAATTTTGTATAAAGCTGCATCTCAAACCACCATTCATTATTGTTTTGTGCTGAATACGCTATTGCTATAAAAGCGAGGCCATGACAATCACCTTTCATCTAGCTTAAAAATCATAGATCCGCGGTTAATTTAGGCTATTTAGAAGAATCCTTTGACCAAAAACAAGTCGGTTTTTTTATAGTTATTTTATTAAAGGAATGATGAAATGAAACGGAAGCATTTTAAATTTAAAGGAATTTGTTGAGCTTTGTGCTTTTTTTTTCTTTATAGTTAAAGCTTCGACTTCTTGCAAATTAGCAGATTTTGGCCTTAACAATAATTTATAATGGTGTCGAACCTTCGTAAAGACAGAAGATGCTCTATTTGTTTAATTAACAGCTCGATTTCACTTTTCTTTCGTCGTCCCACGATGAAAGATAATCCATGATGATCGGACGTGTTTTTTCGGGTGTTGTGTGACATTTGTAACGAAAATGTTTGTGTGTGTGGAGACTGGGAAAGATATCCTCTCTGTTTAGCTCCACCGAGGGAACGCCAGGGAACGAGACCACGCCGGACCCAAAGGCGACTAACACACAATGAGAAAAGATACCATTCAGGTAGCACTCACATTGCATGCCCTTCCGGCCCTTCAGGCGATCCTCTCTCATTCTTTCACCTTTTGAATGTGCATGCTTTGCACGCGTCGAGCATGTTTCTGTTTAACCCTCTTCCTCTCTATTTCAACACTTGATTTTTTTTTTATTTAAAACCTACCTTGTGTTTCGACAAATGGTTGCATGGTAAATATTTAGTAATTTTGTCTCGGCCAAAATGGTCTTGATTTCCTGTATACAAACCACTATTTTCAAAGGATCCTGATTCGTTTTATCAATATAAAATTTATTGCATCTATAAAACCCGAATAAGTTCGTGAAATAAACTCACTATCGCTAAGAAAATTTTCCAGGAATATCAAACTTACAAGTTTCAAACAATATATTATGTCGAGTAGACCGTTTTGTTTTAATATTTTATCAGTTTTATAAAGTTCATGAATGATTCAATAACCTCAGATTCTACTGTCTTGAAGTTCTCATTTGTATATTTAAAAAAAAAAAGATGCTTCTTTTCTAGATAGATTCTAGATCATGATTGGGTCTTATTTGAAAGAAAATTACACCATTTCTTTCACTGAATATATATTTGTTAGCCTCGGCTTCCTTATCTCCTAAATTTTTTGATGTACTCAATGATATAATCGATGAACTCAATTCTTGTGGTACAGGCATATTTCCAACATTCTTTTGGGTGTCGCCTACCATTTTACTTTACAATGTTTTTTTAATTCTATTCTCAATTGAAAAGCAATGTGCTGTGCTGGGATTCGAACCTAAGACAGTGTTGAAAAATGCGACTAGGACGCCACCTATGTAGTGACATGCGATACTATACTCGATACTGGTAACGAAAGAAATATTCGATACTACTAAAATATCCTCAGAAATTATTCGATAGTAACGAGTACTTTTTCATATGAATACTTTGTGGTTTATTCATAAATGATCAACTTCATTATCGACTTGTGGGTAAAATACGCTCATGCGTTAAAACAAACAAAAATTTGCAGTTTTTTTTTTACATATTGTTACGTATTTTTTCATACAGTGTGTGCGTAGGTAAGAATAGGTAAAAGGTACCAATATATTTCAATGTAATTGATATTTTAATTTTATCGTTATCGAGTTTTGAGAAAATTGATCAACGTGTGTTTTCTCAATCCTGGGGTTTGTGAATAGGTCCAATAGGTTTATACAGGACTCGTGAGCCGACCAGGTCTCGGACTTGCTAGGGATGGGGTACGGGCCTACTCAGGCTTTTAACCCCTCGGGTCCTGGTCGCCCGCCCTGTGTGTTTTCTCTTCAAATGTTTGAAAAGATTAGGCGTATTCCCGCGCAGTTTGCAAGATGCCGACGATTCAGTTTTCTTAGTGAAATAACCTCATGGCTTAATTTTGGGAGGAGACATGATTACATATCAACCTATGAGAAGGAAAACGAACACTTCTTAGGTTCTTGAAGACAAAAACATTTTACAAAAAATTACTGAAATTAAAAGTGCGAGAAAGAATGAGTTACAAGAATTATCAGCAGTTACCAACCAACAGTTCGAAATCTCGATTAACTTTGTTGATACATGGCGCTAGTAAGACCATCCTAACTAGCCAACGCCCAGTTTGATGAAAGGTATATAAAAAGTACTCGATACTTTACTCATATCGATTAGTATCGCGCGTTACTGCTTCTAGGTCCCCGTAGTATCGAAATGATGTGATAAATAACTTTAAGTAAAAGAAGTTGAGAAAACCAACATAAATATTGTAATAAATTATTATTTTTATGTAAAGTCTTGGTTGAGATAAAAAAGTCAGTGTCATGAGCCGGATTCGAACCCACGACCTTCGGCTCAATACTCAGCTGCTCTACCACTTGAGCACACTAACTCTCCATCTCAACCTACTACCGTTCGAATTTTCCCTCTTTTAAATGTGTAATCAGGATTAGATTCTCACCGACTTATAACGTGGCCACGGGGAGCTGTTTAGTGAAGAGATGCTTGTTTTACTTTTTAAATATTAATCCATTTACGAGATAAACTCTCGTGACATTGACTTTTTTATCTCAATCAAGACCTTACATGTAAAGAATAATTAATTGAAAGAAATAACTTGGTCAATTAACCACTAAATCGTAAATGGATTGTAATAAGTTGTGGGCTTTCCTCCTAGCTCAGTCTGCGGTTTGATGACCCTTTTTTCCTATCATTCTGGTCTGCCTTACAGCATAGGCGATGTATAGAAAAAGGCGAGCAGACGGACGAAACGACTGGAAAAATCATACCTACAAGCATTGTCTTGTTCTTTTGTACTGTTTTTCTTATCTGATGGGATTCATTACTAGAGAAAAAACAGAATCTTGAATCGTAGTATCCTATGACTACTATCTTCTTCCTCACTTGTTTATTGCGATAACTCACTAAATTTTTGTGGTGATTCCAAAAATCTTTATTCAATTTTGAAGGAACTGATGCCAGTACTCCCCTCTGCTTATGCAATTAAGCTAGTTAAAAATTAAACTGCATATAAAGATTGGCATCCAAACTGGGAACAATACCAACTGACTTAGACTGCTAAATCTACCTCTGGACTGTATGGAAACCTTTATACAATTAAAAAGCATGAATAGCTCAGTCAGGCTCCATCAAGCACGCATTGGATGAGGACTAAACATTTTGGGTGTACAAAGATAATTAATAAAATTTGACTTCTGTTCTTCGCAATCATTTGCAATAACCTATAGTCTCAAAAGATTATAAAGGGGAAGAATACATTTGGAGAAAATGGCATAATTGTACGGTTATCATTAGGGAAGTATACCTCGGCCTTGCAAGTTGAAATACATGCCGTCGACGCTTGCGCCTAGGAAATATCAAAATAGGTTACACTGACATATCTTCAAAAGGTCAGACAGCTAGGTAGCCATAAAATCACAAGTACATCCAAAATATACCATGACCTAAGAACATCAAACGAGTTCTGGGTGCAAGACAAACCCGGCATTCCGGCAAGCATATACAAGGCAACATATAGGCGCAGAATAATTGGGATGACAAGATCAAACAAAGTCCTCAGTCTCACAAAATAAAAGAAGTAGACAAACTAGAGGTGCCAGACAAATAAACTCATGATTAAAGAATGCTCACCAAAGCTGACCAAACATTGCTTTAATTAGGCAAGGTAAAACTCAGGGTACAGACCGGGCAATATGGCACCTGAGAAAACACCTTCACAACATGGGTATATTTAATGAAGACGCCAAACCGCCAGTCATATTATCTTAAAATATGAAGCTACATTAAATGAAGACATTACCGAGGATATCAAGGAGACCCGGGGCAAAGAATTACACCAATGACCTAATACTTATTAAGATAAGGATCGACTCGAATGAAGGAACAAAGAATTAGTAAATAAGACAGAGGGCTGTAGTGCTGTGAAATTTAAACCCCCACTTCCTAGCGTTCTGGCATCACCACCATCTGACATGGGTCAATAATTTCTAGACCTTCTTGAAAAAGATGGTGTATCTGATCAAGTTACTGCAGTTTTCGCTGGTGTTGCAAGTTATACTGGCATGCCTGAATCAACGAAGCAAGTCCTTTCTTCTGCTGTAGTAGGTACGATGGTTGTTGGTGTACAAACTATAACTATTAAAAATATATTGCTAGCGTGGTTAATTACATCGCCGATTCCAGTTTTTTTGGATATCATTATAGCTGTTATAACCATATTAGACAAACAGGCTTTTCTTCATACTCCCAAAAGTCTTATTTAGCCAAGAAAAGCATTTTCCATGATAAATTCATTGATTTCCTTGTACAGTGTATTTATTGAAATTATTTTGGTAATCATTGTGCAGTCTTGGCACTGTCGTTTATCGGGTCGTCCATCCTCGCGGGTTTCTATCCGCTCAAACGCGTTTCGGCTTCGCGCCATCTTCATTCAGGAGCTCTTGGTTATCCTGTTCGAGTTTCTCTCTGGCTCAAAGCCAGAAGTGGACGTTGATGAACCCAGTATGTTCACCGACTCGGAGAAAGTTGACCAAAATTGGTCGTATTTCTAATCGAAAATTTAGAAAATTTGTAAAAAAAAATATGTATAAATCATGAACTACTTTCCGTTGCCGTATCCAGAAAGAGTTGAAAAGAAAGCAATCTCTCTCTTTTGATTTTTTTAAATTTTTTAAATTTCCACTTATCGATATTTGGATATTAGTTTCTGAGAAGCATTGAAAATTAGTTTCACTTGGATATATTAAAACTAGTTATAACACGTATTTTCCGTGTGGAATGGGAAGTCTTCATTACTGGCCTTATCGGCGAAGATCCTCCCTGTATAGACTAGATGTCCGTTGAACCAAGGTGCCGATAATGAGCGTGCTCGTTTTAAGTCCGCAAGTCCGGAGCACCGGGCCACACGGATGGACTTCGAACGGAGTCTCAAATATATATTATTCAGTCCTCCGGGCAGCCCCCCTCGTCCGAAAGTGGCCGTAGAACAACTTACACACTGAATATAATATGATCCCGGGGAAGTTGTCGGCCGCAGTCCTTTTTTTTTTCGGCCGATTTGAATCATTCACGAAAACAAAGTAGGTCGAAATCCAGATTGCGGCGCTTGGACACGTTTTTAAGCTCATCCCCTTTCTAAAACTTTTACGGGCGGCTATTATCAATAAAACAATCTTTTTTTCTATTCTTAATTTCAATAAACAAACGATCGTTGAAGGTCGAAATCATAAATATAAATTACTACTAATTAAAACATCTACCGCGCCATTAAAAACTCCACTTTCATATTTTAATTAATGAAGAAAAATTTTACTCCTCTTGTGGACTATTATAATTCACAAAACTCCTTATAAAGCTGTAAAATTTATTAATTGTTAATGGACCCTCAGATGGCTTTTTTTTAAATAACATTTTCCTATTTTATTCCTCAAAAGGGTTTGTTTTATTCTGTGTTATATAAAACATTTCTTTAGGTTAGTCATTTGTTCAATATTGCCCGTGCTTGAACATTTTGAAGTCCCTGACAATTTAGGCAATTCGTAATAATAACTTTAATCATTCAACTTCATTTTTATAAAACATTTTTAATTGGGTCACACAGCAAGTTTCGACCACCTCGAGATCATAAGATGAAAGGTGCAAAAAAATGGAAGATGTAATTGAAGTAATCAAATCACAGCCTTGCCTTGGACTAACCCCAATAACAAGAAAGGACATCCTCATGAGTGAAATACTTAGGGCTGTTCTTATATACTAGATTGACTTCGAATCCCCACTTGATAAGTACTGAACATTAGACAACTAAGACTGCTAGGACACAAATCAGTCGCTATAACAAACAAAATATCTACCTATTTGGACTACAGAGTTGTGGGGTATCACCAACCCCATCATCCAACCGCCCCAAGCATTTCGATCAAAAGTCCTCAGAAGAATTATCTAAGCTCTGTACGCTCTAACCCATCCACCAATGACCTCAACCCTCCGTTCAAGACTTCCTGAAGTTTATACCTACCGTTCTCGACCAAACATTTCTGCCTGTTAGCCCAGAGACCTCCCTAATCCTTCACCAGTCCTCGGCTGGTGTCCTCCGGAAGCAGTGGTATAACCATTCGGTAAGGTTTTATAGTAAAATTATTTTGGAATAAACCTTTAACTTCAACTGATTAATTACTAATGAAATTTTGGATGTATCATTCACGATTATATTTGAATTTGTTAAAATAATGTTCCATTTGTTTTGATCAATTTAGCGTATTCTTNTGAAGATGATCTCAATAAAGATCGAAACGTTGGCACGATAAAGAAAATGTTTTTCTGAAACCTACATCACACCAGACCGCATCTCACGATTTCTAAATAATTAAAAATAATTTTAATCAGCCAACATCATTTTTTATTTAAAAGTACACAAGGATTTAATGGTAAAAGTATTTAATTACGTCAGTTATCGTATGGTTAAGCCTTTTTGGTTAATCTTTGAATTTAATCCCAACGAAATTAGTACTCCCGCTTTTTTTTTAATCGTAAAGTTTACTCGGATTAGGGTCTTTTTTAATTCAGTGGCATTACTCCGTGGTAGTTATTTGTAGGGCAAGGGCTGTTTAAAAACCGGCAAAATAAGGTTAATAAAGGGATCTATAAGACCAGCTTCGACCCAGAGGGTATAATTTATCCTATTAATCTTGCAATGCCATCCGAGAAGACTCGGTAGACTGCCTTTGAGCACTCGGTTACATCAATATACTTTTTTTTTACATTTTACTCCAATAGCAACAACCAATCCCTACAAAATCGTTTAAACATCAGTATGTACTATTTCAAAAGTTAGCTATGATTGAAGGTTGTTTAGATATTTTTGCGTTTCAGGGGTGCAGTCAGAAATGTCCAGTGACTCATAATATACGGTGTCACGGGGACATCAATATTTCAGGTTGTACTAAATTTCAAATTAGACTAAAAAGTCCCTACTGTCAAAGCCTGATTCTCAAAGGTATTCGAGATATTTCAGTTTTCTTGCTACTTCGTCCTGTCACAACTCCATTCCATAAAGTCTCGGAAATCTCAAAAAAATGAATCTCTTAGGTTTTTCAAACACTTCCAATATTGTGATCAAATTTAAAATTGAATTGACATTTTACGAGATTTTTTATTTATTTATTGCAATCTTAGGCAAGCAAAATACAAACTCACCTAGGAGATAAATTTTTACGAATTCCAAAATTCTTGGCTAAAGTTTAACGAATATTTTCTTGGTTCTGTAAATACCGATAGATATGGCTCTCGGAGAAAAGTAGTAATGAGTTTTAAACACTTGTTCTTAATTTCTCAAAATTCTGTTATCAGCAATATAAATTTAAACGTTTAATTGCCAAAATATTTGATTTGTCGGTTAGGAACTGTTTAAAAAATAGTCATAAGGATTTTGAAACCTCTTTACCAAATTAATTTAAAGGCATGCAAAGAAAATAAAACAGGATTTTTATACAAATTTGAATATAAGAAAAATGACCCGCTTCAAAAAACTAAATTAATTAAATTCACTATTTTTCGTGGTCCGCTTGACCAATTAATAACATTCAATTAATTAAGGTTTTTAAGTTGAGATAAAAAGTCAGGGCCACGAGCAGGATTCGAACCCACGACCTTCGGCTTGATACACCGCTACTCTACCACTTGAGCTATCTTGACTTCCCTCTCAAGTGGTAGAGTAGCGGCTTATGAAGCCGAAGGTCGTGGGTTCGAATCCCGCTCGTGGCCCTGACTTTTTATCTCAACGTAAAAACATTAATTACTTGAATTAAATTAATTCTGCAAAATGTCCTCCGTTTTGAAGTGTGCAAGCGTGACAGCTTTCCTGGTAGAGTGTATTACATGAAAGCTTTTAATTTTTTCTAATCACCTATGGAAAATTAGAGTTTAATTGCCCAAAAAAAAATTTTTGGTTACAAACTGCTTAAAAAATTAGTCATATTTTAAAAACATTAGGAAGATAATACAAGGTAAACAAAATAGATTTAGAATTCCTACGTTTTGAAGTGGGAAAGCGTGACAGCTTTCATGGTAGATTCTATTACATGAAAGCTTTTAATTTTTTCTAATCATCTATGGAAAATTAGAGTTTAATTGCCAAAAAAAAATTTTTTTGATTACAAACTGCTTAAAAAATTAGTCTTATTTTAAAAACATTAGGAAGATAGACAAGGTAAACAAAATAGATTTAGAATTCCTCCGTTTTGAAGTGGGAAAGCGTGACAGCTTTCCTGGTAGATTCTATTACATGAAAGCTTTTAATTTTTTCTAATCTTCAATGAAAAATTAAAGTCTAATTGGTAAAAATTAGATTTTTCTGTTACAAACTGATTAAAAAATTAATCGGCTATTAAAAAATAAGGAGTACAATACATAATAAATAAAAAAGATTTTTTGGTACAAAACTGGACATAGAAAAAAAAACCATTAAATTTCTAAAAATTAAAACAATTATTCAAAATGTCCACTTTCATGAAAAATGCAGACATCCTATCCTTATAGATTCTATTACATTAAATTTTTTAATTTTTTTTTTAGTCACCAATGGAAAATTAAAGTTTGATTGGCAAAAATTATATCTGCCGGTTACAAACTGCTTAAAAAATTAGTCATCTTATTAAAACCATTAGATATGTAAGACAAAGTGAAGAAAAAAGATTCTTTCGTACAAAATTGAACATAGGACAAACTCCTAAAAATTAAAATGACTGTGTTCAAAATGTCCCCTTCTTGACGAATGCAAACCGACAGCCTTTCTGATAGATTGAAATACTCTCAACGTTTTTATTTTTTCAATAGTGCAATAAAGCCCACCAGTTCTCAAGATACTTATATTTAACCTTATGGTAAAATTTAATTTTCTTTTGAATTATACCGATCTGTAGACGTTCAATTGTGCCTGGATAATGGAGGTAGAACCTTCGATACGTCGCTCAGTAAATGTTTGAACAAAAACTGGAAGCTTCTGTCTAAAATCCCAAAACAACAAATGATTTTTAGTATTAAAGCATGATGAAACCACACATTACTAAAAAAAATGGTATTTCACTTCTCTTTCTAGTCCATCAATTTTCTTCGACTAAACCGCCTTGGAAAAAATTAAACAACGGTTTACTATTCACAAAACAACATATTTTCACTTGTATTCTTTATTTCCTTTTGATCTGATTTCTAATGACAACTTTTTAGTTGAAAATTAACAGGTTTTTGATCTCAGTAGTATTCTTATATTATTCTTACTAACCTTTACTTTTTTTAGCGTCCACTTTTGTAATTTCCAAACTTACAATCTGCCTTTGGCCTTGTTTGAACAAAACCGGAAAAATCCTTTATTTTGGGTAATTTAAACCCAGGATATTCTATGAACAGTTATTATTTTATTTCAAAATTCGTTGATATTTTGACACTTGATCGTAGTTTTTGTTTGCTTATTTTACCTCAACCTTTTAGCGTTGAAGGAACTTGTTTTTTCGAACCGATCAGTTAATCGCTACCTAGAATATTAATGACTGCGTACAATCATGGATCTCCCAACTTAACTGGCATAATAAATTAAGATTGTCAGCAGTTCATAAAACACCTACAGCACGTCAGAGAAATTCATTTGTTTGTCTCTCACTGTCTATTTTCCGACGTTCCCTTGAGGTCGAATGCTGATCAAATTAATTCCTCACCTAAAAAAAAAATCATAATAATACAGTTTTGATAAAGAGTTTTTTATTACATTAGCTCGAGCCAGCCAGGGGGCTGCAAGTCCGAACACTAGGGCTAGAAGAAGGGGGAACCGAAGGCTCACGAGGAACGAGAGCAGGTACCACTCAGGTGAGTCTTCCATGAAAATGGCAAAGGGTATTTTTTTGCTTGGGGTGAATTGGTGGAGGTTAGCGCTTTCCTCAAACTTTTACTTTTTTCATTTTTACTTCCATACGAGAATTTCATGTCCAATTTCTGCTTGGTATCAGTGAAACAAGAGAAGTATTTATAACAGAATTACGTACTCTCCCATGCGAGAATCCTCTATTCTGGTTTTACCTTACAAATAATAAAACCATAAAACTAATAATAGTCTTATCTGAAATCTAAATAACAAACTAGGTATCTTGATCATTTACGTTATTTTCTCGCAATGGTTCCTGGAAACTGGGATTGTATCGTCCATCCAAGTTAATTGATACACATTGTAATATATAGCGTGGTAGTCAGTGAAAGACCTCGGGATGTTCGGTGTTGTTGCGGTTGTCTCCATCTGTGATCCATCGGTGCCCACGGCCGTTCGGGAATCCTGGGGGCCATCGCGTGTCTCCGTTAATTCGATGGAAACCGATGGTTCGACCCTCGTCCCAAAATGGAAAGGGCTTACTGTAAGCGTTTAATTTTTCCCCCCAATCCGAGCCAATCTTTGGGCGTAACAGTCCGACTGTCTCAATTACGCTTGTTCCCGATCGAAAACTGCAATCATATAATAAATGTAGTAGAAAGAAAGTAGAACTGAAACGGAGAAAGGAATCGATCTCTCGGCAACCCGAAATCTTTCGAGGGCTTTCATTGCTTACATCGTGACCGTGACCGTTCAGTCATATACTTAAACGCTCTTAACTGAAATGTAACAATTTTTAAAAATATTTTTATGTGGAATAGTTTAAGATAGACTTTTACATTGGCCATGACGTCTACGGGCTGATTTTTCTTTTCTGTTTAAACAACCTGACAAATTTCCCTATTTAAGTACCATAAGTAAATTTATAAAATTGCCTAAGCTATCTGATAGTGGATACACGTCTCTTTTATTTTATTGAACGTTTTGTGTTTATAAAAAATTATTGCATCATGCAAACCTTTAATTAACTTAAGAGATATATTGGGATATCTGCCCAGTTTTTTTCTTTTGAGTCGTCTCGGAGCTCTCTCTGGTGGCAGGGTGCATTAGTGGATTTAAGTAGGAAAGAAGTGCCTGGTGGTTAGGCCTATAAGTCTGTACTAAGATATCCTTGCTCCAGAGATCTGGACACTACTAAGACATCCTCGTGGAACGTTTTATTTCTCGTATACCAGGGAGCTCCGGTTGTAATGCACCTTCTTTACGCGAGAATCGTAGGTCGAACAGGCGAATGGGCATTATGTCGTACTGCGCGTATTGAATACAATTCTCTTTAGATTCTCACTCCACGTCAGTTTCTCATCCAGACACATCCCAAGGTATCGAATTGCATAGCGGATTTGTACAGGTCCCGCTTGTATTTATAGGCATGTCGGGGAATTTGCGATGGTATATGAATCACACAATATTGGATTTAGCAGAGTTCTCTAGAACTCTTCATTCCTTACACCATGCCTCGACATCATCACCATAGGCTTGAAGGGTCTGTTTGGCCACCTGACAAGATTCAGCCTTTGAATGCGCTGCTACGTCAGAGGGCCATCATCATCAAATGCTTGGAGTCTCTGATACCTTTGTACCTGACAAGATCATTTCTTTGAGAGCGCTGCTAAGTTACAGGGGCATCGTCTCCATATGCTTGGAATGTCTGGTTTGGTACCTGACAAGATTCAGCCTTTGAAAGAGCTGCCAGTCAGACGAGTCATCTCAATATACTAGGAATGTCTGGTTTGCTACCTGACAAGATTCAGCCTTTGAAAACGCTGCTGCGTCATAGGGGCATCATCTCCATATGCTTGGAATGTCTGGTTTGGTACTTGACAAGATTCAGCCTTTGAAAGCGCTGCTGCGTCATAGGGGCGTCATCTCCATATGCTTGGAATGTCTGCTTTGGTACTTGACAAGATTCAGCCTTTGAAAGTGCTGCTGCGTCATCATCTCCATATGCTTGGAATGTCTGCTTTGGTACCTGACAAGATTCAGCCTTTGAAAGCGCTGCTGCGTCCGTCATAGGGGCATCATCTCCAAATGCTTGGAATGTCTGGTTTGGTACTTGACAAGATTCAGCCTTTGAAAGCGCTGCTGCGTCATAGGGGCATCATCGCCATGTGCTTCGAGTGTCTGTGTTGGTACCTGACAAGATTCAGCCTTTGAAAGTGCTGCTGCGTCATCATCTCCATATGCTTGGAATGTCTGGTTTGGTACCTGACAAGATTCAGCCTTTGAAAGAGCTGCCAGTCAGACGAGTCATCTCAATATACTAGGAATGTCTGGTTTGCTACCTGACAAGATTCAGCCTTTGAAAACGCTGCTGCGTCATAGGGGCATCATCTCATATGCTTGGAATGTCTGGTTTGGTACTTGACAAGATTCAGCCTTTGAAAGTGCTGCTGCGTCATCATCTCCATATGCTTGGAATGTCTGGTTTGGTATTTGACAAGATTCAGCCTTTGAAAGCACTGCTGCGTCATAGGGGCATAATCGCCATGTGCTTCGAGTGTCTGTGTTGGTACCTGACAAGATCATTTCTTTGAGAGCGCTGCTACGTCATTTGCGAAGGGCATTACATTCTGGAAATGCTCTATCAAAAACTAAACATGAAAAAAGCTCTTCAGGACACTCCCCAAACGGACAACATATCCTATACTGAAAGACATTGATTGAGAATCTTCATATTTGTCTGAATATGTTTGATTCTTAAGATTTAAATGTATCCGGGAGGTGGGGTAAAAATTTGAAATGAAGACCTTGGTGCCCAAACCTTGTCGGAGCGCCTATTCAGTACAAATGAATATTCATAGGCAGATTTTTTAATTTTTATGTCTCTAATATGTTATCAATAACAAATGAACTTGGACGTGATGTTTAATAAGTTGATCAAGATGGACGCGTGTTATCTTATCCACTCGTCTTTTTCTCCTTTTTGTTCAAATTATCAGGCGAATGTTGATGTTGAGCAGGAAAAATAATATTAATCGGTTGGCATTATTGATCAAATCCCCAATTGTATGTTTTAAAGTTAGCCCTTTTTTTAGACAAAGGAGTCGTGTCTTTTGTCTTCCCTTCGAAAAGCTTAATACATTAAACGCTTTCAAGTCCCCTTCGCGTTTCCATGTGCATTGTCTTCTTTTCCTAAATCGTCCTCCTCCAATCCATTTTCGTCTCTAGCGCTCAGATTGTCCCAGAATGAAAAAAATAATTCGTTAACAGAATTTTTTTTCAAAGGGACAAGTCGCTTCCACTTGAGAGAATAAGGAAGTCCCTCCTAATTGACCGTCAGAGAGATGAATAATGAAAGAAGATCATTAGAGGTACTTAAGCTCTGACTAATTTGGATCTTCCACAAATTACAATTTAACTCGTTATCTGTCCTCTTGTTTCTTGCTTTTTCTCCTCGAATTCATTTTTTCTCGGAACGCAAGGATGTATAATTTGCATACATCACCATTTTTCAAATTGGATGGGTGAGTGTATAGTGAAATCAACAACTAATCATAATTGTAATTTTTTCATGTGAATTCACAATTTCAATTCGCGTAATTTGACAAAATTTGGACTTTCACTCTGTAGCGTTGTCACTCTCCGATTTGCTGCCAGTAGTGTCCACTACATCAGGGTTTCACTCACCCTGTTATGTGGCTGGATCGCTTCCGAACCATTGAAGAAGTTCCTCCAAATCACGTAGCCTTGGCATTAACAGGGTATTACCAAGGAACAAGGACAACCCCATAAGAGAAACATTCAGGGTTGTACCTAGACAATTGACTGACCTTGGATCCCCACAGTAGACTGAAGTGAAAACAACAGAACAGCTAAGAGGACTGTTGGAACATAAATCAGACATGACTGTAACAAACAAAATAACACTCTGCAAAACAATAATTCGGCCTATTTGGACCTACAGAGGTGTGGGGTCTCGTCCAAGTATTTCGATTATGTCACTAACCCTCCATCCACAATGTCTGTAAATTTTCAAAGTTCGACCGGTTGGCCCAGAGATCTCCCTAATCCCTCAACAGCGAAAGTGGCTGGTGTCCTATATAGCCGGGTGAAAATCAGCAGTACAAATTTTTCGAGGTCGAACATGTTTGCACATAAGAATTTTTTTAAATAAGATTAACTTTAACTGATTAATGACTAATTTTGTGTGCATCATTCACGATGTCAAGTATAATAGAATTATCTCTCCTTTAAGGTCTTGGTCAAGTTTTCTCTGCGATCGTCGTGACCGGTTTTCTTTTCTTATGTCAAAGCCTCAGTTCGACAAGACATTGACAAATGAGTCGGCTGCGGTCGAAATCGAGAAAACCCGATGTGGGGAAAAGGTTGAGAAAAAATCGTCGAAAGAACGCGGGAACGACGCAAGAAGCAGGCGCACTCCTAGCCGAACACGCCCCTTGCAGAAACACTTACTCCCAATTCCACGGCTCATCAGCCGGGTGATTTTGATGGGTCGGTTTATGAGAAAGTTGTGTCAGCCATTCCGTTTGTAAAAAAAATCCAAGACCGTACCGGCCACATTGGTTTTCATGAAATCATCAAGCTAGAAAGTACCAATTTTTAGTCGAACTTCTGTTCATTAAATAATAAATTGACTTGAACAAACTGATCTGCAGTACTTTGCTTTAGGAAATTTCTCTTCATGAAATATCAATTTTTTTAAAATTTATTTATTACCTATACATGGTAGTATACTATACAAATATGTACACATGATTAATATATCACACAGCACAGCACTAGCACTAATGCCAGCACTGCACGTAGAATACATGCTTTGAGGAGCCAGCCATTGTTGGCGCTCAATGTATATGATTAGGGGTCAAGGAGGTCCCGAGGCCATCGTCGGTAGAGCCGACGTGATGGGTTGTCAGGATGGGTATGAGTGGAGAGAGCTCGAGCAGTATGGTCAGCATGGTTAGAAAGGTTGGTGTGGAAGGTTTGAAATCTGGACCGGATCAGTTCGTTGACAAAAGGTTGAGGTCTTTGTGGATAGTGAGGTTAATGACATAATAAGGTACTTTGACTATATCTATGGGCTTTCGATTGGAAAGACTGGGTGCGCTGGATACTGAAAAGCTTGGCAGTGCCCCACACATATGTCCATATTGTTCTTAGTAAAGTTTGTACGGTGTTAGCTTTGTCTTAATTGTCAAAGTCGATTTTGGTCTTAGAAGTCTTCGTAGTAGTCCAAGTCTTGGAAGTGTGATGAGTTACTGTTTTTACGTCTTGTGTGGGGATTCCACATATATGTCTGCTGATCATCATTCCAGATATATCTTTATCTTATTTGGCTACTTGTTGACCCAATTTTCCTCTCGTTTTTCATATTTTCTACGTTTGGTTTGTCAAATGCCCAACCTGTTCTCTTTGAACGAATATAAAATAGGTTAATGTCCATACGCAAGAGTTTACTTCTAACTACTCATTGGGTGTTGTGGACGAGGGGTGAAACCACTTTACATCACTTTCCACTCAATTTCAAATAAAATCTCAAGAGTTAAGCTGGGATTCGAATCCAAAACGTCCTAACGTGGCTTTTTGTACTCAAGGAAACAAAGATCTCTAAAATATTTGATGATGTTGATGGAGGATACTAGATAGTCAGGATTTTGGTTCTTCAAGCACTGCATTCTGGCTTATTGTACTTTACTGTTTCCTTAATTCAGTGCATCGACTCGATTCTTCTAATTACTACTAGGTACTCAGGTTCGAGGTTTGTCACAATTCCTTTTTCAGTTTTTCTTTATACCCCTGGTTATACCTCCATTCCGCAGTTTCTTCGTATCCGAAGATGATATAGGTGGCTGTTTCTTCCCCCTTATTGCATAACCTACAAACGGGATCATCAGTGAACGGCATATAGACCTGTCACTCCTGAGCTCTTCCTCTAATTGTAGCAGCGAGTTTACCAGTTTTGGTGTGGTTGTGTTTACTGTGTCTAGCACCTCTAGTGTTTACCCCCTTTTCATTTTACCTTTTTTGGATCCATCCAGTGATGGTTGATGTTGATGGTTCTTAATTTGTTTTTGTTATCCAAAGAAAACGTTCAGGGCCTATTATCCTTCTGAAGCCAGTGTAAGTTTGTTTTGCCAATTCCTTGACTCTATTCATATAAAAATGTATGTAAAATCATTGAAAAATATAGAACATTATTACTTTTATTGCACGTTTAATTCTGTTTTTGAAAAGCGGATGATTGGTTTGAATTCATCTCTTTTTTCGTTTGTAATGGATGAATAGAAGATGAAAGTTTGTCCAGTTATAGGTCGGTTCCACTTCTATTCTGGTAGTCCCTATTTTCCTGTTTTGAAGAGAATCCCTAGCGTGGAGGATTCTACTTTCTTTGTCATCCCAAGAATTGGTTCAAGGCTTGTATGTGGTCTTGCATATCATCCTCAGGCCAGAGTGCATTTTCGTTACCCAAAATTCTCTTGTGTCTTGGTAACCAAGATAAACAAATTGTCGTCTTTTCCCATGGAGATAGTGCATTCATTCTAATTTTTATTTGATTTTTATACATGCTGTTGCTTTGACCTCTTTTAAGATTTTCTAAGGCCCAAGAGTGGAAGGCATGAATTTCAGCTTGAAAAATAGACTTCTCTGATGAGTTTGATTGGTCATGTCTTGAACTTCTTCAGAAAACTATAATATTTAAAGTAAAGTCCAATGTTTACACCATGACGTTTGAAAAATTACAATTAGCAACGCACTTTACGTCCATTTCGGTTGTTAAAATTAACCAATGCGGTTAAACGCGCATTTGTTAAAAATTATAGCTGATAGACCTTGTGTTTTATCAATTGATCTTTATGTAAGGGATGGGTTGAGAAAAAAAGTCAGCGTCACGAGCGGGATTCGAACACAGGACCTTCGGCTAAATACGCCGCTGCTTTACCACTTGTGCTACCGTGACCTCGATCTAATCGGGCACCGACTTCCCATCTCAGCCCAACCTTCGAATTTTCCCTCCTTGAGTTTTATATTAAAATCTTTTTCCATTTCTTAGCGAATACTTAATAAGTTCTCTCTAGTGCAGGGCTTCTTATGCAATTTATCAGGACTTTGCATTCATAAATCGGTTTATCGTTTTTCAAGGTCCTAGTTGTCCTCGTGTTCTGTTGAAAGATTTCCGCAATGCGACAGACCTATTAGCCCTCGTAAATCTCTCGTCGCGGATTTCGGAAAAGTGAGAATTTTCACCGATGGGAATTTCAATGTTACGCCGTTTTCGGGGCAGCAGATGTGCTAGAGAGAAGCAGGCATCGAGGGGTCGGTCTTTCTTCTCCTGCGGCCCTCTCGTCATCGCATGTCCTTTTCAGACGGTACAAATTTATTCCCGGCTTTTTCTTTTCGACCCGGCCGACTCGGCCTTATTTGGACGCGAAGCTGGAACATCTAAGCCCGTACGGGATAAGTTCTGGTTGAAAAAAAAAACCCCGGCATTTAAAAGCAAATTCACGCGCCGTTGTTTTTGTAAGTGGATGGACAAATTTGTCACCGCTCTTGTGGACGCTGCCTTCTAAATATCGTTTTATTCTGTGCCACTGTAATCGCGTGTTCTTCGTCATCGATTCATGGTTTGTGCGTCAAATTGTTTCGCAACCACAAACCTTAATATTTTTATGTACGTAAAACTTAAAATCTTCGGAAATAAATTATAGATCCTCCGCTTCATGAAATGTTTATCAATTTCAAAAGTTGACGTAACAACTGTGATATTTGTGTCAAAAGTGGATGTTTTTCGATGAAATCCGTAATTTATCATTTAGTTCTATTTAGACCTTTTTCCCCGAATCTCGTATCGACCCGAGTTCCAAAGTTAGAAGCGATTTTGGAGATTGCACATTTCATTCAAGGTGTGTTCACCTTCGGAGCCGAAGAGATTAAACCTTCCCCGCCAAGGTTTTAAAGCCCCATTTAAGAGCAGGCGGATTAATTGGCTCAGTTAATGATGATGGCATGTGGAATTAGGAAGGCGGACTAAGAAAAGCGCTGAACACCGTCTTTGCGAGTCAACCCCAGCGCCATAAAGTAAACCTCGTCTTTTGAAATTACATTTCCCATCAGTGGACAGGATTCGAGAACATCCTGAAGTTCAACAAGGCTGATTATGTCCATTATAACAAAACACTTTTTTTATATATATTACCAACTCCACCGTTCATATCTTCTCTATTGATAGGTTGAAAAATTCCAAGTTCTCCGTGGTTTGAAAACCTTTATTCAATTTAGTAAATTACATTGACGTTTCGAGCTTCTGGCCCATCATCAGCAGCTGAACCTATAATATATATATAAAGAATCTCATTACCAGGTGGTACACCAATGAGGTGACTAAAATAAAATATATGTTTCTATTACAGTGTTAAAACAATTTTAACGACATTCCCCAACAAAAATAAGGGGGGTGGAAAAATAATATATATATATATATATACATATGTATCATTGGCATAGTCCAGGTATAAATACTTTTTTTTTTTTTTAATTGGAAATTACTGATGGGTGTGCCTTCGGATTGGGAATCATACCATGAGATTTCTCTGTTTAGTTTTCTGATGATGAACCAGGAGCCCGAAACGTAAATGTAATTTACTAAATTGAATAAAGGTTTTCAACCACGGAGAACATGGAATTTTTCAACCTATCAATAGAGTTTTTTTAAAAATCTTATTATAATTTTCTGAGCCTTAGATTATTTAAGGCTTCAAATCCGAAGGTAACTGCCATCGCTTTTTATTACATTTAGCTAGTTCTGGAGCAGTAAATATTCTATTTTATCTATCATCGCTGTCAATACAAGCATTACGTCTGCCGTTTTAGCATTTATAATAAAATTATACTCACTAAGCGGCAACGGCTGGAATAAATGTAATTACTCGTTTAATCCCTCTTCAACTGTCTGGAATTGTTGGTCAGGATTAGCCAGTCCGACAGTTGTGTTAGTCAGTTCGGTCCGATGTAATTTGTCGTAGAATCGTTTGTAACGTTGTTTTGCCTAGGAGTCGTTAACAATACGGAGGAAAAGTTGTAACAAATGTTTTCACTTACTGCGAACCTGACTGCGTATGTAAATTATAATGTTGCTAATGATACATGAGCCCCCAGACGGGAAATATACTTAGTTTCATTTAACTTGATGTTTTTCTTGAAATTCAATCAGTTTATCAGTTATCATTTTTACTTAACTGAAAATGTAAAAAAAAGTCAAAGCAGAATTGTTAGTTATTAAATTATTTAATTTTAATTAACTAAGGTTTTGGTTGAGATAAAAAAATCAGTGTCACGAGCAGGATTCGAACCCGCGATCTTCGGCTAAATACGCCGTTGTTCTACCACTTGAGCTATCGTGACCTCGATCCACTCAGACACCAACTTCCCATATCAACCCCACCTTTTGAATTTTCCCTTCTTTTTGCCATTTTTTATCTCAACCAAAACCTTAATTAATTGAAAAGAATTTATTTAGTCAAGTGGACCATGAAATCTAATTTATATAAATTATTTAAATTAAAACTTTATTTTCTATTTTTGGCAGTACTGTCTTACTGTTTGCATAATAATCTTTGCGTTAATTAATCTTTATGTAAGGTAATGGTTGAAATAATGGTTGGCTAAATACGCCGCTGCTCTACCACTTGAGCTATCTTGACTTCGATCCTCTCGGACACCAACTCTCCATCTCAACCTAGTGGTAGAGCAACGGCGTATTTAGCCGAAGGTCGTGGGTTCGAATCCCGCTCGTCACACTGCCTTTTTTATTTCAACCATTACCTTCCATAAAGATTAATTAATTGAAAGAAGTTATTTGGTCAATCGGACCACGAAATCTAATGGATTTAATAATCTGTGCCTTTCTTACAATATTTTTATTTTTTTTTTATTGAAGAAACTTTATTTGTACAATGGTACATTATAGTTACTATCACAGTAGATACGAAATAGTGACATGAAACGTGCGGTGAGGTAAGATACCCAGCGGCCAGCGGCGTTCCTCACGTGGTATTTAAAAATAGGAAGCAACGATTTGTACTATAATGGCATATAAATAAGAAATAAGTAAAAATAATTATTTTTTTCACATTTGTCTATTAAAGTTTCGTTAGCCAGATCAGAGTGCCTTTTACGTTTTAACCGTCTTAGANCTTCGGCTAAATACGCCGTTGCTCTACCACTAGGTTGAGATGGAGAGTTGGTGTCCGAGAAGATCGAAGTCAAGATAGCTCAAGTGGTAGAGCAGCGGCGTATTTAGCCGCAGGTCGTGGGTTCGAATCCCGCTCGTGACACTGTCTTTTTTATTTCAACCATTACCTTCCATAAAAATTAATTAATTGAAAGAAGTTATTTTCTCAATCGGACCACGAAATCTACTGGATTTAATAATCTTTGCCTTTCTTACAATATTTTTTATTTTATTTTATTTTTTTTTAATTGAAGAAACTTTATTTGTACAATGGTACATTATAGTTATTATCACAGTAGATACTACATAATGACATTAAATGTGTGGTGAGGTAAGATACCCAGCGGCAAGCGGCGTTCCTCACATGGTATTTAAAAATAGGAAGCAACGATTTGTACTATAATGGCATATAAATTAATAAATAATAA
This sequence comes from Cimex lectularius, assembly GCF_000648675.2. NCBI lineage: Eukaryota > Metazoa > Arthropoda > Insecta > Hemiptera > Cimicidae > Cimex > Cimex lectularius. The sequence goes on from NW_019392639.1 coordinate 2,272,800, forward strand.
ATAAGTAAATTTTTTTCACATTTGTCTATTCAAGTTTCGTTAGCCAGATCAGAGTGCCTTTTACGTTTTAACCATCTTAGATGCCTCGGGGGTGGCTGATAGTTGGCGATATCCTGCATTAGTGGGTTAGGGTATTTTTTCATTGTGCCGATCGTATGAGTCCTTTATTACCGTCCGGACATCTGGTGCATCCAAATCCCGGTGAATGGCGACGTTACGTACGTACCATGGGACCGTAGTTATCAGACGAAGGATGCGATTCTGAAGTTGCATTTTCTTTATTTGTGTATCTGATGCCGAGGACCATATTGAACAGCCGTACCGCCAAATCGGTCTTATTACTGTTAGATAAATCAAGCGTTTGATAGGCAGGGGTATATTTTGGCTGGTCAGGAGATGTTTTAAGGAGTACATCCGGTGTCGTGTTCGTGTTACAGCATTTTTAATGTGCACATCCCATACTAATTTATAATCCAGTTGTAGGCCGAGATAGCGAACAGATAGTGCAATAGATAATGCAAGTGGTATGGGTTCTCCCTGTAGCTGGATGACCTCGTTTGTCACATTGCGGCGATAGGTGAATTGTACTTGTTCAGATTACCTTAAGAATATGTGAAGTAACGTGCGTGTTTTATGCGTGTGAAGGCACGCACTTCCACTCATCGTTCTTGTGTGTATAAACCCAAATGCAAACATAAGCTCCATTTTAAATTGATCATGTTCGTAACATATACGCTACTTGTAGCAGTTTGCTATTTTGAACAGTCATCTCGGCAGTGCTGCCACCACATCGTAGATGTTCTGCCACTCTTGAGTTGGAACAATATTGTACGGGTCCGCTCTGTAATGGCCCAAGGGTTTTACGGGTTGATTTTCTTACTCATGGAACTACGCTCTACATTATTCTTCAAGATACTTCACTGACCGGTACTTACGCGTCATCCCAACACTACTCATATCTTTGCTGACATGCCTCGGGGCAGTGTTTTGGTGCTGACCAACCATCCCATCTTCAAACCACAACCCCAAATTAGCAGTCAAGTCACTCTACTGAGGTGGTATTTTTAACCTAGAAAAATCCACTCACATAACCTTCACTCTTCATGAAGATCCCTCCTAGATATATTGGCAGCCGATTTGAACGATAAGGACAGAGGTCTTTCAGGACTTCTTGGTTAACGGTCTGACTTACTTTCTGTTCAACAAAATAACACCATTGTGAAGCCGTTATAGACTTACGGACTGGAAATGTGGGGTTCAACCAAACATTCCAATATCCTCCGCAGCCAAAGAGCCCAATCGATAATCCAAAATTCTTTATGCTCCCATTTATGTCTTTGATGTGACTACCCATACAAATCTCGTTTTCTTCTTCGTTTTATCCAAGATGTAATCCACTCCCCCGTCAATTTGATAAAAACATCCCAACTGCCATGCCCAATCGATAATCCAAAATTCCTCCCAACTGCCATGACCAATCGATAATCCAAAATTTCTCCCAACTGCCATGCCCAATCGATAATCCAAAATTCTTCATGCTCCAATGTATGTCTTCGATGTAACTACCAATACAGATCTCGTTTTCTTCTTCGCTTTATCCAAGATGTAATCCACTCCTACGTCAATTTGATAAAAACCTCCCAACTGCCATGCCCAATCGATAATCCAAAATTCCTCCCAACTGCCATGCCCAATCGATAATCCAAAATTCTTTATGCTCCAATTTATGTCTTCGATGTAACTACCCATACAGATCTCGTTTTCTTCTTCGTTTTATCCAAGATGTAATCCACTCCTACGTCAATTTGATAAAAACCTCCCAACTGCCATAAATCCTCAAATAGAAAAACTCTCATCCCGACGAATTCCCTCCAACATTCCTCGCCGGCTAAAAAGACTATGACCTTCTTTCCAGTGATAATGAAACTATCCTCGATTATGTATAAGACAACTAGGGCGCATCCCAATGGGTAATTTCTCCACTCTTATTCATTATTTGTTTTGGAAATGTTAGAAATAAAATTTGCCTTCATTTTGATTAATTTTGATTAAAAATTCTCATTCTGTTTGGGATTGTCAAGAAGGCTTGTTCATAAAAGGCAGGACATTCGTAACATAAGCGCATTTGATACATTTTTCACGTTTACATAACGGCTCCTGATTTGTGTTTCGTGTTCGAGTATCTTGTGGCATGTCTTATGCAACTTTAGAAAACTTTCGCCCACGCCTCGTCCCATTGATCGCCCATCCCCGGGTTCAATTCGAACCGAGCTACCATTTTTCAAATTTTCGGTTTTGGAAGCCGAATCCTCCGCCGTTTGATCTCTCCAGGCCCTTTAACGATGTCGTTAAACTACATAGCCATATATTAAAAAAATCAATGTATTTTGAAAATAGTTGAATAATTTATGTTTTATGTCTACAGTTAAAATGAAAAGTTTTATATCGCTCTTTTATATGGAACGCTTTCCGTTTTACAGCCCTTTCATCGTCGCCAATGACAATAATCTTAGGAAGAATACATAAAATAAAGCTTACAGAACTTTTGACGGACGCATTTACAACTGGTCGGGATTGTAAAAAGAAACTTCTTCAACCAGGAAGAACAGACTGTCGGGTTTTTTAACAACAAAACAGCCTAGAACACTTTTATTGAATTGTAATGTCTGCAAATAAACATTATGGCAAGTAATTAAGGTTTTTAGTTGAGATAAAAAGTCGGTGTTACGAGCGGGATTCGAACCCACGACCTTCGGCTAGATACGCCGCTACTCTACCACACTTGAGCTATTGTGACTTAGTCTTAATTTTTTATCTCAACTAAAAACCTTAATTAATTGAAAAATATTAATTGGTCAAGCGTACAACGAAAAATAGTGAATTTAATAAGTTAAATGAAGTATATCTTCACTAAAGTTCTCCGTGGCCATTTCATTTGTCGCCGAGAATCAAATAGATTACACGACATTTGAAAAATGGCAAAAAGGAGGTAAAGTTCAAAAGGTGGGGTCGAGATGGATGGAAGTCACTCTTGCTGAAGTGGTAGAACAGCGGCGTATTTAACAGAAAGTCGTGGGTTCGAATCCCGCACGTGACACTGACTTTTTTTATCTAAACTAAAAACAATTATTCAGAAATCGTGAGATGCGGTCTGGTGTGATGTAGGTTTCAGACAAACATTTTGAGTGAGTAGAAATACTTTGATTGAATATAAAAAATATAGTTTGCATTGAATAATTTCACTTTTCCACATCCTAAGTGTATTTGTTAAATGAAAACAATGTTTGTAAATCCCAGGCCCTGAAGATGATCTCAATAAAGATCGAAACGTTGGCACGATAAAGAAAATCTTTTTCTGAAACCTATATCACACCAGACCGCATCTCAGGATTTCTGAATAATTATCGATTAACGGTCACTAATCACCACACACAACTAAAAACCTTAATTAAGTGAAATATATTAATTGGTCAAGCGGACCACGAAAACTAGTGAAGTTATTTCATATTCAAACAATTCTTTATGTTGAAATTGTTATCGAAAAATATTGTATCGGGAAAGATTTTAAACCGTGACTTTCTCCTTGTTGAACTAAGTAGAAGATCCGGACTTCGTGAGGCTTGAACCACGTCAAACACCTGCCTCATCCGCCGTACAATATCACACGTTTCTAGAGGATTTATACACCTGGGAAGAGCGGGGTTTGGCTTGGATTTATATCGCCACCTTATTACATGTAATTTTCCCCTGGAAACGCCGACACCCGGATAATTATCCCAGACAGGGATGAAATCTGAAACGTCAACGCTTGTTTGATTTGATGAATTCCTGCTAATCGTTTTGCCGATGTTTTTCAAAATATGCTCGTAGGATATAAAAGAAGGATTTTCCTTCGATCCAAATCGACTTAGATATTCCAATCTTCAAAGTTTAACGTATTTCACACCCATATTTTGTTTAGTCGCCATAATTTACCATATTAATTATTCTTTTCATCTAAGGGTTTTGGTTGAGGTGGAAAATTTAGTGTCACGAGCGGGATTCGAACCCACGACCTTCTGCTAAATACGCCTTTCCTCTATACACTTGAGCTATCGTGACGTATTTCACACCTTCGAAGTTGACCTAGGAAGTATTACATTTTCCCATTGCTTCATTTATTGTTAGAGTCGTGTCTTAATCCAAATATTTTTAACAATAAACTATAACTTTAAAAAAGTTATATTGTGAATTTTCTTAATAAGTCCATTATATTTAGTGGTCTGACCAAATTACTTCTTTCAATTTATTAATTTTTTTATGTAAGGTTTTGGTTGAAATGAAAAAGTTAATGCCACGAGCGGGATTCGAACACACGACCGCTGCTCTACCACTTGAGCTATCGTGACGATGTATTTAGCCGAATGTCGTGGGTTCGAATCCCGCTCGTGGCACTAACTTTTCCAGTTCAAGAAAAACCTTATATAAAAAGATTAATTAATTTCTTATTAAGATCTGACTTTATAAACCATATCTAAAGTTCTAGTGACGCCCTACCAATGTAATCAAGATTTATTAGGTGGTAATGCCATGATAAGGCAGAAAACAAGGAAACTTAAAAAAAATGTAAACAACAGCTGTATGTGTTATAAAGGAACAAGTTAGTTTTGGACTTTTCTGGCGTACGTATACATTTTACTTTTCTATGAAAATAAACAGTTTTTGGGTGCACAGGTGTCTCTGAGTATATTTGAAGGTTGACTAACAAGATTAGTTATGAATTTTCAACTAGCGAAGATGGTATATCTCAACTATGGTAGTTTCTAATAGTGACCTGGTTGAATTAGCCGAGTTGGGCTTATTGTAAAAAACTAACTCAAACAGTTTGATCTTCTTCAGTCTTACAAGTAGCAGGCTGCTTGCCGAGATGTTCGGGTGTTGAAGTCGAATGTAGTGCTTAAGCCTTGTGCTCTTAGTCGCATGAGGTGCGAGATATTTAGGTCTCTGTGTCACTATTGCGTACATACCAGCGAGCATCGAATAATTGCGTAATACTTTATTTCGAAACTGTTTTATTATGTTAAAATGACTTCTTTCAGTACATACCCGTATACGTTTTAATGCATGTTACAAATCATGATTTTATGTTTGATTTTTATTTGAGCTGTTGGGAATTCCATCCAAGCAATAAATACAGTTGTCGGTTTCTGAAGACACGGTTTTCCCTTTAATTTTTTATGTCATCGCCAAATATATGCAGCAAGTAATTGGCCTAGGATGTTACCTTGTGCTACCCAGCTTTGATTTCGAACACATCTGAGTATTTGTCATGTTGTCATGGGAATTTTTTTTTCTTATATGCTAAACCGTGTCAAGGCTGGCGGTACATCCGTCTAGGTATAAAGTTGAATATGTATTTTTATCTTCTCTACAATATCAGTAATTCTATGAATCTGATGTACAAATTTCTGATGTTTTTTTTTTAATCTTCTCTAATCATGATTGCTCTTGAGTGCTATGTTGGTAGATTTATCCAGGGCAGTTACACTATCGGAAAATGTTGAGACGGTTGTTTAGATGGTTGGTAAATAGCAAGTAGTAAGGGCCCTAGGATGTTACCTTGTGCCAAACCATCCTTCATTTCGCACGAGTCAGAGTGTTCGTCATGCCCAACATGAAATAGTTTTTCCGAAACTGAAGAGATCAAAAATCAACTTGTTGTCTTGGGAATGTTGTTTTGGCCTTCAGAAATTAGAACGTTAGCATGTAGAAATTTCTGATGTTTTTGTAATCTTCCAAGAAATGTCCAATCATGATTGTTATGTTAGTAGATTTATAGGACAGTTACGCCATCGTAAAATGTTAAGACGGTTGTTTAGGTGGTTGAGCACTTGTAAATAGCAATTGGTAAGGGGCCTAGGATGTTACCTTTTGCCAGACCATCCTTCATTTCGAACGAATCAAAGTATTCGTCATGCTCAACATGAAATAATTTATCCGAAACTGAAGAGATCAAAAATCAAATTGTTGTCTTGGAAATGTTGTTACCTTCAGAAATTTTAGTCTTGCTTAAGGACTAGGAATGCAGCTAAATTTCTCAAGAGATTTATACATAAATCCTGGAGCTTTCCTAATATTTAAATTTTTTTTATTTTATATTATTAACATTTTCTGTGTTTTTTTAGGAATCGTCTGAGAGACGATTGGAACATTTAGTTTAACTGTGTTTACCAAATGAATTCCAAATACATTAGCTTTATTAGGTTTCTTTTTTTTTAATACGATTTAAAATTTAGGTTTCTTTAATTTTACGTATAAGCTTTCCATAACGAGGACCCGTTTTAGCGTCTGGTATAAAGCTTACCATATACTGTTATAACGATACGTATTTAATGCTATTGTGTAAAGTTAATGCTTTATGTATGGAGATTGCTATAATTGGATCAAACAGCTGTTGACGTAATTGAAATCAACAATCGTCATAACTGAACCATAACTATGTACATTTAATTATTCGTAGTGAGACATAAAATCGTGTTGAAGCGGGGAACACACCCGATGCAACGCTGTGCGACGCTACCGGACGCCTTGTCTCGCTTTTGACATCTATGCGACGTCAAGCGCACACCACGCAGTCACACAGCATATATCACAATAATCAGTATCACAATTGTAATTCCTCTTTTGTTCTTAATGCATTATTTTGAACAAAACCATGAAATAAAGTGTTAGTTAAATTTGATGAGTACAACCATGTGTTGTGTTAGTTAAATTTAATTGTTTTTAATGAAGTTATTTGATGTTTTGATAAATTTTCTGCCTAACTAGTATAATTAAATATTTTTTATAAAACTCATGAATTTTTGATCTCGTTTAATTTGGTTCATATTAAATTATGAAGGTTGTAATTAATATAACGACAAAATTACATATAATTAGTTTGAAATAAACTACAAAAAGATGAGTGTCCTGTTCTGACGCTTCTTGACGAAAATGGTGTAATTTTATGAGCACAACCATGACGTTAATTGTTAGTTAAATTTTATGAGCAAAACCGTGCAATAAATTGTTAGTTAAATCCATTTTATCAAAAAATGGAATTCCGGCGTTTTGATCAATTTTCCACCAAACCATTAAAATTAATTTTTTTAATAAAAACGAACGAATTTTTGATTTCAGTTAATATGCTTTATCTTAAGATAAGTATGTTGTAATTAATATAACGACAATGATATATGTAGTTTGAATAAAAATATGAGTGTCCGGTTGTTTGTCTTCGACTGTACTCGACTACTCGAGAATAATCTGGGGGGGGGATCGCGTAGCGTAGAGTAGGGTAGCGTTGCGTGGCATCAGGCAGATGTGCACGGGGGTAATGGAATTTTATGGAAAATTGGACTTTGGATTTTCGTCGGGTAGTGTCGCACTGTGTTGCATCTGGTGTGTGTTCCCCGCTTAATGATTTTTCTCATACCAGCCTGATTTTCTTTTTGACTTAATTATGTATATTAACATGTTTATTTTTACTGTCTTATGCAAATTCTGCCCTTTCCCATTAGTTGGAATGTTGTGTTGAAAAAAAGAACTGTTGAAAGGTTTAATAGCTCTGTTAATCAAGGAATGACTTCCTGGCATTGATGAATTAGCATCCGATAACAAATTGAGCTCATAAGATATTTTTAGCCTTGGTTAAAAAAAGGTTTTAGAAGGGAATTGTTTATGACCTGAATTTATTTCACCTTATTTGAAATTCCGGTGTTGTATCGCCGAGACAAATCGTCAGGATTTATGACATAATTTCAAAATTTCGGTTGATCGCAACTCTGGGCTACCGTATAATGATAAATCGTTTGAATTAGTTTCTAAACGAAGACGGATATTTTAATTCAAGCCGTCTCGAGGAAGTGAATCGTTTCAGGAATTTTAATTCACCCGGCTTTAATGGGAGCAGTGCAAGTCGTTAAGTCGTTCGCCTCATCCTCGGGGCGTCCTTCCGGGCCGGCGTCTGTTTCCTCTGAATGTTCAGCGTTCACGCACGTTTTTGACGAATATGATTTGAATTTACAAACTCAACGAAGAAGGGATAAAAAGTCCAAGGGAAAAATCACAAGGACGACTAGTTACGACGATTAACGTTTGTTTTTACTAAAAATAATATATAAACAATAAGTTCGCTTCTGATGTGGGCGGCTTGGGTGATGGACGGCCCTTTTCCACCGCCTCCGTGGCGTTGTCAGTTTCTTGGTTAAGTTAAAAAAAAAGCGCTGCACGAAATGTGACATTTTTAACCAACAAATTTGATCGTTACCTACCATTTTGGTCTGTTTCTCCTCGCTGGGTTGGTCTGTCTGTCCCACTGCACGGAGGAATCTGAATTTTTCTTTATTATTCGTTAGTCTTTATTTTATTTGTGTGTTGGTGTCATGAATAGCGTGTAGTTTTTAAGAAATCAGGCATTTTTCATTCAGGTTTCAAGTTTGAAAGTAGGAGGACGATGAAAAGCAGGGCAAAAAAAGAATTTTGAAAAAAGAATCTTTGGACCAATGGACCAAAGAATGGTTGGATATGTGCTTCAACCTGCTTAAAGAATCACGCAACACAGAAAAATTCCACATTTCCATAAATGAAAAGTTTTTCTTTTTACGAAATTATCCATTGCCAGTCAGTCAAATGACCTAGTACTTCATAGGAGAATGATCGAGTCGATTGCACTGAACTAAGGACTATTAAAGTACAATAAGCCAGAAGGCTACTGTGCTTCAGGAATAAAAAAAACACATCATCATCTGTACTAACCAGATCGAACTGTAAGTTCATCGGAAGTAACGTCCCAGAGCTCGGAGTTACTGCAGCCATGACTTCACAGGTGAAAAACATCTAGAAAATAAATTTACCATTTACGAGGCCATTATGACACTGGACTTACAGACTGTAATTCTTAGGTACAACCAACCTTAACTATTACTAAATACCTTATACCTTAATCAGCACTGACTTTTCTTTTGCAAAAAACTCGTCTAATCTTGCTGCTTCTTTTTAGCATTTTTTGTATTTTAATTTTTAAGAAATTAGAAAAAAAAGCGTCGTTAGGCTTCGATGATTAACAGGACGAGGCATCACTGTAAAAATGCCGGGTTGGAATCCAGCGGAAAATTTACAAATTGGCTTTTTTTTCCTTTTTTTCAAATATCCGGCTCCCCGGGGTTGACATGATCACTGTTGTGTTGTTGTGAAAAAATTCTTGTGTCTACTCCTATTGATTATGATGATTTAGTTAATTGTACCATTGGCCAACTAGACATGTTTAAGAACGATAAATAAAGTTCAATTTCTGTATTAAGGATAAAATCAGGAATTTAAAAAAAAAGTAATTTATGGCATAAGGCGTATGATTTCATTGGCATGTCGAACAGTTCATTGTTCTACTTTTGAGCAGATTATACAGGCGTCAGTCGTGGTCTGCCATTGTAATTTTGAGCATTTCCTTATGAAATATGTGACATCGTTATGATAAAACGACTATTGCATCGGCAGGGCGTTGGTGTAAAAAAATTAAATTATACAGACTGTGAGCTCGATCCCCCTAAATTATGTGATACGTCGTTGCTTTGAAAGTATCGATCGTGTAACATCCATACCGAGTAGAACACGGTTTAAAAAAACCACAACTATTTGAATTCAGCGAATAATCCGCTCAACCCCGGCAGAGGGTTTATTACCCGGAACGATGTATATTGGAATATATTGCGTTGTTTCCGCGAAATGTCGGATTTTATAGTTTCAGAATTTCAGAGAGGATATAGCGGTTTTGTGTTGTTTACTTATTATAATTAAACAGTTATTACAGCAGGGAACATACTTAAAGCCAGAAACACACTCAGCCGATGCTACGCCATGTGACGCTATCCGACGCAAACCCAAACTCCGATTTTCCATAAGGTTTCATTACCCCCGTGCACATCTACCCGATGCTATGCTACGCTACCCTACTCTACGCTACATGTTCCCCACTGTCCAGATTTCCGTCGGGTCGCATCGAGTACAGTCAAAGACAAAAGAACCGGATGCTCATATTTTTATTCAAACTACATGTATTATTGTCGTCATATTAATTAAAACATACTTATTTTAATATAAACCAAATTAACTGTGATTAAAAATTAATTAGTTTTTATTTAAAAAATTAATTTTAATGGTTTGGTAGAAAATTGATCAAAACACCAGAATACCATTTTATGATAAAGTGGATTTAACTAACAATTTATTACACGGTTTTGCTCATAAAATTTAACTAACAATTAACTTCATGGTTTTGCTCATTTACATTACAATTACATCATTTTCGTCGAGAAGCGTCAGAACCGGACGCTCATATTTTTATTCAAACTACATGTATTATTGTCGTCATATTAATTAAAACATACTTATTTTAATAAAAACCAAATTAACTGTGATTAAAAATTAATTAGTTTTTATTTAAAAAATTAATTTTAATGGTTTGGTAGAAAATTAATCAAAACACCGGAATACGATTTTTTGATATAATGAATTTAAATAACAATTTTTTGTACATCGGCGGTACATATACTAAAATTGAAACAATTTATTACACGGTTTTGCTCATAAAATTTAATTAACAATTTATTTCATAGTTTTGCTGGTAAAATGACACCATTTTGTAATGTCGGGTAGCATCAGAACAGGACAGTCATATTTTTTGTAGTTTATTTCAAACTAAGTACATGTAATTTTGTCGTTATATTAATTACAACATGTTATTTTAATGTAAACGAAATTAAACGAGACCAAAAATTCATAAGTTTTTATTAACGTTGTTTAATTATGATGGTTAGGAGTAACTTTATTTAAAACAATTAAGTTTAACAAACAATTTATTACACGGTTTTGCTCATAAAATTACATCATTTTTGTAGAGTAGCGTTAGAACAGGACACTCATAATTTTTGTAGTTTATTTCAAACTATGTATATGTAATTTTGTCGTTATATTAATTACAACATGTTATTTTAATGCAAACCAAATTAAACGAGATCAAAAATGCATAAGTTTTTATAAACTTTGTTTAATTATGATGGTTAGGAGTAACTTTATTTAAAACAATTAAGTTTAACAAACAATTTATTAGATGGTTGTGCTCATAAAATTTAACTAACAATTTATTACAAAGTTTTGCTCAAAATAGTGCATTAAGAACAAAAGATGCGTTGCGATTGTGAGAGTGATTATTGTGATAAACGTTATGGACTGTACGCGACGTGTGCTTGCGTCAGCTAGATGTGCACACCCCACCAAAACGTGGCAAGGCGTCGGGTAGCGTCATTAAGCCAGAAACACACTTACCCGATGCAACTCTACCTACTCAAATCCAAAGTCCAATTTTCCATAAGATTGTATTACCCCGTGCACATCTGCCCGACGCCACGCAACGCTACCCTACTCTATGCTACGCGATCCCCACTCCAAATTTTCGTCGAGTAGCATCGAGTACAGTCGAAGACAAAAGAACCGGACACTCATATTTTTATTTCAATCAACATGTATTATTGTCGTTATATTAATTACAACATACCTAGTTTAGTACATACCAAATTATGCGAGATCAAAAATTCATTAGTTTTTTTTTTTTTTTTTTTAATTAATTGAAGAATACTGCTTGGTAAAAAATTTAACCAAACACCAGAATACCATTTTTTGATATAATCAATTTAAGTAAATATTTATTACACGGTTTTAATTAAAATTGCACCATTTTTGTCGAGTAGTGTCAGAACACTCATATTTTTTGTAGTTTATTTCAAACTATGTATGTAATTTTGTCGTTATATTAATTACAATTCCTATTTTAGTGTAAACCAAATAAAAATATCCAGATGGTTTGGTAAAGAGAACACAATAAGGCAAGATGGCAAGTCTCTTCCTCGGGTTTGTCGAAGAGCCCGCTCCCATGGATCCAATTCTCAGAGTGGGTCCGAGTCAATATTTCCAAATATTCCCCTGCGGCTCGGTCTACCGAAAACATCAGCCGAATTGTTGACTGGACCATATAATTAGAGAAGCCCTTTTCCTTTCCTCGTATTTTCGTTTCATTTTTTTCCTACGCCGAAGGGAGAAGAGTTATTTCCGATCATCTGAAAATGACTCCCCTTAATTTCCATGAGAATCTATTAAGATTTTCCACCCGCTGAGACGACCGAGCTGAAAAGTCTTCATCGCTAAGCTTTTCTGTTTTCTCAAATTGAACGTTAAGCTCATTCCTTGAAATCGGCTAATGAAAGCCGTGCAGCCGGCTTAAAATGATACCTTCATCCTCGGATTTGGCAAATCCTTCGGGACTCGGGGAGACGGCCTCAGGAAAATCCGTACACGGATTAATTCACTCGTCTATTGAAACGAAATTGCCCGATTATAAGTCGTTTCGACGTTGAAATTGAAATTTTTTCGTGCTCTAAATTGACAAGTCGAAGCGGTGCGCCGATCGCGTAGGAGTCGAGCCCGAGTTGTGTAATTGAAGATCACCGGTTTGACCCGAGGAAAGAGGACGGAGACGAGGGACGACCCAGACTTTCTAACTTCACGATACAAAAACCGGCCAGGGAGTGAGGAAGAAATGTTACACGTATCGAATCGTGACGGGTCGCTATGATTATTTTCGACGGGCGCCGTTCTGAAGAAGCTCCCTTTATTTACAGGACAAAGTCAGCCCTTTTAGTACTCTTCTGTTTTTCCAACAAAGGGTTAAGTTTCAGAGATTTTAACGTCAGTTTTTTTTTTTAACAGTGATATGTTTACAAGATGCCACTTCCATTTTGTTGTAGAACGTCAATCTTTTAGAGTCCTTTTTCCTCTACTGATGGTCGCTGAGGAAATTTAAAAAAAATACGAAAGTTATTAATAAACCTATAATGATCAGTTTGATCTCCGGAAATGAAAACATCCTAATTTTGTATAAACAGAAGAATTGGATTTGGTTTGTTGAAGTGACTAGAAAAACTAATGCACAGTCAAATAGGACTGTTGTGCTCCTCTGATGAATGAACGAGCAGAACCAACCATCTTTTGCAAATCATTAGATTTCAAAACGCCTATTGGGTCTGTTAATTAAAAGATCTGAAACTATGTCCGATGTTGAACAGAAAGATACTCGGATCTAACAATAACACCAAAATGAATAAACGACATTTGGATGGAGGCTTTATGGATGAATTGTTGTTTTTATTCAATTTGTTTGCGATTTAGCCCTCTAACTCGAGTCCTACCATCCAAGGACACCTTGAGCTTATCGAAGACTGGTGCAAAAAGTGGAGGACAAGGCTGAATGTACACATTGAGAAAACAGTCTTGCAATCCGTTGTACATCAACAACAAAGAGGTGTCTTCCATTCAAGTCAAATAATTAGGTACCTAGACAACTGGCTGACACGGAATCCCCGTACAAGATTTAAGAGGCTTGGACAATTACGAAGACTTCTAGGACCAAAATCTTCCTTGACCGTCAATACTAAACAACCTTACACAAGACTTTACTGCGACCATTTTGGACATAAGGAGTGGAACTGTGGGGTTCTGCCAAAACATCCAATACTTCCTGTGTATCACAATAATCAGTATCACAATTCTTAATGCACTATTTTGAGCAAAACCTTGTAATAAATTGTTAGTTAAATTTTATGAGCAAATCTATGTAATAAATTGCTAGTTAAATTCATTCTATCAATAAATGATATTTCGGTGTTATGATTAATTTTCTGCCAAAACATTGAAATTAAAAATAAAGATAAATGAATTTTTTGATTTGGCTTAATTTGGTTTATATTAAAATAAGTATTTTGTAATTAATATAGCGACAATAATACATTAGTTTGAATAAAATATGAGTGTCCGGTTTTTTGTCTTCGACTGTACTCGATGCTACTCGACGAAAATTCGGAGTGGGGATCGCGTAGCGTAGAGTAGGGTAGCGTTGCGTGGCGTCGGGCAGATGTCCCGGGGATAATACAATCTTATGGAAAATTGGACTTTGGATTTGCGTAGGGTAAAAATAAAGTAATTAGAAAAATTTAATGCGTTCAAACTGAAAAATGTCTACCTGGCCTTCTCTGGATCGGTCTAGTAGTTCGAGATCAAATATATTTCCCTGGACATCCGTCTATTCCTTGCCGAATTAATATCTATTGTCTAATCCCCCCGCACCGAATCTGAAAAAAGGCAAATTGTTGAGTCCGATCTTCCGTGAAATTCAATTAGAAGAGAGTTTCCTGTTAAGGAAGTTGAACTTTAATTAGCATAGGCAAAACGCGTTCAGGCTGCACGAAGTATTGTTAGTTAAGTTCACAACCGCTTAAGAATTATTTTAAAATATAAGTAAACAGCCTTGGCACAACAGAGTTTAGGTGTTGCTTTTAAATTATGATGGGCTCAAGCAAAATAAGGCTTACTTCCAGGACGTATTTTCGCTGTAGTTGATAAAATTTCTAGCGCATTTCCGACTTTCTCGTCAGAAATATTGCACATAGTATGGAGAAGCGAAAGGATGGAAAATAGTTAGGATTTACTCACGAATGGCGCGAATTAGTGTTGGTAGCTCACGAGCTGATCTAAAGTGTTAGCTCACTTTACTAAGTGGACGATGAACCACTGTGGGGGGGGGGGTAACACCGCCAAAAATGGAATTTTGGATAAAAATAGATTTTGTGTGTGGTTTTGTTACGATCCTTAAAAGGAGCGGTTTTTCCCCCATCTCTATCTCCAATTCTTCACATTGCCTAAATAATTGTTTTAATATTTCTTCTATATTAGAAATTAACTTCGTGAAAGTTAAAAAAAAATTGGAAAAATATCAAAAATCAATCAAAATTAATCACCAGGTGGGGTTTTCCTCCTGTGCAGATTTGGACGAAGAAAAACGTTTATAATTTCTACAATGCTTACCTGATATTCATAAAGTCTCAATGTCCTGGAGAAAAAAGGAAAATGGTAATTGAAAGAAAAAGAACCTGGTGAAAGAAGGAGAAGAACTATAAAAGTGATTTTTAGTATAAAAGAAGTGTAATTCAAAAATTAATTTTTGGGTGTATCAAGTATTTTTATGGGGTGACCGGACAGGAATATCAAACTCTAAACTCTAACTAATTATGGAATAGAATATATATCAAAACCTAATAATGGCTTTATTAGAAAATTCTAACTCGACTCGTAGACCCTGAAGTCGTAGGTTCGATTCCACCATCGCCACTAGAATTTTCACCCTCCTCTTACCTCTAAAATAATCATATATACATCAAATTTGGCTAATAAGAAAAAGCATTAATCAGTTGGTCATCATAGCGAGGAACTCATCGGTTTAACATATTATATTTATTCCCCAGGATTTTTCCCAATTTTCGTCTCTCACTGAAGATGCCGAGAAATAGTATTAGAATAAAGTGATCGTCCACTTGCCGACCAACTTAATGTTTTAGGAATAATATTTTAACTTGAGATTTCTTGTTGATATCTGAAGGGTGATGAACCTGTAGTTGGATCGTTTTCTGATCTGCCTGGTCCGTCCATCCTCGCTGTTTTAACTAAAAATATTCACCAGTAAACCAACAAGGAATCTTACTTTATAATGCTTCTTGTGAATTGTATGATGTAGTATTTAACAGCACAGTCGAGATTTATAGTATTTTAATACAAGTTATTAGGCTGTTAAATTAAAAGTGGCAATTTACAACCACTCAGTCGTTAGAGGGTATCACCCACGGCGAGGGCCCCGGTTCATAAACGACTTCCTCCCTCACAATGATGCCTTTAGGTATTTACGAGAAAAGGCCCAGGACCTGAAAAATAAATGCACCGCCCTCGCATTACGGGGTTTAGCGCGAGGCGAAACGGCCCTAGCGAATAATTCATTTTGTAAAACGGACGCCGAGTTTGAACACGCTACAACGCCTTCGGAAACGAGGATTCACGCGTTTAGCTCTACAAAAAAAAATCTCCCTGTATATATTTCGTCCTTAAAGGCTAAGGCTGAGGACGACCGGTTTTGAATATCCTTAACTGCTGACTTATTCTCCAATGGACACTCGCTTATATTATAAACGAAGTGGATAAGCTCATTAGGTCCATAAACTCGCAAGTTCTTTATTCCTATAAAGTTTATTTAAATAAACGAATGATAACACTTATCCTTTACATTCCAAGAAAAAGAAGCTTTATACTGACTAAAAAAGTCATTTTTTTTTTAAATACATTCGAAATAGGAAATTGAACCGCGAGTGGCCGAAAGTCGCGTTAAAAGTCTGGAAAAAAGTTCTATTATGTTGAAATTTCACGATCCATGCTGATTGCGGAATTAATTTAATTTGAAGTGGTTAAAAAAAGGTCGTTATTTGCGCTATCGGAGCGGTGTGAAAGCACTCTACTTCGCCTCGCTCTTTAGTTAAAACGTTTTCACCACTTGCATAACCACTAATGGATCTTCTCCTATAGATAAAAATCAACCAGATCAATTTGTTTTCTCCATAAATGGTGATTATTTGAAAATAAGTGGCAATTTTTCCAATAAATACTGGCGTTTTATTATCTACAAACTGTTGTTTGTTTTAAATATACAGGGCTTCTATAGTTCACACATTTAATTCGGAAACTATTAACTTTAGCCAAAAATGGTCTTATACAAACCACAAGTTAATTTTGGCTAGGATGGTGGTAACAGATTTAACGTAACTTTCTCGTCTAGCTTGAAAATGTCACTAACTTTTGTTATTTTAAATGAGAGTCCCATATTTTTATTGTACAGTTCGATTCTAGAGCTTATTTTATGACATTTTTACTGAAAGGAAAATTTTGATAAGATCGACCTTTTCAGAGTTATGCCCGAAGGATTCCTAGCCAAAATTAACTTGAGGTTTGTATAAGACAATTTTTTTCTAAAGTTGTTTCCGAAATAAAGGAGCAGGGTGGAGGGCCATGTTGGTACAAAAAAAAACACGCAACTTAACTTGGGGTTTGTATAAGACCATTTTTTGCTAAAGTTAATTGGTTCCGAAATAAAGGAGCAAGGTGGAGGCCCATGTAGTTACAAAAAAAAAAAAAAAAAAAAACGCAACAACTTGGGGTTTGTATATGTCCATTTTTTTCTAAAGTTAATTGTTTCCGAAATAAAGGAGCAGGGTGGAGGGCCATGTTGGTACAAAAAAAAAAAAAAAAAAAACGCAACAACTTGGGGTTTGTATATGTCCATTTTTTTCTAAAGTTAATTGTTTCCGAAATAAAGGAGCAGGGTGGAGGGCCATGTTGGTACAAAAAAAAACACGCAACTTAACTTGGGGTTTGTATAAGACCATTTTTTGCTAAAGTTAATTGTTTTCGAAATAAACGAAAAGGGTCGTCTTGTTACAAAAAGTTTACCCCTTCGCGCGTACATCCCTGAATTTATCCAATAGCTTTTGACTGCCGTGTTTACGATATTCTTGGAAGTAAGTTAGAGATAACAAGCAGGGTTCTTCTGAGCAGGCTGAGGGGAAAATTTAACGCCGACCATGTCTAGTATAGAGATGGCTCCATACCGAGTTTGTAGGGTTAGGAGCTGGTATTATGGAAATAAACCAAGGAATAGAATTTATGACATTCGGCAATATACCACTGTCTTTCGTGGCTCTTGAACAATATGCCAAGGACATTAAAAAGCTAAGTGTCTCTCTAAGAAGAACAGCCAAGGAACCTAAAGACAACACCTCATCGGTAGGAAAGTCCAGAGCTGACTGGGACTTCAAGGCTAGGACGATAAATTGGCAAAGGTAAATTCGATGAAAACGCCTATCGGTCTTGATTCCTTTGTGGTATACCAAAAACGTGGATCCATCAGACCACAAATTAAAAATAAATCTTTCGTTCAAGGGCTATGTAACCCAGAACAGAGGCATGCGAAAAAGTTCGTCAAAGGACCTTCGCAGAAATTAACGGCAGATTACTAAATCTAGGACGTTTTTGAGACGAGCATAATAGTTGCGCTTGCTAAAACTCGGTGCAGAAAAAAGCCTGTGCTGATGGTGCCAGGAATAAGAAGAAGAAGCGCGGAACATGTCCTCCGTTAGTGCGATATCTTATGTAGACCAAGATTCCTACTGCTCAGCGGAAAAACCCTGAGCCTGAAGGTTATACGGCAGTCTATAAAAACGCTTTGAGATCTAATAAAAAGCCTTAAAAATAATGAAAAGCTCGGCCGACTCGTTTTCTACTCTTAATGTTTAACGTATATGGTGTGGCTCATACCTCCAGGAAGACAGTATACAATGGATATTCAAGTTAGCAATGCCTCCAGGTTCCCTTAAGGAATGAGTTAATATAGGTTTGCTTCAAATGAGCATACTAGTCCAATTAGTGTTTCTGTTCTGTGTTCACGTCCTCCCCTTGTACATTGGTGCCTTTATAACTTAAGCTCATGACTCCAACTTCGCGTTTAGAGCTCGAACCAAAAGGGGGCTACTAACGTGGATCCACTGGATGAAAATTAAGTCCTCCGTTCAATAGGAATGCAGCCCAAGTCAAATCATACGAAAATGAACAAAAGGACCTGTACAACCTGAAAATTCCTGGGTTACTAGAACTAAATAAAACTGCTTGGAATATGCCAACTTTTGTAAATTTGAAAAGCGAGTTTTTGAAAGCCCATCGCCCTGTCAAATTTAACCTCTTTTAATGCTGGAAGAAGACAGTCTTTACTCTGGGAAAACATATCCACTCAGCTAATAAACTTTGATCCTGCACGAAGTGAACTTTCGAGAATTGTTTTTTGTTTAAAACAAATCAAGGTTTCGTATGAAACATGAAGTAAGTGTTAAACGGTTGTATTTTGTGTATGTTTGTATTGAGAGTGTATGTAATAAAGTATTTGTTGTTGAATCTTGAGGAAGCTGCTTTACGGTTGGTATATTGTTTTTGTGTATTTGCTGATTTCACTCATGGTATCCTTTATATCACACCTTAAATTTGTGAGCAGCTTTGCTTGAAAACTTGCATGCTTTAAAAAGTTTTCACCTTTTGCCGGTGTTTGCGGTTTGGATTCCTTTCAGTCCTTCCTAGTGCACGTGTTTTCTTTTGTCTTTTAGCTTTTGAACGTTATTTACTTAATAATTTGTCTGTTGCAGAAGTGCGGCAAGAAGCAGTGCAGCAAGCGTTGGCCGCGATGCAGGGGAGGCCGAAGCCCTCACTGCCGATGCCGTCGAAAAGGACTTCCGTCATGGCCAAGAGCCCGGATAGAGACAGACACGATTCCGGTAAGCGGCCACTTTTCACCCTATCTGCTAACTATTTATCGAAAGGGGATTTTCGAAAGGGTTGAAGCTTCTTTCCGGCCTCCAGGGGGATTAAAGCTAAGGCCGATCCGGCCCAATAAACCGCACTCTTCAAATGACGTCAAAGCGATAATTGCTCAAGGCGTCGGAAATCCTCGTTGACCCGTTTTCCCTGTCGGATTTTATGTCACGGGTTCGACAAAAGAGAATTTTCTTTCCTTTCCTTGTGATTTACCTTTCTGAGTCTTTTCCCCGAACGTTCACTTTTATCGAAACCAAGTCTACTTTGATCAATAGTTAATTAAAAAAAAAAATAAATAAATTGTCGTTAATGCTCTCCTTATGGTAAGAAGGTCTTCAATTCGGAACTTTGTGCGTTTCGAGAAAAAAAAACCGTTTGGACCAAACTAAGTTTCAAGCTCTACAGAAATTACAGTATAAATGACCATTTCAATACAAGCCCAGTGACCAAATTTCACATGCCAGAATAAATTTTTATTCTGGTCCAAATGAGTGTTCTCAATAACCTTTTGCTATTGGCTAATCATTTAATTCCGGGCAAAACTTACAAAACTACTTAAAAACCGTCCAAAAACTATTACTGTTCCACAGGATACTAGTATCTAAAAAACGAAAAGGAAAATCATGTTTTTATTCTTAAATTTATATTAAATTAAAGTTCTTTCAATTAATTAATATTTGGGTAAGGTAATGGTTGAAATGAAAAAGTTAGTGTCACGAGCGGGATTCGAACCCATGACATTCGGTTCAATACGCAGCTGCTCTAACCACTTGAGCCGTAGTGACTTCGATCCACTCGGACATCAACTTCCCATCACAACCTACCTTTCGAATTTACCCTCCTTTTTGCCATTTTTTCATTTCAACCAATACCTTACATAAAGATTAATTAATTGAAAGAATTTGGTCAATCGGACCACGAAATATAATGTATTAAATTAAACTTCAACCCTTTCTGGACGTTTTCGTTAACAAAATAATCCAATGATCGGAAATACCTTAAATAATTTCTTGAAAATTGCAAGTATGCCGTTTCGAGGAATGCTCACTCATAACTGATTCACATTTGTATTTTGATTATTTATCTACTGAATAAAACTTCTGGGAATTCCCGTGTATATTTTTCGTTCGCCCTCGACCGTAACAAAATAAATTATTAAAAGTAAAAGTATAATCGGCCAAATGCGATGCCCCTCTCAGGAACGCAAAACGTAACGTAACAGCGCATTAATATTTGCAAACTCGTATTCGTAACATCTCAAACATTTCAAAATTACGCTCTTATTAGATAAATGTTAACCACGGTGTGCACACAACAATTGTTAATAAACTCAATATTTCAATTTCAAAATACAGTATCACATATAAATAATTTAATTGATTGATCCAATAAAATTCGAGTTCACAAAGAAATAAAGAAGGAAAAGTATTTTAATAAGTAAAAAGAGAAATTAAGATTCCCTACTTACATGATTTATCTCATTTTAGCTGGCGTCTCCCAAGGAAACACGCTTGCTCCCTTACTCTTTTTCACCTGATCTAGTACATTCCTGTAATTAAACATTCATATATGCCTATGGTACGGCAATCCTCTTCAAAAACATTGACACATTCACTTATCCGCAACGTCTAGTACCATCTTTTTATGCTAGAACCATGATTTCAGCATAGTAGAATCAAAATAAAACATGAAAAATCCAATAGTATCATTCTTAATAGAAAAACTGCACCTTGTTTGTTGCACGTCAACCGGATTCCTCCAGTGAGTTGTGATAGCTTGGACTAAACCCTGGGCAGTTGATGTGGAATCCACATACACGTCTAAAACGAACGATTTATCCCAATTTAATTGGCGTCTCTCAGGGAAACATTCTTGCTCCCTTACTTTACTCCTTTACCGCTGATCTCCCATTTCATTCCAGTTCCCTAACTTTCACACATAACTATGATATGACATTCTTCTTCACTAAAATTCACCTTGTAACTTATCCACAATTTTCATTATCAACTTTTTATACTGGAAGTATGACTTCAGCATAGAAGAATCGAGGTAAATCATCAAAAATCCCATATCGTTCTTATATGAAAAGCTTTATCCGATTCTTCTAGCGAATAGTATACGATAGCTTGGACTAAACCTGGTCAGTTGATGTGGAATCCACATACATGTCTAAAACGAACGATTTATTCCATTTTAATTGACGTCTCGCAGGGAAACACTCTTGCTCCCTTACTTTATTCCCTTACCGCCGATCTCCTATTGCATTCCAGTGCCATAACTTTCACATATAACTATGATATTACATTCCGCTTCTCTAAAATTCACCTCGTAACTTTTCCACAATTTTCATTACCATCTTTTTATCCTGGAACTATGACTTCATCATAGGAGAATCAAGGTAAATCATCAAAAATCCCGTATCATTCTTTTATGAAACTCTACCCGATTCCTCCAGTGAATAGTATACGATACGTTGGACTAAACCTGGACAAAAGGAATCTACATACTCGACTAAAACGAACTTCAAATATAAAGACTGCTTGACAAAAGAACTAAATTGACCATTGCCCCGATGGACTTGGACTGTGCGGTACAACCAAGAGTTTCCAACATCAACACAATGTACGCGCTACTGCGCTTGATGCTTGTCATCCAATCCGATCTAAATATCCACTGGGTCCCAAAACCCCCTACAAAAGATTTCACTCCAAACTGTTTTTCATTGCAATCCGTTAGTCACAATTTATCCAGCTCAAGCCTTCCTTGCAGGAGACTCCTATGGTCTGCTGTAGTTTTCAGGCCAGACACATACAATATTGCGTGTACATATTTTGGAGATGGGCAATTGATGTGAAGTCCACATACACGTCTAAAACCAACGATTTATCTCATTTTAATTGACGTCTCTCAGGGAAACACTTTTGCTCCCTTACTTTACTCCTTTACCAGTTCCCTAACTTTCACATATACCTATGATATGACACCATCCTGATGCATGTCTTCATTTTTGTTTGTTAGAAGGAAAGATGAGCAATTCTTTTTTGGCATCGTGTCTAGCATATTAGCCAAACCTCAGTACTTAATTTTTGGTCAAAAATTCTGGGGGCGATGGTGGGAATCGAACTCACGACCGGGTCCTAAATAAATAAATTAAATCTAAAAAATATACTTATATATAAATAACAGTTAGATTTTTTTTAAATGAACGACATGGCAACGAGGAAATTGCTCACATCTTTGAAAGAAAATCCATTTTCGACGATATTTTCTTTGGTTCAGGTGTTAAATATTGTCTTTATTTTAACGTCAACATTTAAGAAATGTCACTGTATCAATTTAAAATTGATTTTTAAAATTTCAACTTGTAACTTGACGCTCGACCTTAAAAGTGTTGTCTTTAATATGAACGTTGCCGCTGGTACCATTTTGTAAACAAATTCGTTCTATTACGGCAGCATCGTCGAAAATTCATAGATCCGTCCTTCTTTTAAAAGAGGAACATTATTTCTCACTTTTTCCATGGGGTAGCGAGATGTAATTTTCATAGTCTGGGCGTTGTCTGCTTCCAGGGCCTATTGGAAAATATGGACCGAACCGTTTTCTCGCCCCGAGATAAATTGTTCGTGAAACCGTGTAAGACACCTTCTGTGCTTCCTTGGGATCTTTAAAATTACTTTTTATTACAACACCGTACAACGCTTTGAAACGACGGTTTCACTTTTTAGTGGCGGCGTTCGGATGAGCCGACGGGTGGAACGAATGAGAAAGAGGTGTGAGCTCTTTTTTTTCATCTGACATTTACTTCTTCACGAAACAGAGAATATACTTAAATAATTTTGTTATCACCTTGTTTGTGATCGAGTTGGAATTTTACAATTATAAACACTAGTCGAGATAAGATTTTTTTAAGTGCCCTCGCTAAAACTGGCTAACACATGCTACAGCTGTAAGGAATGATCCCGCTACCAGTTACTCGGATCTGAGAAAAAACCCTCACAACATGGATAAATTCAATGACGACCCCATTGAGTTTATGGGGAAGAAAAACCTACCACTTATCTTTGAATGGGAAGCAACCAGACAATTGAGACCTAGAGTATGAAGAAGAGTCGGTAAAAAGAAAGCAATGATGATCAACTGCCTACCACTTCTTAAAAGAAGGCATTTGGACTTATTTCTATACAAGCCCAAAACATGAGCAATCAAAATCATTAGGGAAGTATACTTCGGTCTTTCAAGCAGAAATACATGCCATCCATGCTTGTGCCCTGGAAAATCTTAAAAGAGATTAACTGGCAAAAAAATCCATATAGGATCTGATAGCCAAGCAGGCATTAAAGCATTAGCATGTAAAAGAATCACATCAAAATTACTCAGTGTATGCATCCAAAATCTCCAAAATCTTGGGAAACACAACAACCTGATGATGTCTTGGGTACCAGGGCATAGAGGAATTTTGGGTAACGACAAAGCAGACAATCTGACCAGAGGAGGATCTGCAAAATCATAGGCCCGAACCTGTAATTGGGATAGCAAAAACAAATATAGAATCCTCCATCCGAATGAATCCAAACAAAACAAAAGGAGAAGTGGATAAATTAGCGGAGCTAGACACTGTAAACTTATGATGAAACACCTCACCAAGACTAGCAAACTCACTGCTGCACTTGGAGAGGGCTAGGCTCAGAGAAGTGATAGGACTACTAACTGGTCACTGACATCTGAAAAAACATGTACAACAATGATCTCATCTGCTGATTATGCAATGAGGAGGAGGAAACAGACACCCATGTCAACTTCGAATGCTAAGCAACAGCTCAAGGGAGATTTAACCTAACATATGGAAAAAACTTAGGGAATCAAATTGCAGCAGCGACAGTCAGTGAGCTGATACTTCTAAGGAGAAGGATTGAGTCTATTGCACTGGACTAAGGAACTAGGAAGGTACAATAAGCCAGAAGGCTGCAGAGCTTGGAAGGTTGAAGGTATCTTACTCTTAGTTGCCCTGCTAGAATCTGAGTTGAAATCGTGTATTCTTGCCAATCTTGTAGCTTAGAATTTTCATCTTAAATGAATCCTTTGAAAGTTGAACCATATTAATTTAGTCAATTTGTTTATTGATGTCAGCTTAAGATCTTTATGATGACTGTAGCTATAAGTAGATTTTTGATCTGGAAGACCAGAACACTGCAGGAACGGTTTCTTATTCTAAATATTTTTATTTCCTTCAGCACTTCAACAGTCATCTATTGTGCCAATCTTTTCCAATGGATTTCCCCGAAGATTTTCTTTCTTGAATGAAGTAAAGAATTCTTCTCGTGGTAATCAGTAGGTTTGTACTGCTCAAGACCGTTTTTACCAGGAATCTTAACCTTTTCCTAGCTATTACAGTGCAGGTTGCATGTTCAGTTATCTCTTTCTCGTCATATGTCCTTGCTCATCTGATGATGGTCTCATTTATTTTAAGGTGAAACAGTGTCCTATAAATAAGCAATATTTTGTTTCCTTTCCGTTGAGGATTTCCTCTCTTCCCCATTGGGTTATTTGTACAAGAACTCTTTGCTACCTGGTATACGTTTCCAGTATTTTTTGTGTTCTTTAGTAACTCTCAAGTCCTCTTTAAATATGGCTGTATGGGCCAAAATGGATTTAATCCTTGGATTTGTTCCAGGGCTTCTTTCATAGCAATTATAACTTCCTCCTCGTTGCCTATAGTTCCATCATGTCCTGGTACCCCAGGCTATTTGAAGATCCCAGTTTTGTAAGGTTTTATGCAGTATCTGGCAGTTAAACTTAGAATTACGAGACCTTCTAGGAGGCTTCTGGCCTCTCGCTGAAGAATTAGAGGTACCTTCGTACCTGAACGACTGCGAGGTTGAGCTCTGATCGGGCGCCATCGACTTCTTTGGTCATTTCGGCGCCCCTTACTTAAACTAGTCATTCTCACACTCACTCATACATCTGGTTGTTAATTTTTATTTATTGAATTTTCTATGGCCAGCAGTTCAGCTAGAAAGATGGTTATGGTACTCAAATGCTGTACTGCTCATGTGCTTCTTTATATCTTTGCCCGTACAATTTTCCTCTGTGGGTGTATACCATGAGCATTCTTTAATTTTTGGTTATGGATGCTATATAATAATCTGCCAGCGGATTTCCTGATCTGAAAATACTGATCTTTTGTGACTCTTCTTGTCGTAACTTGGTATGTTGGGCGTAGATGATGGTGTCACCGGCGAAATGTTAAATTCAATGTAATCGTTATAACTTAAAATGGGCTCTTGAGAAATTGAAGTTCCCATTTGCTTGAGTTTAGGCTGGTTGTTGTTTATGCAAAGAGAAAGGAATCGTATATGGAATCCAGAGTGACATATCTTCTTTCGTCTGAACCGTAATTCCAGATGACACACCTCGTCAAACGCTTGGCAAAGGAAAAATGTATTGTGTACTAGTTTACCACATCAGGCTGAGAAAAACTAGCTGCGTGCCCCTCTGTAACCCGAATTGGTAATCTGGCAAGNGAGGATTTATTTAAGGATGGATGAAATGTCTTGTTTATTCATTATATTCAGTGTTCTATTGACCAAATTACTTCTTTCAATTATTTAATCTTTTTTGTAAGGTTTTGGTTGAAATGAAAAAGCTAGTGCCAAGAGTGGGGTCTGAATCCATGGCCTTCGACTAAATACGCCGCTGCTCTTGAGATGCGGTCTGATGTGGAGGATTCGTGCCAATGTTTCGATCTTTCAATTAATTAAGGTTTTTAGTTGAGATAAAAAAGTCACTGGCACGAGCGGGATTCGAACCCACGATCTTCGGCTTGATACGCCGCTGCTCTACCACTTGAGCTGTCGTGACGTCGATCCTCTCCGATACCAAAAAATGGCAAAAAGAGAGAAAATTCGAAAGGTTGTAGGTTGAGATGGGGAGTTAGTGCCCGAGTGGATCGAACTATCGAAGTCAGGATAGCTCAAGTGGTTATCGCAGCGGCGTATTTAGCCGAATGTCGTGGATTCGAATCCCCTCGTGACACTATTTTTTCATTTCAATCAAAACCTTATAAAAAAAAGATTGTCTTATTTATATTTACTCCAGCTTGTTACCCCCTTGTTTAGAAAACAAAAGACAGTCATGAGAGAAATCATCACTACATGAAAGGTTGGCAACCACATTACGCTACAGGGATGAACTACAAAGAACTAAGTTCTCTACTACGATTTCTGATCATTGTTAGGGGTTATCAATACCGCATCTCTCGTTGCATTTGTATCCTTTGTTTTGAAAACGTCGACCAACTGGTCGAAGATCGAATTTCTTTTATTGGTAAACCACTTTCCATACATATGGTAAACTTTCATACAATTCAATCACCTCAACAATAAAATCTCGATTGGATGTCATTACCAATAAAGAATAAACGTTTTTGACTTTTTGAGAATGTACGACGGAGATGTTTGCTCAGTGACAAAAGGACGGAGACTGCACAAAATAAACGCGAGTTTTCCCATTCACGACCAAGCCAGCGCTCCAATATTCCACCGTTCACGCCAGGTTATCCCATTCACGAACGCGCCATGCCGTCGTCGCGCCGTAGATATTTGGAGTGGCGCGATGGAGTTTGGACCGGTCGAATATTCGGCACAGCCGGGCACGCCAGTTCAGTTTTGCCATTGACGTGTTTTTTGGCGTTGCTCCGTTTGGACTGCTTGGAGCGATCGTAAATGGCCACCTTAAGAAGTCCATGAACCCAGTGTCTTGCTATTGTTTTCAAAATGATTTTTAAAAAGGCTTCCAGAAGGAATACACTTTATTGTCACTTTCTCCCTCGCTCGCGCGTTATTCCTATTTGTTTGAAATGTATAAACTGCCTTGTACAGGTTCTCAATCTGACAGCTGATCTGGCAGATGACCGCCTCTCTCGGCCATTGTCGCACGGAGTGCAGTGTACAGATTTCAGATTAAAGCCGAGCCAAAATGAAAAGTCTTTCATGGGATTGCACGAAGTCCTGTCAACTTCCGATTCCCATTTCTTCTTTCATGCTTAATAACTTACTTAGAGGGGGCGTCGGTGGCCGCAACGGTTTAGTCGTTAACACAGCCCTCATCACTGTAAGGTAAAGGTCCCGGGTTCGAATCCAACGGCCTTGCATTCGAACCCGAAATACAAATATTTTTTTTGTTCAAAAACACCGGCAGCCCGAGGGTTGATATAACCTCTGCTGTTGCGTACCCTGAATCGGTCTATCAGACGTATTTTGTCATTACGCCATCTTCAGTATGTCTGTCGTACTGTAACTCATAACTGAAACAGAAAACACCTACACAACGCGGAACTACCATACTTGTCTTGTTTTGCTCATAAATAATAATTGTCATTGTATAAAATAGTTATAAAAGGTGATCAAAACAATCAACTAAAGACAACCATTAAGACGAAATAAATTTTAACGGAAATCCACCCGCGGGGCCTTGATCAGGATGTAAATACGCTCAAGAAATACACCGGACGGATTATAAATAAAGTGGGGAAAAAAACTGGATTATCACTCGAGGACGACGGGGTTTTAGTTTATGCTTGATCATTTTTGCAGCCGACTTCCTGGAACTGGTGTTGTCAATGATGCCGTCTGTGACACAACAACGGTTTGCCATTCATGTCGTAAAATCGATTCATCCCTTCGATCTATAGATCGGCCACAAACAATTTAATTTAGACCCAGTTAAGAAAACATTTTCCAGATTCGGTAGATTTCCAGGTTCAAAGATCTTTCCCAAAGGTTTCACGGTTTCCAACTTGAAAGTTAATTTTCCATTGTTTGAACGTTAAAATTGAGGGTGCAAGTCGGAGATTTGATTATGTTTGACAAACCTCTTTTGCGTTTATTCCTTTCAAAACTTTTTCCTTAATTACGGTGATGTGAAAGTGCGGTAGTGATTTTTAGGTCGTACCAACCCCTGGAGTGATTTACACAGGGTCAACTGGTCATCTAATAAAAAAAAAATATATTTTAAAAAATCTGTGACAGTACATCTAATGTGGAGGATAATGACGTAAACCTCATGGTTTTATCTCAATCCGTTCAAAAGTTACGATTTTTTAAAGTTATTTGAAAAAAACACTTTTCTTTACATAAAACAGGACTTTTCTCCACCTCAACGTAACTTTTCCGAACTTTTGACCTTATTTTTAGATTTAGCAGCTAATTTCCTTTTAGATTAGTCCATTTTTGTTATAAAAATGGCCAGTCTATTTACAAAACAACTGCAGAAACTTCATGAAATTGGCGAAATGTTAATATCGGTCCAACTTCTTTAAACCGTACCTCACATTACATTTTTTTAAATATCAAACCAGGTAAAAACTTCAACATTTTATAAACTTTCCAACGGTTTATTCGAAAACTGGATTATTTTGATTTTTTGACGGACAATTTCAGTTGGAAGTTGGGAAAAGACGGTCCGGTGTAAAAGTAGCACTTTATCTAAGCTAACCTAGTTAAGTTTTGTTAAATGGGACCCAAAGCTCCAGAATAAAATTTAATTTCTTCTTAAGTATTATTCGGCTTTGTTGGCTTCTAAATTTTTCTGTTCTGAAACAATTTTGAATTTCAAATTGGCAGGTTTTGTGTTTTTAATGCGAGTTATGTAGGACTGAAAAAGAAGTTCTAGACCTAGAATGATTTCTTCCGGTCAAGTTTATCCGGGTTTTCCAATATGGAGACTTGACGCCATAACGATTCAGCACTTTTTGACGACTTCGACTACCGGCAGGAAGCTGAGGGACTTCGTACTTCCTTCTGCGCCGCCGTGTATGACCGTTTCAATGATAAAAAATCAATTTTAAATTTTATATTAAAAGACAAAGCGGATTGGTGATTAAAAAGCCAACACAACTAAAAACTATGAACAAGGAAGTTATTTATGCAATGGAAAAAAAATAAATATTTGTTTTCCTTTCACTCACAGAGGTCAGGTACATTTGCATGATATCCCGTGGCACATTTTCGCTCAAAACTCGTATACAGTAAAATTTTTATTAAAAATGTCCAAGACGAAACGTTTTGTAGTTTTTGCACAATGTCTCCCCCACGACCGGTTGCGAATTCGAGCAGTTTCAGATTGCGCTTTTAGAAATGCGAAAGTTGCCTTAGCCAGTCCTGGAGTCGGTTTCGGCATTGGCCGGTGGATCAGGGAGCCGTTCCAGTTTCTTCGGATGGTCCGGAGGTTTTTTCCTGAAGGGTGACGTCACCTTTTTTCTCATCTGGATCGGGCCATCTGAGTCATCTGGGTGCAGGTCCAAGACACCATCGCACATTTTTCTCGATCCTTTCAGATCGCAACAAGACGGAAAATCTGGAGGCATCAATCTTTTTACAAAGGAAATTCCTACGATCAGAGTATTCTTTTTAAAAAGTTACGTCCTTTATCGACGTAAAAATTAATAACGCTTTGGCGGAGAGGAAGGTTGGCCGAAAGTTCCGTAAAACTATTGCAATAAACTTGAACTCGTCCAATTATTTTTACCGTACTTGGTTCAGGTCTAAATCATTTTCAGATAAAGAGCCATTACAGACAAATAAGTGCGTATGGTTTTTTTTTCTCGTGGTCACAACTCTGACACTATGCCAATACTGCGCCCGTAACCCTGACAGTCAATATGAGAGATTAAAGATCAAGAAGGTCTCTAAATGGGAAAGTGCTGAATGAGCTTTGGCTCTATGGTAGAATAGTTCGAAACCATGGAACTTTTTGAAGCAGAATTGTATCAGTACATTGATAAACGGTTCAGGTTTCTATGAAGGAGTTTAATAATAACATAGCAAAAGCTTTGACAGTTTCTATGAGTACTTTTAGTTAGGATTTCGGCGAAGATTTGATTGCTTAGAATCGTACAGTTCCACCCCATATGCCCAAAATGGATAAAAGAGTTTTCGTAGTTATAAGTTTTTCTCTTGTCTTTTGTGGGGATTCCTTGCCAGTCAGCTGTTGAGGGATAATCCTAACTATACGACATCTTCTAAACTTCCAACTTTTCTTTTTCCTTTCGTTCAATCTAATGTGGGACAACTGGCAGATTCGATTGTCAAATCTGGTCGAGACAGTATTTTGTTTTTGATTTGTGTAGTTCCTTATTTTCCACTTCTAATTACTCAAAGTACAGTCCTACCTTCGATTCATCACCTACGTACGTCACATACTGCAAGGATCTGTTCTCGTTCTATTCGGATCAGTAACAACTACTTCTTGCTACTTTTTGTAGAGCTAAATTAAACAGAATTGGTGTCAAAATGTCGCCTTGCCCGAGGCCTGTAATAATATCGTCTCTTCCAAATATTCGCCCTGAACCTTAACATTAGCGGCTGAATGTCGAAGGCGTATCTTTACCAAGTTGATGATATGTATGATGAATGCATTTTTCCTCATTTCGTCGTCCACTTTTTGCACTAGTTTGATAAGCTCAAGGTGTTCTTGGATGTTGATATTATTCACGTTTATAGACAGAACGCGGTATCATCCACGTATTAATGATTGTGTTGGAATGTGTACATATGGTAAATAAGACAGGATCAAAAACGTTCCCTTGTGGGACGCCGCATTATACTATATCTCTTTGCCATTCTGGAGTAGGGGCCAGTTAAATAGGATTCTAGGATAAAGGAAAAAAGAATGGGGCTTGTACCACACCCTGACAAAAGCCTGGGCCACTTCCAGGAACGCACCCATTGTTCTCTAAAAGGTGTCATCTAATCTGATATATTATTGATGGGAAAACTGTACTTCTTTTAATTTTTTTAAATTTATAAATCTATAGCTGTATGTGTGCCTCATTTTTTTATACATATTGTTTACTGTCTTTTGTTGGTTTCGTCGCGGTTGAAAGGTGATTTTCACTTTCTATTTGTTCCCACAAAGTTCGCTTTTTATTAAATTATTGAAACATCCTTTTTTTTAACTAGAAATATAATTTTCTTGAAAACAAATCGCTTTCTTCTTGTGAAATTTCATTTTGGGGTCTGTGATGAAGTTATAGCTACTAGTTTCTGATCATTTGGTTAACAGAAAAAGCCGGTGAGGTTGTTGGGGTTTGCGAGATGATTCATTTTCACCAGCGAGAGTAAGCAAACCAAACTGATCAGAAATGACCATTGTGTTCTCCGATTTCAGCAAAAGAAACCAGAACTATTGGGGACAACTTATAAACTGTCGAAACTGTCGAAAAGAAATGTAAAGTTTTGTACATCATTGTTGAAAAAGTCGAGGTAGAGCGTAATAATAATAATAATAATAATAATGTGGGAAGTTTAGGAGCCAATAAACAGGTGAGGTCATCGCCGGTCCTCAGCGGGTTTTCTTCTTTTTCTGGTCTTTCACCCCTATTTTTCAACATGTAGCCATTTAAACTCGCGATCTGTTACTGGCTCTATGCTTTTTTAATAAAACTAAGTCGATATGATAAAATGCTATCCTCTCATTTATACTTGAGTTTGTCAACTACCGAACATACAGTACATAATATACATCACACAAACATAGAAGTTTGGTTCGCTCACCCCGAAGAATTCGATATACCTCGAGGTGGAGTCAAACCAACTCTTCTCGCTAATAAATTACTTTTACTGTCCAGACGTCACACACACCCCAAAATACTTGATATTCCTCGGGCGGGGATAAACAACTATTTCCTNACTCCTTTCTCGCTAATAAATTATTTTACTCTCCAGACGTCACACACACCCCAGAATACTTGATATTCCTCTAGGCGGGTGTAAACACCCCCTTCCTTTCACGATAATACATTACGTTCATTCCATTAAATTATCATAAATACAACACTAACACTATTTTTTTCTTTCTTTTTTTGACGAGTGTTCGCAACAGCAGAGATTATATCAACCCTCGGGGTGCCGGTGTTTTTGAAAAAAAAGCCCATTTGTAAGTATGTCGGGTTCGAATGCAAGGCCGCTGGATTCGAACCCGGGACCTTCCAGTGATGAGCGCCGTATCAACGTCTAAACTGTTGCGGCCACTAACGCCCCACTAACATTTACTATTGTACAATACACTAACATACTATTGTACAATTAAAAACCCCTAGAGCCCTTAGGCATTCGAACAACGCCATTAATAAATGCATATAAGATCTTCAAGTAATATTACCATTATTTCATTCATATTGATTGTATTCATAAAACAATTTAATTTAGTATACGAATAAATCTGATAGAAATTTGATTTGATTGTAAAAGTACGAAGTGCAAGAGGGTCGAAGTTAAAAGCACAACGTCTGGGAATTTTTATGTGCACAAGGCTTACTTTTATCCTTCGAGGGCGTGGGCAGTACATTATTCTGAAAACAATGTAGGACGTGAGCAGTATAACAGTCGATAATAAACCAAAGCCGGATTTTGATTATTGACAATGTTACACAATTTCGTCATGATTTTGTTTGCCCGTGTCACCGGCCGCAAACGTTCACAGCCGCCGAGTTTCACCGACCACTCATTGTCGATTCATAGGAATCTGTGTCATTACTTCTGCCCACTGGAATCACCTCCATGACCACCACTCTCTGGAAAAGGTGCCACGCCAACTCGTTCTTTTTCGCGAGTCTCTGTCCGACCGTCCCGACGCCAGCCTCGCAGGCAGACAATAACAGTACTTCTCGATCAATGACATCACATGCAATCCCTGGAGTATTTCTACAGTTTGTACGGAATCGAACCGTGTAAGGGGCACCTCGGTTGCATAATTTGCACATTGCGCAACAGCCTATCCTGCCGTTTTTTTTTATTCCGTTTTGGAGTCATTTGGAATAATTGACTTGTTATTTTTTTAGCATCGAGCTCCGACGAGGACAGCGTCGGCGGAGATGCACAAAGCACCCCCGAAAGAGAGAGGGTGAGAGCTCCTGCACCCCTCCCGCCGCACAGCGACACCAGCAGCACAGGATCCGCTAGAGAAACTCCTCCACAAATTCATAGGCATACGAGGTAAACTTTTTTTTATTAGTATTTTATTTTTTCTTATTTATCGGCCTTTTTTGAAAGTGGATAAAGAGATTTTCAAATCTACAATGTTTCCTGTCCATATTGGAAGTACATAGTTTATTTCTGGAAAATGGCTGCTGAAACATGTAGGTTCGAATTTTTTTCTAAATCTTTCAAAAATGGCCTTAAAAAAGAAAAAATGAACCATCAATAATATATATATATATATACACAGGGTGAATTGCTACTCGTGCTACAAACTTCTCCAGTAGATTCTTCACCCTAAAATGAACAAAAAAGTTCATATTGTCCATGGTCCGANTTTTGTTCAATTTGGATTGTAAAGAAATATTGCTCAATGTATCCCACCTAGTTGGACGGTGCAATTCCTTAGCTCCATATAGATAATTAAACATAATGTTGGCAAAAATTTTAGTGATGCAACGCTTAAAAAGCAGTAAAAAAATGATTAAAAGGAAATTGCGCAGCGTTGCTGGGCCAGATCGCAGAGGAGCTCTTGTGAATCAAGACCACTGCCAATAGGTGGCCCTTGGAGGATCTGTCTCCTAGAAGCTCATCCTCACCCGATTAAGGATAGGCCATGCGAGGCTGACACTCGGGCACTTAGTTTTCCATGTTGTCGAAGGTTGTGATTACTTGGCTCCATACATAGAGCCACCTGATATCAGAATTGTGCTTGAGTACGTCAGCAAGTCACCTGAACCGACTCTGGGACAAAACAGGGTTGTTTTACTGTATATAATAAGGATAGTCCCTAGTGTGTGTTGAGAGTTTATGTATTTATTAGCGTAAATGTGTAGAGGGTCAAAAGTGAATTATTTAGTACCCCTACAACCCTCAACTGCCTTAATTGAGCGAATGGTGTATGAAAGAATTTATTTGAGAATGTTGAATGGGTTTGGATGAAATGACCTAGTTGACAGCTCCTAGAGACCCACCTTGATAGCTGACAGATAATACCGATGCCTGACCCCGTACTGCCAACACCTTCTTCTTTCAGTAATTTATTGTAAATTACAAAAGCCGGAATTGCCGGTGGACTATGAGAAGTGATTAGCTCAAATCTGTACATGTGATTGTATTTATTTGCGTGAATATTAGTTTGTGGTTCCATTCTAAATGAGCTTTTGATAACCAAGATCTTTCCCTGGACTTAGTTCTTACAGTTTTTAATTAAAATAAAACCAATTTATTGATATATATATAGGCTTTAATCTGCATGTCAGACCTCAGTCTTATCCATCCAGTCGTCATCACTGTCACTGCTGTCATTTCAACACCCAACGTAATCAGTTCCCTAATTACTCTCAAATACTTTCTTTCTTAATTGCACTCAGTTAGGGTGGTCGAGTACTCGATATTCTTACATTGTATACCTATAAATCTAACCTAATTGAGTGTCAATGGGGGTACTCAGGATCCACCATCAAACCTCTCACAATACACATTCGTGTTAATAAATACATTCACTCTCAGTGCACGCTCAGTATCTAAATATGTATAATAATAAAACAGCCCTGTTTCCTTCAAAAATCGATGCAGGGGACCAAGATACTAGCTCAAGCATTCACATTTAATCTCTCAATAAATTTAACCCAAGAAAAATTATTATAGAATATGCATATTACACCACTGTTTCTTTCTAAATTTTGGACATTTGACTCATAGACTCATTGCCATAATCAATAGCACGCTTCATTCATTCCTACTTGCTTTCTATAAGGAGCCAAGTAATGACACCCATTAATTACGTGGGAGACATTGAGCAATCTTTCTCAAAATGTGTGGTGATTAGTGACCGTTAATCGATAATTATTCAGAAATCGTGAGATGCAGTCTGGTGTGATGTAGGTTTCAGAAAAACATTTTCTTTATCGTGCCGACGTTTCGATCTTTATTGAGCCCTGAAGATGATCTCAATAAAGATCGAAACGTCGGCACGATAAAGAAAATGTTTTTCTGAAACCTACATCACACCGGACCGCATCTCACGATTTCTGAATAATTAATTTCTCAAAATGTCGGTCACATAATCCAACTTTTTGGCCCAATTTCTTTTTATTTATTATTATTATTATAAAACATGTTTATAATGCTGTAAAAAAAAAAAAAAAAAACATTTTAATTTTTTTAATCTTTTCCAGACTACCAAACGGTGGCTCCGGTCAGACTGTTTGGGAAGATCGAAATGACCACAGAGAAGAGAGGAGCAGGGAGAAGCACAGAGAGAGAGACAGGCACAAACAAGAAATAACAGACTTGGCTGATGTCATGCACAATCTCAGGCCTTGTAATATTTATTTTCAATTATTCTTATATTTTGCCTAGCGTAAAAAAGTTGTACCGAGGTATCCATCTCGCTCAGTATGAGGCTCAGATGACCCTGTTTATTGGAAAAATGACAATCCCTCATTTGTCTACACCTAGTCCCAGGGTATCATTTATCGTCCAGTGTCCATTGCAAAAACAAAATTCCTTTTTCTCCTTTTTTTTTAATTTTATATTTTTTATTATTCTGAAAATATTTTGTTACTGTTGGTATAAGTTTGTCTGTTCATTGTTATAAATAAAAAAAAAATAGTTATAGGTAAGAAATTTTTGTGTTTAATTTATTATATCGTTTCAGATTCCCAACCTCCAGATGTCACTCACAATACTGGTCAAGCTCGAAGAATAACGCCAGCTGATCGAGTTAATAGATACAATAGATCGAGGCAATCCTCAGATGACGGAATGGGTGAGTTTAATATTATTTCCTTCAAATTATAACAGTGTAAGTTCAACCGTTCTCTTTCAAAATTACCATAATTCAATTTCTTTATCAGGCACTGTAACTGGTACAGGGAGGTGGAAAGTTTCGGCTAAAATCCAACAGCTTCTAAATACCCTAAAACGTCCTAAAAGAAGACCTCTTCCTGAGTTCTATGAAGATGATGACATAGAACTGGAAATCGCTGCAAATCCTAAGGATCCGAACGCACCGAAACCAGAGGGAGCGACCATGACACCTGCAATCGGAGATCAGCTTGTGGTAAGTTTATTATTTTTTTGATCATGCTGATGTAAGCCGGTCTTCGTCTTAGAATAAGTTGTAGTGTAGTTATTAAAGTAAGAACAATAAAAATTTAGTTTAAACGGCTACACAAAAATGGCTATAAATTGGAAGGGGCGATCACCCAGAACAACGTGACATCCATCAACCAACCAGGGAAACCTAGCCCTGCAATTATGAACAGTTCAAACAGGTCAAATAAATAAGAACGTTGAAGGATCTCGCACACCCAGACGGTGTTTTTCACAAACCTCAAAATATTAAGTTGCAACAGT
The DNA here is from genome assembly GCF_000648675.2 of Cimex lectularius. Taxonomy (NCBI): domain Eukaryota; kingdom Metazoa; phylum Arthropoda; class Insecta; order Hemiptera; family Cimicidae; genus Cimex; species Cimex lectularius. The sequence goes on from NW_019392639.1 coordinate 2,309,435, forward strand.
TGGACAACGGATCAAATAAACAACTAACATAGAGTTATTGAGTACTGAAGGGTTGTCACAATGCCAAAAATATTTAGCGGCGTGGGATATCATAAAATGGGGTCACATGAACCATGTGCTTGACAACCATCTTCTGCAGTCCACCCCAGTATTGGAACTACCCTGAATTTTGATTTTCCTTTCTATCCCTTCTCCGGTAAAGAAACTGGTATATTAAAAGCAATGATTTGGAAATCAAAAGTCAGTCAAAACCAAGGTCTCATGCCAGGAAGTGAACAGTCGATCTGGACAAAAAAGCAGCCAAACTCGGTCCGACTCAACAAGGGGGCTTAGCAGGGCAGGGCTAGCCGTTGGGACCCATTGGATCAAGTCAATGGTTGAGATAGCAGAAAGGCGCTGGGGTCGTGACGAGTTTGGCATAAGTCCCTTTGTTAATAGATTCTCCCAGATTTAGGTAGGCCGTCCACTAGAGCCGTTTTCGTCCGAACTTGCTCGGCCAAATAGGGCCGGATGATCCAAAAGCGAAGAAACGAATGAGCACGCGTCCATTAGAACCAATTCGTTCGGTCGTGTAGGGCCGAAGCACTTTCTGATCCAAATAAAGTTGGATTTTCCAGTCTTATTCGGCCGAATGGTTACTTCGACTTCAACTGTCAACCACGTGACATCAAACACTCACCACTGTTTAACGCCATTCTTTGCTTTTTGCTTACCTTTTCGTTTCATTTTCATTTCGATGGATTGCGAAAAATTGATAAGTGCGGTTGAGGAGCAGGCTCTTGGGACATGCGTGATCCACTCTAACATTGGAGAGATGTCCAGCATAAGCTGTGGTCAAGGATAGCTTTAGAAATGGAACTTCCAATAGTTTTGTTTATTAATTTACTACTTTCGTGGGGTCCGCTTGACCAATTAATACATGACAATTAATTAAGGTTTTTAGTTGAGATGAAAAAAAAGTTAATGGCACGAGAGGGATTCGAACCGAAGGTCATGGGTTCGAATCCCTCTCGTGCCATTAACTTTTTTTCATCTCAACTAAAAACCTTAATTAATTGTCATTTTTGTTTATTTCTTTCATTCCATTTGTAAATAAGAATTTTCGAGCAGCAACAAATCTTCTACATCCATTTGGGCTGTGTCGTGAACTGACGAAAATCGGCTACAGTGGACGATGGCGTTCAGTCGTCTGTTTGGTCAAATAGTTCAGCTGTTGAACGGCCGTCGTAGTTTGGTTCCAATGGACGAGCAGCCTTAGAGTTGTTGCTTACTTGTCAGCTTAATTTAAGATTTCATTGTGGTATTGTACATATCAAAGACGGAATTGTGTTCAAATTAATGAAGGGCACAGTGAAAAAACGACGAGGGGTCCATTTTTTGTCAGAATCGGGATTTCACCGGCATCTGTTGGCTAGTGAGATTAACTATTATCCCGCCAAATGTTGCTAGGGAAATCCAATTATATTCCACTAAAAATTGCGTTTGAAAATGGGCAGCACAGTGGAAGAACAATCCTGGGCGCCTAAGAACGATGAGGATCCATCTCTATGGCATTTAAAAATTCTTCCACAAGCAATCAGCACGATTATAATTTATTGTGACTCATATGCAGGGCAAAATAAAAATTATACAATTCTGCGATTCCTTCACCATCTCGCAACAGAAAAAAAGGGAGAATATATTGTGTAAAAGTTTTCTTTCCCATCCGTGGCCATAACTATTTGGAGTGCGATAATGATACGAGCATGATTAATCAAAAATCCTACGTAGATATGACTCAAGGATGGAGGATGTGATTGCTCCGAGCAGTTGCAAACCATAACCGTTCACTGTATCAATTGTAAAAGGGAATTTTTCAAATCGTGGACGGATTACTTAGTACCGATGTACAAACCGAAATGTCCCGTCCCCGCAAGAACGTTTCAACGTTTGAAGATATCTCTTACACACCACAGTATATACACCACCGCACTTCATTCTGTGGACCTTATTATAAGCACGTGTTGTTGGTGCCACAAAGGCAAAAAAAGGAGAAGAACCTCGAACCAAAACAGCAGAATTATGTTTATATTGATTATGAGGTAGATGAGTAACTTAAAACTTTTTAGCTTTTTTCAGTTTTGTTTTTGTAACAATTAATCTAAAATTTTGACCATAGATGTTCAGAATTTTTGTTGCACTTGTCTGATCATTTTTGAAATTAATAATAAATTTTTGTAATCATGGTATTTTCTTATTCGTTGCTTGGTTCGAAATGTGGGTTAAATGGTTTTTGAATCATGAGAATTACTCAGAAAGAACTCTAAATGTTATTACAATTACAATTAATTAAGGTTTTCAGTTGAGATAAAAAAAGTCAATGGCACGAGCGGGATTCGAACCCACGATCTTCGCCTAGATACGCCGCTGGTCTACTACTTGAGCTGTCGTGACCTTGATCCACTCGGACACTAACTTCCCATCTCAACCCCACTTTTTGAATTTTCCCTCCTTTTTGCCATTTTTCAAATGTCGTGTAATCTACTTGATTCTCGGCGACAAATGTAATGGCCACGGAGAGCTTTAGTGAAGTGTACTTAATTTTAAATCATTAAATTCACTAATTTCGTGGTCCGCTTGACCAATTAATATATTACAATTAATTAAGGTTTAATTCTGAGGAATTCGATCCCATTCATTTGGACTGTTACAGCCTGGAATTCGCCGTCGTACTCATTGTTTAATTTGGTCCGAAATGTGTTTGATTGGGCTCAAAAATGGACATGGCCATACCAAACGCTCAATTCCTGCCATTATCCTTCGTTAACGAAAATCATTCAAAAATGGCGAACGGCTGTGAAATTATTGATCTTCCTCGCACAACCACCATGAACCATTTATAAATTAGATAAATTTTCGAACTTACAAATCAACCTTTTTAATTTAAAATTAACGGTTGTTTCTCATCAAATTATCTTTTTTTAACAATCTTTCGCTCTTTATTTCAAATTATAACCGCAGCTTAATTAACTGATAATAATTAATTGATTTATTAAGGTGAATTTGGAATTAAAAGGGATTAATTGAAGGGTAAAAATGGGTAAGTTGGTGTTAAAATGGGTTAATTTCAAATTAAAAAAAGGTTAATTTTAAGATAAATAGGGAAGTTCGGTTTTGGACAAATTTGTTCATATAGTAATAAAAATGTTAATAATTTGTTTTATTGTTGGAATCCAACTATCCACGACGTGCCTGAGACGATACTACATGAAACCATAATAGTTTAGAAAACTCTGACCAGCCGGATCATCCATTTTGAGGATTTCCGAAGTTTTTTTGGGGAACCAACTTGGGGTTGAGATGGGAAGTTAGTGTCCGAGTGGATCGAGGTCACGATAGCTCAAGTGGTAGAGCAGCGGCGTATCTAGCCGAAGATCGTGGGTTCGAATTTAACGTTTCTTGCATCAATGNAGTGGATCGAGGTCACGATAGCTCAAGTGGTAGAGCAGCGGCGTATCTAGCCGAAGATCGTGGGTTCGAATCCCGCTCGTGCCATTGACATTTTTTATCTCAACTAAAAACCTTAATTAATTGTAAGATATTAATTGGTCAAACGGACCACAAACTAGTGAATTTAATAAGTTATTACAATTATTGAATCAAACATGAAAAAAGAAACTATTTCACTGGCAGTCATGAAAGTTTAAATTTAGTGTTTGTCAAATGTTGAAAAAATGGAACCTCATCATTTTTCCACTGGACCGTTCAAATATGTTAAAGAATTACTCTCTGGTTTATCAAATTCTGGAACTTTACACTTATGCCGACTACTCACTTATTGCTTAAAGAAAAGCGAGGGAATATAGAGATTATTCGGCCATCACGAAGTTTGCCCGGTTACACTAATAATTATTTTTTGTAGGTGCCTTCTGGACTTCCAAGGAACCTAGAAGCTGCAATTCAAAGATACGGTTTATCTACTTACAAAGCACCAGTCGCTACGGTTTTAGATCCAAACGGAAAACTTAGCATTACTCTCACTTACGGTACTTATTTGTCATTTTCTAGTAGAATTTGTAATGAAATAAACATACAAATAATAAATATTAATTTTAGGAAAACTGCTCAGCCGATCGCAAAAGATTGCCTACACGCTTTTGACTAAAAATTTCAGTAAAGGAAGTGATACTTGCTCTTTGAAATGTGGTGACAGGATAGCACTAGTCTACCCAAATAATGACCCCATAAATTTTATGTGTGCCTTCTATGGGTGTATGTTTGCCGGAATCGTTCCTGTCCCTATTGAAGTGCCGCTTACCAGACGTGTAAGTAAATTCATTTAATTTAACAGTAGAAAAAAATATTGTAAATTTAAATTATCCTTGTCGATAGGATGCGGGATCACAGCAAATAGGCTTTCTTCTCGGCTCGTGCGGCGTTCAAGTGGCTCTTACGAGCGAGGCATGCCTTAAAGGAATACCGAAAACTGCAGCTGGCGAAGTAGTGGCGTTTAAGGGTTGGCCGAAACTTCACTGGTTTGTAACAGAACACTTGGCTAAAACACCAAAAGACTGGACACCGACACCGAGGCTGACTGATGATAATCCAGCTTATATAGAGGTAAATTTGACTTAAATTTAAAATTAAATTGTGATTTCAATCGAATTTTGAAAATTACAGTACAGTACTGACCGCGACGGCTCTGTAATGGGTGTCACAGTCGCAAGAGCAGCGATGCTATCACACTGCCGAATGCTCACCATGTCCTGTAATTACACAGAAGGTGAAAACATGGTTTGTGTGCTCGATTTCAAAAGAGAAACCGGTCTCTGGCACAGCATACTCACAAGCGTTCTCAACGGGATGCATGTTGTTTTCATACCTTATGCTTTAATGAAAGTCAATCCGGCATCGTGGATGCAGATGATTACAAAATATCGAGGTAATACATTGAACAATTGAAAATCGATGTAATTTATAATCAATTGGCAAATTTTTCAGCGAGTGTTGCTGTCGTTAAATCGAGAGATTTACACTGGGGTCTTTTAGCAACAAAAGACCATAAAGACATCAGTCTTTCTTCACTGAGATTGTTACTCGTCGGCGATGGTGCTAACCCATGGTCTTTGTCATCCTGTGATCAATTCCTGACTGTTTTTCAATCAAAAGGACTCAGAACGGATGCAGTATGTCCTTCGGCATCATCCACTGAGTGTTTAACTGTTTCCATTAGAAGGTAATTGTTTTGTTATATTTTTATGTATAATTGTACGTTTGTTATTAATGTTGATGTTATAATAGACCTGGGCGTGCTGGAGTGAATGCAACAGGACGAGGAGTTCTGTCGATGTCAGGCTTGAGCTACGGAGTCGTCAGAGTGGACCAGGAAAATTCACTGACGTCCTTAACACTCCAAGACTGCGGCCAAGTTATGCCAGGATGTAAGTGGTTTCGTTTTCCCGTAAGTTTTCAAAATTAACCGTATTGGATTTTTCCAGCGTGCATCGTCGTGGTCAAAATGGAAGGGACGTCGTATCTTTGTAAGACTGACGAAGTCGGTGAAATCTGCGTGAATTCACCTGCGACGGGAAGCCAGTACTGGGGTCTCACTGGCGTCAGCAACAACACCTTCAGAGTTTCACCTCTGCTTCCGGACGGCTCTGCTCTCTCTGACGCTGAGTACGTCCGCAGCGGGTTGTTAGGTTTTCTCGGCCCGGTAAGCCAAGTCCCTTCAGAATTTATTGAAATTTACAACAGAACAGTTTAGAAACTTAACTTTTTAGGGTGGACTTGTCTTCGTATGTGGCTCAAGGGACGGTCTCATGACTGTAACCGGAAGAAAGCACAACGCAGACGACATCATCGCTACAGTACTTGCAGTCGAACCTATGAAATTTATTTATAGAGGTCGCATTGCCGTCTTTAGCATGCGAGTCCTGAGGGATGAAAGAATCTGCGTTATTGCCGAACAAAGACCAGATTGTAGTGAAGAAGAGGTGAGAAAATAAATTATAAAAAAAATTAAGATTTCATTTTATACTATATTTTAAAGATTAAAAGCCATGACAAATAGGAAAAAATTAATTTTATGTATTTATTTTCCCTAGAGCTTTCAGTGGATGTCGAGGGTCCTTCAGGCTGTTGATTCCATTCATCAAGTCGGACTGTATTGCCTAGCGTTAGTTCCGCCCAACTATTTACCCAAGACTCCGTTGGGAGGGATCCACTTGTCGGAGTCGAAAAGGAGATTTTTAGAAGGAACTCTGCACCCGGCTAACGTTCTTCTTTGTCCGCACACGTGCGTCACCAACTTGCCAAAGCCCAGGGAGGTCCACCTAGGTCAGTGAAATGGAGAAAATACTTTGCACTTTTAATTTAACAACTGTTTTAGTCTTGTGTAGCGAGTTAGCACCTTTTTCTCTTACTTTGCTAAGTACCCTAATCATCACAGTCACTCATTGAATTCATCTAACCCAACCCTATCACACTTTTGTTTTGTAGACTGTATTAAAAAAAAAAAAAAAAAAAAAATCCTAGGCAATTATGTGGCAAATGATTGAGGCTATTTGTTTTGCAGATGAATACTTTAAAACCGCCCAATATGTTAACCAAATTGGTGAAGATCAAGGTAACGAAAAATCTTACTTCTTATATGTCCTGACCAAATTCATGTCTTTAAGAGACTTTTCTTTTTTTTTTGTTTTGAGTGTGAGCTTTGAATGCCCGAAATTTAAAGAAAAAATTAATATGATTTGTCCAATGTACGAAATGCTCTGCTTTTTAGATTCTAGAGTTGTTCTTTATTTTGCACAGTCGGCGATTTTAGGGAAAGACAATAGTCTCCATATTTGAGTAGATTTTCTTCATGGCGATAAGAGACACTAGAAAAGTTATTTTTTGTCTTGCATACTTTCGATTGTTCAAGATTGATTTCATAAATAAGCATTTAATTTTAAAGATTACCAGGTAACCAGAAAAGTTTGTGAGGGTTTAAAGGGTCGTCGATATCTTTAACCTTCTCTCGAGTTACTAGTTTATGCCATTCTTATAAAAATTTGGATAAGTCGATGTAAGCAGAGTAAGCTCTTGATACGCTTGATTGAATCAAGTTCAATAACTTACCTCAATTAGTCTACCAGACAGTGGTTCATCTTCAATCTCTCATTTCAGGAAGCAATCGTTTCAAACCGTTTTTGGCACAGTGCAATCATTCTTTGTTTAGCTGCCTCAGCCACACGAGTACCAAGCCAAAATTCTAAACTTTTACACTTGAAGCTGTAAAAAAGAAAATATTTTATAATTTACGATTATTCGGAGATCGTGAGTTGTGGTCTGGTGTGACATAGGTTTCAGAAAAACATTTTCTTTATCGTGCCAACGTTTCGATCTTTATTGGCATCGTCTTCAGGGCTGGGATTTATAAACATTGTTCAAATTTTACAAATACATGTGAATGGATGTGAAATAAAAAATTAATTTGTACAATGCTAGAAAATTTTTGATTATAAAAAATTAATTTATACAATGCTAGAAAATTTTAGATGAAAAAATATAATTTATACAATGCTAGAAATTTTAGATTAAAAAGAATTAATTTATACAATGCTAGAAAATTTTAGATTAACAAACATGAATTTAAACAATGCTAGAAAATTTTAAATTAAAAAGAATTAATTTATACAATGCTAGAAAATTTTAAATTAAAAAAATTAATTTATACAATGCTAGAAAATTTTAGATTAAAAAGAATAAATCTATACAATGCTAGAAAATTTTAAATTAAAAAAAAAATGAATTTATACAATGCTAGGAAATTTTTGATTAAAAAATGAATTTATACAATGCTTGAAAATTTTAGAGTAAAAAGAATAAATCTATACAATGCTAGAAAATTTTTGATAAAAAAAATTAATTTATACAATGCTAGAAAATTTTAGATACATTCTCAGCTCCTAGTGTACTGTAGTGCGTTGGATTCTCACTATCACCTGGCCTTTTTTTCACAACCCCCTTCTCCCCCCCCAAAAAAAATGCATATGCATCTTTACTCAATATGCAAGCTCTTAAGGCCATAAAAAAGTACATAAATAAAAACGTCGATTAATGGTATTTAATATAAAAGTTAGAAAAAAGAAATGCACAAACTTTTCTCGTTACCTAGTATTAATATTTAAAATTTTGAGTGTCTATTGTAAATACCTGTAAATATTGGTAAAATTAGATTGTTTGATTTTGGGCAGGACTTGTTTTTAACAAAATTATAAACCCCCCACAAAAACAAAAAAAAAATAGAGTTTCTCAAGTTAACCACTACTTAAGTCTACTGTTAACATTAACATGGACTTTTTGTTTTCTCAATCTGCCTAGCTGTTTAGGAGATGCACAGTCATACGGTTGGATGTGGTTAATTGTAGAAATTCTGAAACTTGCTGCTTTTTTACTTTATAAACGATTAGATAATTCAATTTAAAAAGCTTCTAGGATAAACAAGTAGTAGATAAACGCAATCATTTTCCCATAATGTTAATTTTTCAATAGGTGCCTACTGTTTAATCTTTTTTTTTTGTATTTTTCTTTTTGTTAGCTACACTAAACCTCCTTGCATTCATTTAACATATGCACTGATTATCCATAAAGTTTTACACTAAATGTTGAATTATAGGGCACGGGCATTGGCGTCCAATAAGTTTTTTTGTGGCTAAATGGCTCTTATTTTATCTTTTTCTTTTTTATGTTTTATGGTAAATTAAATTTTTGAAAATCCTGGCGCTATTTGGTCTTGAAAACATTTCCCCTCAAGGAGCAATTTTTACAATCTGCTTAACTGAGGTGATGTTGAATATTACAGACTACTTTATTTGTTTACTATTAAAATTATGTTTACTCAGGATTGCAATGTTTTTTTCTTTGTTACGAAGGCAGAACATTTTTATAAATTGGCATTTGCGAAAATTTGGAGAGATCATATAATTTTGTTTTTTTAGGGTAGAAACAAAATAGATTGTGGGAATTTCTTCTGAATGTTCTCTTAGCATGCTAATTTTTAAAAGTAGACGAGTTGTAATTATTGAGGAGGAAATGTTAACCGATTCTTTAAAAACGAACCAACGTCAGCCCTTGCCCCGTACAAAAACTCGTATGAAGTACCAAACAAAAAAAAAATGTTTACTGCATCTTTTCTTTTATGTATATCTAACTTTTCTTGTGTCTCTATTTTGTCTAATGACTAAACCAAATCTCTATTATTATTGTGTATTTAAACTAACATTGTGGGACCGGCGGGAGGGAGAATTCGTGGGACAACTTTTATTTCTCTCATGAAATGGTAATTCAATTAAGATTATTTTTTTATCTAGGCTAAGTTAGATGTTTTATTATTTAAATAAAAACAAATTTTAGGCACTCTAGCCATACTTGCCAATTTTATTAACAAAAATATTTTAAATGAACGAAAAAAAGTTAAAACTGTAAAGAATAAATATGCCTTGATCATTATTTTTCTTCATTTTTTTTTATATTATTATTTTTCAATTCTATTCCAATTGAATTTTAACAAAACCTCAAAAAGATAATTTATGAGCTTTCGCTTGTCTTCAGCATCGTTTTGTCACTTTTCTTTCAAAAGCCCAATTGTTTTTAATTTTAAATAAAAAATAAATAATTGGCACACAATATTAATATCATCTTCACTCGAACTTTCAAAACAAGACTTCACAATCCACCGCTTTAATGGCTTGCTTGCAATGCTGAATAATTTCTCGTCAAAAAAGAAAGTTGTAAATAACACTTAATTTTTAAGATTGAGAGAATAAATTATATTTTTGAGGATTCAGACTTTATATGATCTTTATATTCTTTTATTAATTACATTGTAGTCCATGACATAGTTAAATTAACCCTTCCTGCTTGCAGTACCATTGGCAAAAACCCAAATACTTTTTTGAAGTTTTTGAACGGACAAAAATCAATCGATTGTAGTTTTTTTACAACTTTTTTGTTTTTAATTCAAATCGTAGAAGTTTTGTGTTGAAAAATGTGAAAATAAGGAAATCAGGGAACATTTTTGTATTTGTTTCAGATGTAGGTCCTGCCTCAGTAATGGTAGGAAACATAGTACAAGGAAACCGTCTCGCTTCCGCCATGGGAAGAGATATGGGAATGGTCGATGAAGAATCAGACACAGCAAGAAAGGTAAAGATTTATAACGAATAGTTTAAATTTAAAAAACTGTTTAGGCTTTGAGTTCGTTTTGCTTTGAAATTGACACGCTACAACATTTCAGTACCAGTTCATATCGGAGATATTGCGTTGGCGTGCGATCTCGACAGCCGAGCACGTTATTTTTACACTGCTCAACTCTAAAGGAGGTGTAGCGGGCGTCATGACGTGTCAACAATTGCACAAAAGAGCCGAAAGGGTCGGCTCGCTTCTTCTGGAAAGGGCGAAAATCAACACGGGTGACCATGTCGCACTCATCTTCCCGCCTGGGATCGATCTCATTTGTGCATTCTACGGTTGCCTTTATGTTGGTGAGTGAAAGTTTTTTTTTTCTTTCCTGATTTTTTTTTTTGTATTTTTTAAAATTTTAAATTTTCAGGTGCTGTCCCTGTTACTATTAGGCCCCCTCACCCGCAAAATCTACAAACTACTCTACCCACAGTGAGAATGATTGTAGACGTTAGCAAATCGGTTCTAGTCTTGTCTAACCAGAATGTTATTAAACTTCTTCGCTCTAAGGTAGAGGCCATCTTTCTATTTATATATTTGACTTTATTTATAATAAATTCTTTTATGAATTTAGGAGGCGAGTAATGTTATTGACATTAAATCTTGGCCTGTGATCCTCGACACTGACGATATGCCTAAGAAAAAATTAACGGCGATGTACAGGGCGCCGACTGCTGAAATGCTCGCATACCTTGACTTCAGGTAAATTTAAGATAAGAAATATTGCAAATTTATCGTGAAATTAGTAATTTTGAGCCAGTTTCTCTCCCGGGCCAAACTGATGTTTCTCAAGGATCCAATGGTTTATCCTTATGACAAAAACCTAGGATTCGTCCTTGATCAAACCCTAACCTGGAATTCTCACATTGCCCAAATCTCCTGCCGTTACTTCTCCTTCCTTCGCCAATTCCGTCCTGCTAGACTCTTCCAATTGGAACTAGCTTCTCCTGGTCTGCACACCTTGTGCTTTTCCATTTTGATTGAGGGTGTTGTGGGCTAATCAGCGAGCCTGTTAAAAAATTCAAGAGAATCATGAATAGAAATGATGAATTGTGGTACTGCTTTCTTCAGTTCATATTAACCTCCTCAAAGAGATCTCGTGTCTATGGATCGCTCCTAGCATGGGCTATACTTCATTGGCTCTTTCCCATATTTATAATCGGTTTAAATTAAAAAAAGAAGAGAAAGGTATTTTAATAATCTCTTGGGATAACACACTGGCCAATGAATCTAACAAAAAAATATTGGCAAAAGAAAAAAACCTCCACTGATTACCACGAGTTTTACCTCTGTGTCAAAATTTCAGAAAAAATCGAACAAAGAGATACCCGTCCAATATTCTCTACAGAACTAAAAATAATTAGAAACCCCCTTAATTGCTTATACTAAAAGACTACTCCAGACAAAATCCTGTAGTGGTTAATTAACAAGTAACTTACATCAAGTACAAGTACTAACATCAAAAATTATATCGTAGCTGACATAAAAAAAGTCTGTTAACAATTTTTCCACTTTAAAAAAAAAAAGGTCTCTTTCGTGTGGATTAAAGGACATATGGTATATACGGCAATGAAAAATCTGACAAACTTGCAAAAAATGCCACACAGTTACCCACCCCTAGAATCATAAAGATCCCTTATACAGACATTTTTAAAATATCGGAAATAAGAATTCAAATAGAATGGCAAATTGAATATTCTGCCTCGGATAAGGGAATGGCCTATACAACATTATTTCCACTTGTGAAAATAAAACTGTGGTTTAACAAACTAGACACGGGAAAAAAAAGACATACCATACATCGGTTAAGAACAAACCATGACATCTGCGCATAAATCTTGTGAACGCATAAAAAAACAACACCCAATTTGGACACATGCGGAGTAAAGGAGGACCTACTGCACATAATGTTTCACTGCAGCCAATATTCATCGGCCAGAAATAAATTCTACCAGGATCTGGAGAAATAAGGAGTAGAACACCCAATTATGGAAAATAGAGCTCTATTCAAGAATCCCAGTGTGTATAACTAGATAATAAAATTTTTAAAAGATGTGTCTGTGAAAAAATATAATTTGAACTACAATTAATTAAGGTTTTTAGTTGAGATAAAAAAGTCAATGGGAGGAGCGGGATTCGAACACACAATCTTCGGCTAGATACGCCGCTGCTCTACCACTTGATCTGTTGTGTCTTCTATCCACTTGGACACTAACTTCCCATCTCAATCCCAACTTTTTGAATTTTCCCTCCTTTTTGCCATTTTTCAAAAAGATTTCAAAATTCAAAAAGGTTGGGTTGAGATGGGAAGTTAGTGTCCGAGTGGATCGAGGTCACGATAGCTCAAGTGGTAGAGCAGCGACGTATCTAGCCGAATTTAAATTTAATTTTATTTTAACATGGTGGTGATTAGTGACCGTTAATCGATGATCATTTGGAAATCATGAAATGTGGTCTGGTGTGATGTAGGTTTCAGAAAAACATTTTCTTTATCGTGCCAACATTTCGATCTTTATTGAGATCATCTCCAGGGCCTGGGATTTACAAACATTGTTTAAATTTAACAAATACATGTAGGATGTGGAAAAAAGTGAGTTTATACAATGCAAAAAAAATATTTTTTATATTCAATCAAAGTATTTCTACTCATTCAATGTGTTTGTTTTCTGCGTAAACACCTACATCACATCAGACCGCATCTCACGATTTCATTTTAACTTTTTTTAAATCAAATTAGCCCCTTTTAATTTCATATCAAATGTTTCTTTAAAACAATAAAAAAAACATAGACTGTGTGAAATGTAAGGTCGTAACGTAAAATTTCTGAAAAAAAAAATCGTACTCTTAAGAAATCATACGAAAATTAATTAAAATTAAGCATTATATAAAGTGAAATATCTATGAAAATAAAGGTTTATTCTTTTAATTCCACATATGTTTCAGTTTGGTTAAAGACATTTTTTAAACATTAGATTAAAAAACCGTTATGTTAAAATTTACACAATTTTCAGTTTTATTTATTTTTTTTAACATGAATTATGTACATATTTCAAAATATCACACCATGCTATTAACAAAAGTAAGTTAAAAACAATTAGATAGAACATAAATTCACTAATTTCACCAATTAATATATTACAATTAATTAAGGTTTTTAGTTGAGATAAAAAAGTCAATGGCACGAGCGGGATTCGAACCCACGACCTTCGGCTAGATACGCCGCTGCTCTACCACTTGAACTATCGTGACCTCGATCCACCCGGACACCAACTTCCTATCTCAACCCCCTCAGCGTATTTAGCGGAAGATCGTGGGTTCGAATCCCGCTCGTGCCATTGACTTTTTTATCTCAACTAAAAACCTCAATTAATTGTAATATATTAATTTGTCAAGCTGACCACGAAATTAGTGAATTTAATAATTTGAACTGTTTAAAAAATATTCTTTGTAACATGGCTGATAACATTAAAAAAAACACGCCATACGTGTTCTTGCTCTGCTTATTTCTACCCATGCCATACAAATACATCGCTTTTAGTTCCTCCCTTCTTTAATCGTTCCTACAACCTCTGGAACCTTCCTCACCCCATTCGCCATGCCTCAACGTCTGTATTTTTAATTTCTTATCTGTTCAATTCAACACTGAAGATTGTTAATTTTCTGTTTCGGCCGTTTCATTTCTTCTCTTCTGATTTACCTTATTAAATTTAGATCTTTATTTATATATACCTTTTGACAGAAATTTTCCTAATGTTTGTATGTTTTTGTTATTCGAGGGAACCCAAAGCCCCGGAATATTTTTTTTAATATTTATTTTATTTTATTTATTGCTATCTGTACAAAATATACATTGGGCAAATAGTTTAGTTATAAACAAATTTGTCAGACCAGGAGGCAGCGGGGTGAAAAACCAATCACTGGTTGGAACTCTCTTTTATTTAATTGGGTGGGTTAAATAGGTCACGAGGAAAGAGTTAGGGCTAGCAGGTAACGGTGGAGGGATAGTTTAGATTGGAAATTGAAAAAGTGTGTTCGGATGAGATCTTTCATGAAAGGGATTTTATGATTTTTATGGATCGTTGATGACATAGAAAGAATTAAAGATATGGAGGAGAACTTTATATTGAATTTGTTGATATTGGATAAGTTGGTTTCAGTTCAACACACGCAGAATAAATTTAAATTAATTTTCTTCTAATTGAATTCAATTATTTCTTGTTTAGTGTAAGCACAACGGGGATGTTGGCTGGAATTAAGATGTCACACGCAGCAGTCACTTCTCTCTGTAGATCGATGAAGCTTGCTTGTGAACTCTATCCTTCACGACACATCGCCCTCTGCCTTGATCCATATTGTGGTCTTGGATTCGCTCTGTGGTGTTTAAGCAGGTAAGAAAATTATTAGATTTCTTTTGCTTGGTAATTGGGTCAGTCCATCCTGGTCTGCCTTTCCTAGCAATTTTGATTTCACATTTTTACATGTTGTCACTTTCAGTGGAACATAATTGGTAGATTGAAACGGTGGAGATGTGAAAATCTTGCTCTTTTTATATTATTATTATAATTCACCACATTGAATTTCAGCGTTTATTCCGGACATCATACTATCTTGATTCCTCCGTCTGAAGTGGAAGTAAACCCCGCCTTGTGGCTTTCGGCAGTGAGCCAGTACAGAGTGCGAGATACGTTCTGCTCTTACGGCGTAATGGAGCTGTGTACGAAGGGACTCGGTTCGTCAGTCAACACTCTTAAAGCACGCGGCGTTTCCTTGGCGTGTGTGAGGACATGCGTGGTCGTCGCTGAAGAAAGGCCGAGGATCAATCTGACTTCGAGTTTCTCGAAATTGTTCTCCGCCCTCGGCCTCAGCCCAAGGGCCGTTTCGACAAGCTTCGGTTGTAGAGTCAATGTCGCTATTTGTTTACAGGTAATTACGTTTAAAATTTACCTTTAGATTTTTTATTTAACCTGACTGTTTAGGGAGCGTCTAGCCCTGAGCCGTCGTCTGTTTTCGTCGACCTTCGAGCTTTGAGGAACGATAGAGTTACTCTTGTCGAAAGAGGTTCTCCACACTCGTTATGCCTTCTTGAATCCGGTAAACTTCTCCCAGGAGTTAAAGTCATAATAGCAAACCCCGAAACCAAAGGACAGTGTGGGGATTCACATCTTGGAGAAGTAAGTTTTAAAATAAATTTAACTTTTTTTTTTAAATAATAATTTGATCAATTTTAGATATGGGTTCAATCTCCACACAACGCCAGTGGTTATTTTTCAATTTATGGCGATGAAAGTGAATACAATGAGCATTTTAACGCTCGATTGGTTACCGGTAATACAGGGGAAGTTTACGCTCGCACCGGTTACCTCGGATTCTTAAGAAGGACGGAAAACCTCAACACCACTTCTGCAAACGCTCCGATATTGAGTGAAGTCACCGACCTCACTTCTCTTCACGATCTCTCCGCTTTGAACCGCAATCCCGTTGTTGACACATCAGGTATGTTTAAGCATTAATTAGATTGATTTAATCTGACTTTTTTATTTTATTTATTTTTTTATTTAGAACTTCATGATGCAGTTTTTGTCGTCGGAGCACTCGATGAGACAATCATGCTCCGTGGTATGCGATATCATCCAATAGATATTGAAAATAGTGTGATGAGGTGCCATAAAAAAATAGCCGAATGGTAAGTAATTATTTTAAGAATA